>NC_091398.1:17503692-17844108 GCF_032191515.1 Phaenicophaeus curvirostris | reverse complement strand
TATCTGATTTCTAACATGAGAAAACACCAAAGCCAAGGGAGAGGCCTGCTGTTACTCCATCATGGAAGAACATGTTCCTTTGAAATTTCATCAGCTAGAAAATCAGTGATTAGGGTTTCAGATTTCATAGAGGAATTTTACTGGGGATTTTTTTCAGTCCAAATGATAAAAATGCTATAAATTCTATCTTAGATTCTGCAAGTGAAAGGTTTAAGAGATTATATGAGTAAATCATTCATCCCTTCTGAATATCCTGCTGATAAAAGGGACCCCCTGATGTGATATGTGCTGTCAAATTTGAATTTGAAGCAGAGAATTTCTTTCAAGTTCCCTTTAGGGAATCTGTACATTTTACACTGAATATTAGGATCACCTCTCTAGGCATAGAGAGGAAGCCAGAACGAGACCCTAAAGCCATAGAGAAATTATCAGAAAGAGATAAACTGGTTTCCTTTTTTATTAAATTCTCCTGTAACTAGCTTTATATCCTAGCAAGTCACAAAAATTTCACAGTACATTACACATGCTCACACAGAGACATTTCACAAGATCAGGGAGGCGTCTGCATTTTCTGCCCTGGACTAGCACAAAGGCAGAGGGTAGGGCTCCTGCATCTCCCTCCCTAGAGACTCCATCCAGCTCCAACAGCTTTATATTTTGTTGATTGTTTCATTGCTATTAACTCTTCCTACCAGCATTTCATGTCTTCCGAAGCCCTGATGTGATTCTTGGGCAGAAGCAGGCCTGCCAATTAAGTGCAGTGGAAAAGAAGGTTCTTCTCATTACAGAAGGAAACCCTGTGGCTGCTCCCCTTGTTTGCAGGAAGGGTGACTCTGATCTTGCACATGGTTATGAGGGTTAAGTAGAGACTGCTGGAAGGTGCTCTCATGCATGTAAACAAACATTCCCTACGGTAAAGCCAGCACAAGTCTAGAGAAGCTCCAGTGAAGTCAGAGTCATGCCCAGGACTGTACAAATACATGTAGGTCAGACCTCTGCCTACTTAAGGGCATGTTCTCCAAAGCGTGATCCATGTAAGAGTGCTACAGAGGTGTGCAAGGGATGCAGGAGGCTGCAGGGGTGCACGGCATCGCCTGCATCTCTGGGTGATGGCACTGGTACCCAAAAACTGCAGCCACCCTCTTACTCGCCCTTGCCTGGTGGTGATGCTGAGAGGCTCCAACTAAATACGAGGAAAACAACAGCAGGGAGCTCCTGCAAAGCCAAAGGCAGGGCAGTACTGGACCTCGGGGAGCAGCGGTCCGAAGAGACTGCCCTAGACTACTTCCTTTCACCATTCCTTTTGGCTTTTCTGTTCCCCTTCCTTCTCTCCAACCAGGAGGAACAGCGAACTCTAGCGTGGGATAGGGGAAAAAAAAGAAACAAACAAACAAACAAAAACGGGGATTATATTATCGTTCGGTATCTGGAGCGAATATTAACTGTCGGCATTTGTAAGGTCTCATTCCCATCAGCCAGGCTGCCCCGGTGGGGATGGATGCAGCTCCCTGGCGGGGATGGATGCAGCTCCCGGGGATGCAGCTCCCCGGTGGGGATGGATGCAGCTTCCCAGTGGGGAAGGATGGAAGGATGCAGCAGCTTCCCAGAGGGGATGGATGCATATCCCGGGGATGCAGCTCCCCGGGGGGGATGGATGCAGCTTCCCAGAGGGGAAGGATGCAGCTTCCCAGAGGGGATGGATGTATATCCCGGGGATGCAGCTCCCCGGTGGGGATGGGTTTAGTATTTGATAGGAATGGTTGGACTCGATGATCCGGTGGGTCTTTTCCAACCTGGTGATTCTGTGATGCAGTGATGCATATCCCGGGGATGCAGCTCCCCGCAAAACCTGGCGCCGCAGCGCCCCCTGCCGGCCGGCCGGGGCACGGCAGCCTCCCGGCGCCGCCCTGCAGGAGAGACAAAGGCGCGCGCCGCCCGGCAGAGCACGCTGCGGCGCCGATAAATCAGGCGGGTTCGCCTCACGGAGCTGCCTCAGGGAGCTGCCCCGCACCCGCCCCGCACCCACGGGCAGCGCCGAGGCTGTCCCTGGGCTAGCCATGTGGCTGAAGGAGCGCTCATCGGACGATGCGGCTTTTTTTTTTGGGGGGGGGGGGTTGGGGTTTTTTTTGTTTTAAAAATGCGCGTTGACCTGTTCTGCAGGGGAAGAGCGAAGGATTTATGTGCGCTCTGAACCCCCCGCCCCTCGGCTCTGATGGAGAAGCGGACCCTCCCGCTCCGCATGGGAGCTGCAGCGATAAATACTATTGACAGAGCAGGAAAATCTGATACGCCGTGTCAGAGCTCTCGCGTTTCTTCTCGCAGGCTGTTTGAGGGGCCGTGAATCAGTGGAGGGGGACACAAAGAGCTCTGTGAGGCACCAGAGACAAACCCGAGCTGTGTTAATTTTAGTTTGGGAGATGGCTGTTAGGAAACAGTACAACCCAACAGGACCTGAGCGTTAGCCAACTCCTCCTGCCCTCTCCCATGGGAAAGAGGGCTGTAAAATAAAACTGACTCATAAAAAGCTGTTAGTCAACCTGTTCCGTGCTTGTGACACAGGATGGCAAGGGTCCTAGAGGCAAAGTGCTGGGGAAGGAGAAGGTGAGCAGCGAGGAATTCAGAGAAGGGGGTGACTGTGCAGCAGAGGCAAACAGCATTGCAGAGAAGCTCCAGCAGTTCGGAGCCAGTGTGTAAATTCACCCCAGATGATGGTTTAAAAGTTTGTGATGCTGAGTGATGATTCCCTCGTTCCAGAGGAAAAATCAGGCACTTGTATTCTCGATCTCCCTCCCCAAGCAGCATCAGGTGGGGCGGCTGTCAGGATGTGGGTGTCTCCCAGGGCTGATGCTGAGCCGGGTGGACAATCACACGCGACATGGGTGGGAGGCCCCAGCCCTACGCTCAGAGCTGCTACCATCAAATGTTTGCCCTCATTAGACTCCCCTCTGGAAGCGCTTTCACTGCAAGCTGCAGATTCCCTCCTAACAGCAAGCTTTAGGATAGGGTACTGAATTGTAACTTACTTTCGCCTAATAATGCGATTTTGGCAAAGAGAGTATCTCCCGCAGGGAAGCTGCTACCATCAAATGTTTGCCCTCATTAGACTCCCCTCTGGAAGCGCTTTCACTGCAAGCTGCAGATTCCCTCCTAACAGCAAGCTTTAGGATAGGGTACTGAATTTCGCCCTCAGTGGAGGCTGTGTCCGACTGGATCCACGCGGGCCAACAGCGATGTTTTCTGCAGCGGTAGCACCATGGCAAACATGGGGTTAGTTGTTTTCTAAGCAGCATTTTAAGTGGATGGCAACAAGGTTTTTGTCACTGAATTTGACTGAGCTTGCAGCAGTTCAGTACTTTCATGAAGCTGCTCTTAGATGGCTTGAAATAGCAGAAAATTGATATTTTCCAAGGTGCCAATTTAAAGCTCATTGAAGTCAATGAGAACTTTTTTATTGGCTTCCCTGGCTTTCAGTTTGGGCTATAAACTATACTGAATTTAGGGGAAGAACCCCAAAAATAGTAACATTCTGGACTGAAGCTGTTGGTTTTGGCAAGCTCTGCTGTATGACTGGGCTTTATTAGTTTAAATTCAGGCAAGGCCTAAGAAAATGACGCTAATCAAAGGTTCTTTAGAAAATGAATCCAAATGTCTCCATTTTTCTACTTAATGGGAAAGTGTCAGCCAAACAAAGAGGTATTTTGCCAAAAGTAAAGCCTAAAAGTTTTTCGGTACTGAAAACCTCTTTTACTTTATTTGGAAAGTGTTTCTTTGGAAGTCACAAGTAGATCACACTGTCCAAATGAGGTGCAGAAGACTGTAGAACAGCTGTTTGTTACATCTCTCTAGTTCTCTGCAGTGTCTCCCACACTGTGTGCACACTTGGATGTCCTTATTTTACTGATTAGCAACAAATTGATTGAAGCTGGCAGGATTTCATAGAACCATAGAATGGTTACAGATCATCTAGTTCCAACTCCCCTGCCACGGGCAGGGATATTTTCCACTAGATCAGGTTGCTCAAAGCCTCATCCAACCTGGTCTTGAACATCTCCAGGGATGGGGCATCTACAATTTCTCTGGCCAACTTGTTCCTGTACCTCATCACCCTCACAGTTAAAAATTTCTTCTTAATATCTAATATAAATCTCTCCTCTTTCAGCTTAAAACCATTGCCCTTTGTCCTATTCCTGAACTCCCTGATAAAAATCCCTTCCCCAGCTTTCCTCTAGGCCCCCTTTAAGTACTGGAAGGCTGTTGTGAGGTCTCCTCTGAGCTTTCTCTTCTCTAGGCTGAACAACCCCATCTCTCTCACCTTGTCCTTGTATGGGAGGTGCTCCAGCCCTCTGATCATCTTCGTGGCTCTCCTCTGAACTTGCTCTAACAGGTCCATGTCCTTCCTGTGCTGAGTACTCCAGCATTGAACATAGTACTCGGGGTGAGGTCTCAGGAATAGAGGGGCAGAATAACCTCCCTCAGTCTGCTGTCACACTTCTTTTGATGCAGCCCAGGATATGGTTGGCTTTCCAGGCTGCAAGTACATATTGCCAGCTCAAGTTGACCTTCTCATCCACCAGCACCCCTGAGTCCTTCTCTTCAGGTCTATTCTCAAACAATTAACACTTTTTTAACACTAACTCACTTTTCACCATTTCCACATCCAGGTAAATCCTCCCTGCTACCCACTCAGACACCAGCCATGTTCATTTCTGCTGCCACGGGCTTTCCTTGTCCATGTCCCCACATCAGCAAAAAGCCAAGCGCGCCTTCTGAGAAAGGCCAGCCTGCGACTTGTGCAAGTTGATGCAGCACTTCATGTGGGCACTGACAAAGGTGCACACCGCACAAGCACAGGCACTGCGTGCCCCATCTCAGTGCATCAGAGCTTCAGCAGGCATGGGCTGTACCTGGCTGAAGCCTCCTGACTGGAGGCTGCTGTTGAAAGGTGGTGGATATTCAAGGAAAACCTAGAGATTCCCCTTGCTATGCTTGTGGAAGAAGTTGGTGTCTTACTATATTCTCCATCTCTTTGCTCTAAAAGATGTTTTTGTTTCGTGGACTAGTTCTTGGTAAAGCAGTTGGTGTTCACATGTTTATCTTCTTTCTTTATGATGTGAAGAAGATATGTGTTGTCCCAGGCATTAATTCCTTAAGAAGATAGCAGAATTTAGCAGAGGCACAAAATTTAGCGAAGGTTGTGTTTGCTGAACAGTCAAGGGGAAATAAAGGAAGAAAAGCCTAAGTGAGAAGAGAAGATAGATCTTTTGGTGCTTATCTTTCAGCTCACACAGCCATGTTGTCACATCGATGCCCCAAATCTGCAAACCATCGGTCAGGGCCACACTCTGCTGCATTTGCTAGAGGCTAAAGCCAAAGTGGATGTGTGGAAGTTTTAAACTCAGGTATCTAAAATAGGAAGTTGTAAGTAAGATTTTGTGGAATAGGCCGCCCAAATCAGCTTTTATTCTTGTATGTAACTTCATGATTTTTAGAGAAATAATATTCCTTTCCTTGTCCATCTTCTAATGGGGCCTGCTTACCCAGTAGAAACACCCCAAACTTTCCCAAGGAAGACTACAGTCATGCTCTTCCCAGAACTGAACGAGAAGACTCTCGCCTCATCTTTTATATCTGTCTTACCATGAAGTCAGCCACTCCTTGATTACTGAATTTTTTTGACCAGCTCTGACTGTGGAGCTGATCACAAGTGTCCCTGGCATCTACTACCTCTGCACTGCTGGTGGTGTCAACAGATACATGATTAACTACAGAGATTTGAACACCAAGGGGATTCAAGGTGAGGAATGAAGTAAATAAAATCCTGGAGACTCACCTTGGTACTGTAATGGCGTGTGTGGGAGGCGAGGCATCTTTACTGCTCAGCTCTCAGCTACTGATGCAGTGACAGAAGGCAGAAGGCTTCTTTCCCATTTTTCCCATCAAAAATCCCAGAGGCTCTTGCTTAAGAATCCATGCTTACCTGCAGCTGTTGGCCCTGTGCACCTCCCAGGGAATATGGTCAGCTGTTTCTCAGTAGTGCTTTCTGTCTGCATTCTTTCAAATGCAAGCAGCAATATTTTGGATGTGGACAAAAGATCTGTACTGGCCTAGGGCATTAATTTAGGTGGATTTTACTATATTTCTAAGGAGCATAAACCATTATTCAGTGTCCACCCTTTCCTCCATATAAAAATGTATGTGCTTTCCTTTAAAAATGTATTTTGTGTGTAAGTCACATAGTAGTAACATTAAATGCGGTATAAAGATGGTTATAAAACTGGTTGTAACATTTATATATTTTTCATGACCAAAGTACTTTGCAGCTGGAGATGCTATAAATGTGTGCTTGCCACTGGAGGAAGCAGCACACTTATGCTGCAAAAGATGACAGCTGCATGACCCCAGGGCCTGTGGCCTTGGGAAGGCTGGGTGGCTGCTGCTGAGGAAGAGACTGTGGTGCACAGTGTGGAAAATACTGCTGGGACAGTGAGGAGACACCATGCAGAAGCATCCATTGATGCAGCAGAACTTGTCCCGGGTCTCCTCCCCTTGCATCTGTGCTCTGCCTCTTCCCCCTTTCCTTTCAGCAGGAGAGGCTTCTCCACATTGGGGTCATGGTGCTCAGCATCACCCAGCCTGCTCAGAAACCTTGGGTTATCTAGGTTAGCAGTGTAGTCTGAGAGGAAAAGCAGAGAAAAACAGAGAAGGAAAACGGAAGAAGAATGAAAATACTGCTATTGACATTTTCCCTAGGGTACTCCAGTGGTTTTTTAACATGCAACAGCAGAAAGCAAATTCCAGGCATGATGACTGCCCTCTAGCTCTATCTTCCAGAACAGCCACATCTTGCACAAATCCCATGTTCTTTTATGGGGATTTTTTTCCATGAGGAGCCTGGCTGTTCACCCTTCCCACCCTGTGGCTGAGAGCCCTGTACCCTGTGTTCCCTGGAGGCTGGCAAGATTGGCTGACCCCGGTATCTCTGGTTATTCGCAGTGGACCCCTGGGTGGCTGTGCAAAGCAAGGAAGAGATGAAATGCTTAGTGCAGCTAATCTGGGCTGCAGCGCCCTAATGAGTCACCCACTAGTTGTATGGAAATAACTAGACCATGTGAACATCAGCCATGGAAAGGTCTCTAAATTGCTCTCCATTAGAGGGCATTCAACATTCACTCAGGCACAAATCTGCAAAGTGAATTTTCTTTTTAAATGTCCACTGACTTTTACATAATATGCAGAATGAATATTAAATAAAGGGCGGATGTTTCTGAAGTCATTGCCCATTACTGCACTTCAGACATCATTATGTGGCGTGACTTTTAAAAACTTTTTTTAAATGTCATGCTGTTTATGCCACATAATGTATAATACATTTCCACTGTATATTAGAAACAAACTTTACAGCCTGCTGTTGTGCTTCATGTAGGAGAACAAGATTTGAAACCACAGGTCTCCTCTGAGTGGGAAAGCAGTTGTGGGGAATATTTAATATTGCTATAATTGAGGGCTTTATGGAAAAGTAATGAGCTACAGAGGCTGCTCTAGAACACCTGGCCGCATCTCCTGCCTGCTCTCCAGCCTTTCTAGAACATTTTCCCATTCTTGATTGTTAAATGCAATTTTACTTTACTTTTATAGGAAGCTGGGGTTGAACTGTAACACTACCGAACCCACAGCCATTTCCTTTAGCTACAGCAGGTATGCTTAGCCCTGACAGGTTGCTTACCTGCTGGGAGAGAAGAGTTGGCTGTGATTGTGTTGAAATGGTTGCAGGTGCGTTCAGTCCCTGCATACACTACCTCCCTGGAAGGATTAAGTATTCCATTGCTTTATAACAGAACTACTTTCAAAAATGCTGTCCTCTTTCAACTTAGAAACAACTTAGAAAATGTTTATCCTGTGTCAGTTCTTCAGGGAGTGAGTATCAAAGGTAAGCAAATTAGTAAAAGCTGTGGATCTTTGATCCTTATAAAAAAACCCTACACGTCAAGCATTGTGTCAGAGGGCAGAATAAAGAGAGTAGCTGTGGGGCACAGAATGAGACTGCATAAAACCAGTCTCACTTTGCTGTGGAACATGTAATACGGTTGAAAAAGTATGGGAAAGGTACTGAGAAAATACTGTGTCTGACGCCAGTGTGATGAAGATGCATTAAGCAAATACACAGGGTTTCAGAGAGGTGTTACGAGGTGCAGGAACAGTAACACAAGGAGGAAACTGAGGAGAGGATTTCTTCCATTTAAGGGTAGAAGTCGTAAGCCTGGCATGAAGGGGAAGTTACATACTTTTTGACAAATATGGAAAATATTATTTCACATTCAGAAGGTCTCTTACCACAGACTGGGACATACAGAGAATCATGTTTGGATTAAAGGGGCAGGCCGGGCTGCAAAGGGAGGACTGCGTTACTAAGTAACCACCTGCTACCAAACAGGTCTGCCTGACAACAGCTGCTGCTCTGCTGTCTCCAGAGCTGATGGGCAGCACTGGGCAGTGCCTCTGAGGCCAGTTACATCCAGTCAGAACAAGCTTCACTGCAAGGGTACATCTAAACTGAGCTGCTATCCTAACATATCCTTCTTGGAATATGTTTGTGGTCCCTCTGTTGGGTACACTACTTACCAGAATACTTGCGTATTATTACCAAGTTAGCAAAAGGCAATGTTTCTAGGACTGTTTTTTTATTACAAAGCTATTTTTTTGTGTTTGAATCAACATCCTGTGTAGCATGTTACAAATACCTTGGAAAACGCAGAAGAAACAACTCACATGCAGTCACAAATGAGGAATTAAATTCTGTTTCTTCAATTTATGTGCTAGAAGAGATGGATAACAGATTATTTTCAACTGTCATCCAGTGAAAAGAAACTTGGTTGAAATTTCAGAATGATAAAATTTATAGGTGAAAACTATAATTCAATTTCTGCAGTGAAGTACTTGGTCAACATATCTTAAAGCACGTTTAGCGTGACAGATTACTGTGAATGCCTCTAGTTATTTGGTGCATGTGGTATTTTCCACTGAATGTTGCTAAAATACAGGAGAAAAATCTTTAAAGGTAAGCAGTCAGGAAAGACCCATACCACTATTGACTGCAAGGGCGAGCATCAGCTCCTAAGTGTACAGAAAGAACAGACAGAAAGTTCTCGTTCCTGCTGTGTGGGAACATGCTTTACGCAGTCCACCCAATGATCCTATACATCAGTGCCCTCAAAAGCCTGGCTTCATAGGTAACTGTGTTTTTCCCACTGTCCATCTTTTTCTCTTCAAGAGGCTGCTCAATGACAGCTGGGATGTTTCTTCCATACAGTTCACATTGCTTCAGAAACTGAATGCACTCTTGAATAACACTGTCACATAGCACGATCATGTGCTTGGACATGTTCTCCAGCAAGGACAGGAAACACCGCTTGGCGTAATACCATGTATCAGTGCTCAGTTTTTTGTTATATGGCTCCAGGCTTTTTATGACCCTTGAAATACCAAATTCGTAGTTTCCCTTCACGCAGTAGAGGGTACCAATGACTAGATTGACAATGCAAAGATGGTAGATATTTTTATCGGGATTATCATAGGACAACTGCTCTTCTTCCTTCTCGATCTTCCTCATCAGTTCCTCTGCATCTTCATTCTGGCTCATCAGGACGTAGGACACACAGAGGTTTGCTAGCACAATGGCGCTGACATGGAGAATGTTGTCATAGTGCTTTTTAACTATTGGCTCATAGAAGCTAATAGCCTCTTTAAACTTGTTCTCCTGCATGAAGAGCACATGAGCCACATTCAGCTTCCACACTTCGTGTTCGTTACAGAACTCCACCGATTTGCGGAAAATCTTTTCTACCATTGTGTAGTTCTTCATGTCCCAATAGATCTTTGCCTGGGCCATCAGGACGGGTACATATTTATCTAGAGTCTCATCATACTCACTAGCTGCCTTTTTCACACCTTCGTCATCCCAGTTTTGCCTAGCTTCCTGTAGCTGCTTCATGAGTTTTCTCAGCTGCTCAGCCAGCGTCCCTGCTAAATCGTCCAGTTTGTGGAAAGCCTCCTCAGGGGCAGTTTGACAAGTAATAATAGCATCCAAGAAGTTGTACAGGTAAGGTGTAAGCAGTTTGTAGGTCAGATGGGCATTCTCTGCCAGCACATCAGCTGCCAGGTCGTAGTACTGATACTTGCAATAGAGGAGCAGCAAGTTTCCGAAAGTCTCTGGCGGACAGGGGTTCTGCAGCAAAAGAAACTGCAGCTTCTCAAACCCTTCAGTGGGCTGGCTGTCCATGTTCATTAGCGCCTGGTTGTGCAGCGTGACTGGATCCAACTCCTCTTCAGCCCTGGGCGGCATATCAGTGAGCGCCTCCTGGGCCGCTTTCAGGTTGCGCAGCTGGTACTCAATGGCCGCCTTGAGGTTGAAGGCCTCAACCAGGGCCGTGCGGTGCAGGAGCAGAGTGTTGCCTACGCTGCGGAGATCGACGCCCTCAGTGGTCACACCCACACCGAGCTCTGGGTGCTGGTGGATGCCGCGCTCAACAATATCGGAGATGTGCTTGAGGGCAGGGGCGTACTGCTTGGCCGCGTAGCAGCACAGCGCCATGTTGTAGGAGAGCTCGGGGCAGTACCCCAACACCTGCATGGCGCTGGAAAACTTGGCGCTGGCCTCTTCGTGCCGCCCCTGCCGGTACAGCAGGCAGCCCAGGTTGATCTCGGCCTCGGCCCGCTCCGAGGGGTCCCTGGCTGCCGCGGGGCCGCCGTCGGCGGGGGCGGCCAGCGCCTCCTCCACCAGGCTCTTGGCGGCCAGGAGGTCGCCCTGGGCGTAGCGGATGGCAGCCTGGAGGTGCACGGCACGGCCCTGGTAGGCGGGGAGGTCGAGCAGGGGGCTGGCGGCCCGCAGGGCCTCGTTGTAGAGCCCGGCCTTGTAGAGCGCCTGCGCCTGGTACAGCCGGTACGCGTCCGGGGCCTGCGGCAGCGCCAGCAGCTGCTCGTAGCACTCGGCCGCCGCCGCGAAGTCCTGCAGCTGGTAGTGGCAGTAGCCCAGCAGGGACAGCCCGCCCCGGGAGCGGCAGCTCTTCTGCAGCTCGCGGCTCAGCAGCGACACCGCCTCGGCGTAGCGCCCGCCGCCGATCAGCCCGTACACCGCGGCCGTGAACCGCCCGTCGCCAGCCGCCGTCTCCATCGCCCCCGGCCCGGAAGCGGCGGTCGCGGGGCACGCTGGGAATTGTAGTTCCGCAGAGGTTTCCACCGCACCGCCGAACCTAGGAGCTGCGTGGCCGCGGGGTACGCTGGGAGCTGTAGTTCCAAGACCTCTTCCCTTCCCTACCGGATGTGATGGGGCCGCGGGGCACGTTGGGGGTTGTAGTCTCGGGGTGGGGGGGAGCCCTTGGCCCCCTGTCCCGGGGCGTGGCGGCTGCGCTGTACAGACTGCTCCGCCCCCGCCGTGTGAGTGGGAGCCCGTGCCCGGGGCAGGGGCTCCCGGCTGTGCTCTAGGCAGGCCCGGGCGCAGGCCGTTGTTGTGGGCCTTCCCGGCACGGCGTGGCCTCTCTACGACCCGTCACGATCCGCAGTTTGTCACGAAAGAGACACCAAAATGCCGGCAAATAAAACTCTCCAAGACTCGTTGTGAAGCTCTACAAAGCAAGCAGCTTTCATCGGGCCTCCGTGACACGAGGGAGCCATCGCCACCGATCGCGTGCAGCGAGACAAGAGCTAGGGACAGGATAGATTCCCCACTTACTCGTGTGTAAATTTTCCCAGACGCTTTCCAAGGACTGATTTTGATGCTGTTATGAATTTAACAACAGTCTTGCTAACTTGGAGCTGGCTCCAGCTCTCTGACTCTGCATTTGAAAAAGAGAGAGGCTGCAGACGGAGGTGATTATAGAAGACAATCTGTTCAGCACAGATCACACTGAACACAAGACCCAACAGTGTCTGGAACAGCACGGTTTGAAAAAAAATGCTGTGACACACACACACACCCCCCCCATACTATCAGAGGGGCATTCTGTCTAACTTGAAAACGATAGAGTTGCTTCCATGAACTTAACTGTAGCTTAAATCAAAATATTCCACTTTTTGTAATAGTAACTACTTTTTGTATCAGAAGGAAGGATTTGTACCTTGGCACAGTCTGCCAGCTTTCCTGCAGCTTTAAAAAAGTAGAGGAAATCCCAGATTTTCTGAAACTATTTCAACAACGCAATAGTTCTTTGAAGCAAACCTTCCCACCTCCTCAGTTTCAGTAAAAGTTGTTCATTTCTACTGAACAGTGGTACATGCGGTACCACCACCTGTATCATCAGTGCAGTGTCTGTGGTGTAAGCACCCCTGCTGGAGTCACCAGCCAGATTTGGTTTCTTCTTGTTCCAGTCTAACCCCAAATGTATCCAGAGATCTCAGGTTTGCTCCCAGGTGTGAGTACCACAAGGTCATCTTTCAAACACTGTCTCTGAGCTGCTCAATTACATCTGTTCTCACCGCTCCTCTATTTGTGTGATCCAGTAGCCAATAGCTCACAGAATCATTTGGTTGGGAAAGACCTTTGAGATCAAGTCCAACTGTACCTGTCCATTACTAAACCATCAAACAGTCTTTTAAATACCTCCAGGGATGGTGACTCAATCACTTTGCTGGGCAGCCTGTTCCAGTGCCTGAGAACCCTTATGGTGAAGAAATTTTTCCCAATACAGACCTGGTTCATCCCCACGAGGTATTTTCAAATAAAAATAATAATTACAACAAACCATTAAAATGATTTATTTTTTTTAAGAGAGACTAATAAACCCAAGTTGTTCATTTCAAACACATGCTTTTAAAAGCTGCATCAACCTTGTTTGATCTAGTAGAGCAAAACATGAGGGTAATGGGTCTTAAAATGCAAAAGGAAAAAGGATGCAGAAGTCTTAAGTTACACATTTTTTGAAATTGTATCGTATTCATTTCCATCAGAATACACACACAGTATTTCTGTGCATGTCAGTTGTTTCCCATAGCCAAACATTCAAAACTTATAGTGATATTCCCCACACAACTCTAAGATGCAGTGGCCAACATGCTTATAAATTGATAATTAAATATATTGTAATCCAAGAAAGAGAAGGTAATAAGCACTATACAGCATGTATTCCAATACTAGTACATTAAAGTGATAGATGCCTCTGGAGTCTCTCAGCTGATTTATATCTCCCATTTGATGGTTTTGTTAGAAACAATTCACGTACTTTTACTCTTAAAATCCTCTGTTTCTTGGACAAAGCCAACAATAATAATAATAATAATAAAAAAAGTCTTGCTCTACATTTTCTTGCCCAGAACAGTCTAAGTATTGGAAGTGTCGATTAATAAGTTTTACATAACCTTGAAACAAATCTCTAAAATTTCACTGAATGCATTAATGATCTGTCAGTAACTGAAGTTGTTTTAATTTTACAAGGGAAAATAAATATTTGGCCCGTAGACTGAACCACTCCTATTTTTCTACTAGGAATAATTTGTCTAAATATTACAAAAGACGTTAGGCACTGCTGGTTGCAGTTTTCAAAAATAGTTTGTGAGTACTTGTACTGGCTTTGTTGATAACTACAGGCACATTATGAGACTGCAGTGTGCTCTAAGAAGGAGCAATTAGCAAGGTCACTAATCCAGGAAAATGTGGCTGCTGTACCAAGGACGCTGTCTTGAAGGAATACCTGAGCTAAAATGAAACATACTCAGCTACTCTATGGCTGTTTTCAGTAGGGTACACCCTAGCCCTGCAGAGCAAAGGAGCTGGCTGTGACAGAGCCACATGGGGAGTTCCATGTCCAATTGCCACATGAGGCATCCAGTTTAAATACCTGTGAGCTACTGCTGCCTCATCCACTAAGCGCGATTCTGCTTTGGAGCAGGAGCAAAAATGCATCTTAACAGAAGCAGATGTCTCCATCTTGATCACATTATAAAGTTGTTCTGTTTTGCCTGTTGGTCCTAAGCTGGGAGAAAGACAAAATGATGGAGCACTTTGAGGGGAAACTGTCTGATTTCACTAATCAAACTATGGCCAAAGACACCTCTTGAACGGCTTTCTTGGGAGGTGGGAAACCCTTCTGTTTGGCTACAGGAGAGCCTCTACCTCAGGTGCTCCTCGACTTGAATAATGTTTGGTTTTCTGGCGGGTTCACAGTGTTGTGTTGCAGAGGAGGACTTTAATCCAGGAGGATGAACAGACGAACTCCCTGTAAGCTCTTCCACCAAAGCCTGCCTTCTATGTACATCTCCCAGAAGCGAAGCAGGAAAGTCTAAATCATCTCTCCTGTACACATCTCAGAAGAGTTTGGCAAAACTGACTGAATTACTGGGACAATGTTTCCCTATAAAAAATAATGAAAAGTGGATACAATTTCTGTCTATCAACCTTGTAAGCACTAGTTATAAAGTGTTTTCTCATCTTAAAAGATGAGAAATTTGGAATACATTTCTTTACTGTACTGCATGTTTCCACAAAGAATCTTTTTTTCTCTCAAAAATGCAAGTCTGTTTTTGTTTGGTCTTTTCTTTTTTTTCTTGTTGTTTCATTTTGTTTTGTTTTGTTCTTTTAAGCTGGAGCTATATCACTTGCAGAGACCAAATGCTGTTCTGAGATGCGCAACCGTGCCCCCCTGGTTTCAGTAGGGCTGCTTCATTTTGCCTGAGAACAATTTGATAAAGATCACGCCATGCTCTCTCATTTTCTTCCTTGTGATGGAGGAACAGAACCATAACATTAGTCAGCAGTTTCTGAATTTTGACCCACAATAGCAAAGATACCAAAAGACAGGAGAAATAGATGGAGGCAATTACAAGGAGTCACTTGATTGATGGTTGACATTGTTAGAGCTTCAGCTGTGTGTCAGGTTGCAGTGGTGCTGAATCTCCATCCCTGCTGGTGGGTGTTGCCATGGGCAACAGTGCACTGAAGCCAATAAAAAGGCAAGGAAATGAGGGGAGACTCAACCTTGGGGGGAGCTACCGGGTATGCGCTATAAATTATGTTATACTTAGCAATATGCAAAATCAAAATTCAGGAAAGCTACGTATACCCACCAACAGGACTGTGTCAGTTCCTAGTATCTGCTTCTCCCATCAAGTACATGTTGCTAGTGTTTTGTATGGCTTGCTGCTTACTATCCTGCATCTGTCCCTATTCAGGGAAGAAAGAAGTGGTAAAATAATAGCAGAAACATTTCTGTTCAATACATGTATTCACTGCTGTGCAGCCTGCATTTCTGTTCCTTCCCTACTTCTTTCTGCTGGAGAAAGTTATGTGGTTCAGTTGCACACTAACAGATTGGCTTGCAAAGCGAATCAGATTTCCAGCTATTCTACAGAGGATTAGTAGCACAGACGGGTTCTGTATTGTTGTATTTTTTTTTGAAGAAGTGATCAGCAGATTTGTTGTTTCTGTTTGATTGTCAGACAGATGTAGTCAGCTTTTCAAAGGTGCTAAGGACTCCCTTTCCTTAGACAGGAGGAAAGCTCTTTATAGCATCTGGTCAGCTGGGCCAGGTTCTGATTTCCATTAAGATGGTGCCAGTTCAAGGTAATTCCACTGAAGTAAATGGAGTGTGGCACAGGTGTAAAACTAAGCTGAATTCAGCTTTAATTTCTGCTGCCAGACAATCCTATATTTAGAATCCCATTTTTCATGGCGTGCAAAGGCTTTTTTCCCTTGTGGATGGGAACTCATAAGCACTGCAACTGACTCCTCTGGTGTCCGGTCATGCAGCAGAGAAGGCATCTTCAAATCATAGATCACAGTTTTGCTACACTAGTGATCTTTGCACTAATAGAAAGAGACCACCTTTCAGTAACCGTAGCCTCATCACACAGAACTAGACATGTTTGGGTTTGTGACCCATCAGGTTTGATTAGATTTTTATGAACACTTCTACCACAGATGTCTACGTGTGAGCCTCGACTAGTGCAGTGCTAGGTGTAACAAAAGTGTCTCAAATTGTACTGAAAGAACTGCAAGAGAACTAAGAGTTAGTCAGTCCAGTATGATGAGATTCTTCCTCTCCACCATTTCAAAATGGAAATTATACTAGGAAGACTTATCTGTGGTCTACTTTTCAATGTAATATAAACCTGAAGCACAAGGCAACAGATTTCCTTTTTTATTTGTACTCTATTTTCATTAAAGTCCACTGATCTTTTCCCTAGAGGACACTATAATTTAAAAAAATTGAATGTGTTAAAGGTGCATTTTTTTTTAAAGAAAGAGAAAAACTCCAAAACCATAAAATTACCATGCAATATTTTGTCTTTATGCAAACTTGCTCTTGCTGAGAAATTTACTGCACTGTTAATATCAATTTCTCAGGGAAGCAGGGACAGGTTGGTGTTTTTAAAGATAATAAAGTTTGGTTTTAAATGTAGCAAAGGTAGGCAATTCTAAAGGCCCTGATCAATCACTAAGAAGCTTTGTTGTAAAAAAATACGTCTTTAGAATACAAAGCAGGCTTTTCAGAACATTCTGGCATAAAAGAGGAGGGAAAAGTGAGGGAAGAACATCACAAAAGCAGGCATAATTGATTCATTACATGTACTGAAGAGATGCAAAACAACAATGTAATTACATACTATTCTGTTTTCCTGCAGCTCCTTACATATGTACTGACTAGCCTGCATCCCAGTTCTGCTCTGTATTATTAATTTTATTAAGCTGTAAGTTCTTATATTTCAGTCTGTTGTCAGCTTTCCAGATTTTTACAGCAGCAGTTGAAATGTAGTGGAGCTGAATGAATGCTTCTTGTGCTAAGTCTTCCGCGTCGCTCCAGATACCAGCGCAATCTCACCGCAGGTCTTCTTTTCAGTCCCACTAAGCTTCCCAGTAAAAGAAAACTATTCTGCTATCAAGATAATATCCAGTCAATTAACCATGTCTGTGAAAACATTTCTTAATAAAATGGTGAGCCTAAGCTTTGGAAAATCTTTTGGACAGCTCTTATCGTAAAGCAGCACTGACATTTGCAGGCTTAATTTATGTCTTTGAGAGATGTGGTAAAGCTAGCGGATAAGAAGGATGAGGATGCTGCCTGAGAAGGAAGTCTTTTTTGGTGCAGCTCCTCCCATTTACCTCTATTTACAGCCACGGAGTCCAGCATAGGCTTCAGTTTCACATTCAGCTTCACTAAACACTGGAAGAAGATAAATTTAAAAAAAAAAAAAAAAAGAGGATGAGAGAAAAAAATATTGACAATATTTCCACTCCTTTGATGGACAGTCCAGGGAGTAACAAGATAAAAAGAGCTTAATCTGCACCATGCCCCCACTCCCTTTGCCTCCAGCTATAAATTCCCATTTAGGTAAAGCTTATTGTTCCCATTGAGATCTCTTATCTTATTGGTTTACCTGAGGCTTTAAGTAAACCAACAAAAATGTCAAAAAACCCACTTAGAGGCAGGGTTGCCGCTCAACTAATTTTGCTTTCTTGTATTCATTAAAGAAAGTCCTTTTGAGGCCTCACCCAAGTGCCTGAGGCTATCTGGTTCCTGGCACCCCTGAGCAAGAGGTTCACTGGTTGCAAGACAAGTTGGACAATGCTGAAATAACCTTCAGATTCTTCCTAGTGCTAGGAAATAATCATATAGGATAAGTAAGCCACAACAGTACTGTGCTTTCTAAAACTGGCACCCCGTGCCATTTCTGTGTGCTCAAAAATAAAGAAAAAAATAAGAGTTTTCTTTTTAGAGTCCACTGAAATCACCACTTTTCTACCTGCCCAGCCCAAAGCTCACAGAAGCCAGTAAGAATCTTTTATCTGGTTTCAGCTGCCTTTGAATAAGCCCCAAAATTATATAATCCCTGCACACCTTTGCTAGAAGTTTATTTTACCTTCTCCTTTTATATCAAATGCCTACGTGCAAAGATCACAAGTGCTTCACTTCGTTTTGTCCCTACACTAAAGAGAGACAGAATCTCATTAATAGCAGCACTCAGATGTGAAGAAGGTTAACCAGTTACTGCCCAAGTGGTCATGTACTATGCCCTTTCAGGACAAAGAAGTACTATTCTTTCACAACTCTTGATTAGCAAGAAGTGGGTTTTGCTGAGAGTTGGTCATCATGCTTTTTGTGATAGTGCAGAAACTACATATCTATCATTTGAAATAAAGGGTTGGTGCAAGATAAAAAAACCCCAAAACAATGACAGAGAAGACAGCAAAAGTAGTTCTAAAAATGCAGAAAATTATAAGGGAAGGGAAGGGAAGAAGGAAAAGGGGGAGCAGGTAACTTCAGAGCTGACCATTTTCTTTATTTGCTTTAAACAGCAGGATTAACAGGAACCACTTTAAATGGTCCCCAGAGCCCAGACACCACTAAAGAACTGGATTTTTTTATAGCTATTCTGCAAGCCATGGGAGCTTGCTTTGCTACTGAAGTAAGTCTTGGTAGATTTTTAATTGAGCTATTATACGATAATTAAGGGTTAATGGTCTGATTTTAAGATGTGCTGAAAACTTGCAATTTCAGTTGACTTCAATAGGAGATATGAATGCTCAGCACTTCTGAAAAACCATGCCATGAGTAAGTAGCTGATTTGTGTGAATCTTGAAGCAAATCTGCTTGAAGTTATTTCTGTAGAATATAGCACAGATTGGACAGTTAATTTTGCAACCTTAGGCCTGGAGTAAGAGGCAGAGTTTACTGTGGTCTCTGCCACGTATAGGACTGCTAGCTGGTGATGGTCATTCATTTGATTGATTTGATGTGGATTTATAACATTTTCATCACATGTCTTGGAGCTCCCCATTTTTAGCTCTTTATTTCAGGCCACTGTGTATTCTCCAAATCTGGTTTGGTGGAGTCCAAAATAGAGAGCTGGTAATAAATACCAAAAAAAGCTCACTGCTGCTGCTGTCATTAGCTTCTGCATTACCACTGCCAACTCTGCCTCTGGAGGTAGCACATTAGATATTCAACTCTTGACAGCAACTTATTAGATCCTTTCTATGCAAATCCAGTATCCATCCACTGGCAGTTAAGCTTGAAAAGGTTTCATGAAGTATTTTTCCAATATACAATTTAAATTAAAAAAGAAAAAAAAAACAAAGAACCAAAAAACCCACCAAAACCTGGTGTATTAAAAGCAGTGTATTTCATAAATCTCCAAGCACAGAGATGGCATTCTGCACTCATACCCCATCAGACCCAGGATCTGTAAGCACAAAATGCAGTATAGGCTGTTTCTGTCCTTAATGCTATATCAGCAATCTATGCCTGATACAGGCAATGTAGAGGAGAAGGAGCTTGTAGGGACAATGGTCTCTGTCTCAGTATGGGTGCACAGCTCTAGGCTATGTCTGTGTCCTTTCTGTACTGCTTTGTTGCCAAGACTTGACCACAAGACACGGTGTTTTCAATCCTCATGCCAGGGAGCAAATGTAGAGGTACAGGTGTGACCTACTGCTGTGCCGTCCCTCTAGGCCTATGCATACACCACACTGTAATGCTAAAAGACAGCCCTCTCACATCCTACAGCACCAGGAGGATTGTGAGTGCTTAGATCGATTAGCTTTGTGGCAGCTACAAGAGAGACCAGAAGCCCAAGTAGATTGGGAACGGATTAAAGAAGCACTCACATAGTTCTACTATAATCACTGTATCTTACAAGCTGTAAACACACTCTAAACCCAAAAGTAAGTGCATATATTTCTTAGAAATATATACCTAAGTGCATACTGCAGAGTGTAATAACCCTGGTGCAATGGAGGTTACCAGAAAAATAACAAGAATGGTTAACTAATAACATTACCTTTGATTGATTAAATAAATTAAAAGCAATATTTAAGAAAGAATAAACCATGTCTTCAATATTTAGTTTTACCATAACACTAGCAATCAATTCTATAGAATACTTAGAAAATATATAGTGTAATTTTAAGAAACTTTATTTTGTTACACATTAGAGATACTCAGCAGTGCAGATTTTGCACTTAGTCTACAAAATGTCTTTATTCAGACATTGATTTGATGTTTAAACCACTGCCTCTGTATTTAGTATCCTTTCACTTTGTGAATCTCTCATTCTGATCTACTCTTTTAATTAAACCAACCACTATAATTCCTATGGACATGAGCTTTTATTTTATGTTTTCCAGCTACCAAAGCATTTCAGTAGGACTTTTCTGATAGAAAGTACACAAATTGGATTTTATTTCTGCTTGAGATGTAATTAAAAACTCATTTGATTACTATATGTCTGGCCCTGTTTTAATTATTAAACTCCAGTAATCAATTTTCTTTTATGAAGCTTCTGGGAAATTATCTCAAAAGCCACACATTTCTCTCCCTTCTGGCAGGCTCTCTACCATTTACTGAATTACGTTCATAGCACCTGTTCCTGATCCGGATTAAACCACCAATTTATTCCCAAAGCTATTTAAGTTTATTTGGCCGTTACTTAGTCAGGGTTTTCTATCTCCTGGCTGCACTTTTAACTTTCCTTTTTATTGCATGTAAACCCCTTGATGTACTTGCTGGTATTTTTGATACTCATACAGACAGCTATGCTAGTGATCTTCCTAATTTGGTATCCAGCTTCTTAACCCGCAATTTATTATTTGCTTCAGTGGGAAGAGGCTAGGTCTTCAACAGTTGTCTGACATGGGATACCACTACATAAAATCATAGCTCCAGAAACTCCCTTTTTGTGTGTCCCCTCTTGGCGCAGTAAGGCAGCTGTGAGCCCTTGGGCATCTCTCCGCCCAGGACCTTAATGCTCACTTGCAGTCCTTCCACTGCAATGCAGCTGCCTTGCTACACAGCAGTAGGTACAGGATTGGTGACCTTTCCCATTTTATCCCCTTTGCTATAAAAGTTGTTCTTAATTGCAGAGTGATAAAGGGTGCGGGAAGAGTGATCACGCTGGTGGCTGTGTGCTCCGGCATTACGAAAAGCTAGATAGGTTTGCAGTTCCCTCTTGCATCCATGTATTACCTCAGATGTATGACTAAGCTATTTTTCAGAAAGATACTACATAGCACTGGCTTTTTCTTACCACCTTCAATAATTCAGGTGCCTTTTGTGATTACGTACTGCTCTGCCCACAGCATACTTTCACAGGATATAGCTCCTCTTAGATAGAAGCTCTTCCAGTAAAAGAAAAGGTTAAAGGCACTTCAGCAACATCTTGGCACACCTGGGAAGGGGCAGGGCTGCCTGAAGGAAGAGCTCAAAATGGGGAGAGCACAGATACTCGGAAGAAGCTATTTATGGGAGAGAAGCATGTGCTTTTGGTTTGGTTGTTTTTTGTTGTTTTTTTTTTTTTTTATATGGGGTATAGAGGTCTATTTCTTAGGTATATTTTGCTACATTATGCTTAGAGAAAGAAGAAATAGTAGAAATAATTACAAACCACTTCAGGAAGAGGGTGATTCAGGAGTGTAAGCATTTGTTGGTATGGGGGGAGTGGACTGCTACATCGCCTTCATCTCTGGGAAAGGATGTTATCTGAAACATCCAAGCTGCAGCGCAGATGTGGCCAGATTCTAAACTATTGCTAAAGCAAATACAACATTTTCGTGTTATCTAAGACTAATACAAAAAATCTTTTAAAGAGGAGCATGGTACACCCGAACCGACAAAGAATGCATGGCCTCTAGAGAGTATATTTTATTCCTCCTGCCCCCACCCCCATCCCAGGATTCTCATCCAAATATTAATGAATTCTGACCTTGCTTAATTTATGAGCTTTGACAAAATTACAGCTCACCGAAGTATGGTCGCAGGTCTAATATTTGTAAAGTGAGTTGATGGACTAAGACCATATAAATTCATTTTTATGACTGAGCACATATCAAAAAGTTATAGGTCTCAGTGTTCACTCTACTTAGGAACCCAGTGGTTTCTAATGAATCACTTTTATTATGTAGGCAGTTTCTGAGTTGGAAGGGAGGACTAGTGACCGAGAAGCCACAGGGATAAATTCAGACCTGGTGTAAGCATAAGAAGCATTGCCGAAGTCAAGAGAGTTGTGACCAGTTACAGCAGAGCTGAATTGTACTCTTGAGTTTTGCTGAAGTAGCTTTCACATGAGAATACACAGGCCAAAGGTGAGCCATCTATCTGAAAGTCCTTGAACTTCAGATGAGTTCAGATAAAAGGGAACCTGTACTACAGTCATCCACAGATTTGATCTTCATAATACAAATATTTAGTTGAAGTTGTTTGAAAATCCAAAAGTGTTTCTGTATATATGCCCAGGTACTAACCCCTCCCCTCCCCCAAACTGGTAAAATGTTGCCTTCTCTAGGTAGAATATAAAAGATAAAGCGACACAGAGAAGATATAGGGACTGATTTCTATGAACTTTTGACTGTGTGCGTATATGAATTAGTTATCTGCCCTATGGACCATATTTAACCATCATGTTCTTGAAAAAATTATTGTGTCTGGGAGGAGGCTGAGTTCATGAAAAAACCAAAATAAATAAACTGCAATCTTCTCATAGTTGTAGGAGTGCCTGTTTATTCCTTCTAGACCTTAAGATCATCAAGTACATAATGCATCAGTGTATTACTTTGGCATTCCTGGCAGCCTTTTTTTTTCTACAGTCTAAAAATGTAGTTAGATTAAATTAATATACTACTAACTTCCCTGACAGAAAACAGGAGTTTCTTTTATCTTCTCTGTACAAATTATTTGCATTGTGGAAGGAAACTAATTGTGACTGGAAAGGGATCCAATACATGCACAAGCATTCAACTCTTGTGCTATGAATTAGTGTTTTGTTTCTTTCTGGTGGTTGTACACCAGTAAGAATAATGCTGCACTCCTTTGTAAGTAAATATGCGTACTAGAGAGGGATGATTATAAAGTAAGAGAGGAAAGTATGTACAGAGCTCCTAGTAGCCAAATGTTCTCCGACCAGTCTCAAGTATGATATGCTGTCAAAGAGTACTACTGAAGTAGCTCAACTGATGTGTTGCTATAGTTGCAAATGATTCATCTGTTCACAATAATTTCATGAAACCAAGGGTTTGCTCTGAAAAGGAAGAATTATTATTTCATAAACAAATTCTTATTTTGCTCTGCTGTTTAGTTTTGATTCTACATCTGAAGCATGTGAGAGAATGTTTCTAACTCTTTTCCTTTCAACATTTTAACCAAGCAGCTGATCAATGTCTTCTGCCTTGCTATTAAGTGGATTTTGAAAAACTCTTCAAACCGTATCAGTCTCATATCCTTATTCAGTTCTTTGAATTTTCCCTCAGCTGGGAATTCTGCAGGCTTCTGTGATTCTGTTGTGTTAAACACTCACTTGAAGCGTTTCATCCATCATCATTTCTAGTCCTTTTCTGATGCAATGTAGTTTGTGCTTTATCTTTCTTGAAAACTGAATGGCTGTTAAATTATCCATTTATCTTCTTTCTTGGATTTGCTGTACAATTTGAGTTCCCTCTGCTGGCTGTCTCTTCTACCTTATCTGCCAACTTTTCAATCTACTTCCTCAAATCTTCATATACATTTCCATACGCAACTGTGTGTCCTTTGCCACACATTGGGCAGATGATTCTAAATAAGACAGCAGCAGAAATTGTAGTATGAATTATTCACTTTTTCTTCACAAACCAGGCTTGAAAGCCTTTAGTGAAGGCACTAAAGTCAATGGCAAATGTTATTTTTTTCTATCTTCTCCCAGATATCTTTGTGGATGATCTGCCCTTTCAATTGAAGCCTTTTTGGCATGAAGATGTCTATCTGAGAAGTAAATTGAAGTATTCGTTTGAAGGGGAAAATTACTCATTTTTCGTCTTCCTCTAAGCAATTTTGGAAAACTTGTAAATTCCCCAAATTGTTGATAATAGTATAATGTTTCATCAATAATCTCACCAAATTACAAAGGTCCAAGCAAAAATAATATTCTGTTCATTTTCAAAAGCAAAATGAATCCCTCCCTCCTCTCAGAAAACAGAAAGGGAGGATCAGGACCTTTGTGCCCATTGTAAAAAGGTGTCAGTGATACTTACAGAAATAAAAATCCTTGCTCTGAAACCACCAAAACTGACTTTCTATATTACGCATGAAACAGTGACTGACTTAGAAGGGAATTGCAATTAAAAGCATTCTTTCTTCTTTTCCTGGTTTTGATTTCTTCGATAGCTCTTCCTCATTTCTTCTCTCTATCAGTACAAAAGTAGCAGAAAAAAACTAAACTCCTGTTAAGGGCGTGAGGTAAGAAAACCAGTTTGCTGATGCTTTTTCTGTTACTGGAAGTTGTAATAGTATCTGAGTTTTCTGAAAGTTCAAGAGAATTCATTCTGTGTGGCCTCATTTAGGTTTATCATTAGTAGACAAGCAACAAGGCAACAAAAGTGCTGAACCTAGTTGAGTTCCTATTTCAAGGCTTCAGAAAGGCACTTCTGCTGTGCCAAAATCTCCTTTCTCTGGTACAAACCCTCAGTCCTAATGTAAGCCTTAGCTACCAGTTCCCCCCAGCGCTGGCATTTGGCCTGATTAAGTTTCTTCTGAAGCAAATTTCTTACAAACACAGCAGAATATGTTGCACCTGCTCTTCCTTGGATAATATTACCCCCTGGATTTCAGCATAAAGTGAGACTAATTTGATCTGCCAGCGTCTGTGCAGCCTCAGTCCACGGTGTATCACATGCTGCATCATGAGTCATCTGACTTACTAATCCTTGTCAGCCAGGCAGTCCAGGAAGCATAAATGCATCATCTCATTCTGTTTCCAAAACAAATGTCAGAAAGAAGCCAAAAGTGTGCATCTTTATGGTATTCTTTAGGATCTATTGAAAGCTATCCTCCTCTTCCCTCAACATGTTAAAAAGGAAAAGTTGATTTCAATGAGAATCACACAGAGCTGATTGAATTGCTTCCTGTAAAGCCATTTTTTCCAAATAGCTTAGTCTGGATCCAACACTGGCCCCCCTCCCCTTTCTTTTTTTTTGTTGTTAAAAATCTTCTCAACAACTTGTGGATGTATTTCGGTGAATGTATATCTTGCTCACAGTGAACAGCTCACAACCTAGTGCTATCCCTCCCCATGACTAGCTGACTAGCTGCAAACTTAGAACAACAGTGCTCTGACTTTTGTACCAACAGCCCCAGGTATAGGTGAATGGTGGGTACAGCAAGCCATAAACACAGATAAACTCTTGCTCATTTAATAATTTTTGAAGTTTTTCAGTTCTGACTGTATAGAGAGGACAGTAACATCTGAACAAAAAAGTCATTGTTTTGGCTGCATCTAGTGACTCTTGCCGAGTAAGGACTAAGCCATTTCATATAGTCCATTTACTTTTAAAGAACTGGTCCAGACCCTGCATTTCTTATCAGTGTTTCCTTGTGCAAAATTGTAACTGAAGGAATGAGAGAATGGGATAGAAGTGGTAAGACATAGCAGTGTAAGCATGATTCTTAAAGCATACATTTTCCTCCACTGCAAAAGAATATTAAAAGGTTAATCTCCTGCCTTATAACTAGGGTTGATCGTATACTAGAGTACAATTGTAATTTTTGGAAAAAAATGACTGCTTGTGCATATTCACTGCTAATTCAGGTATCAAAGTCAACTCTTGCACTGAAGAAGTTAAAGCAGAGAGGTAGCCACGACTGTTGGAGATTTTTGGGTATATTTTCTATGCTTTGTAGAGGCTCTACCATTTATGATATCCTGTGCATTTAATGTATGCTTTACAAGAATAATAGATGCTTTTGCAGCTACATCATCATACTCTAAAGATAGATTTAATTACCAGGCCAGACATTATCTTCCGTAGGAAGACAGGCATATCAGAGCTCTTGGACTTGCAGACAGAGTGATTAGATTTTTTTTTGTGCCAGACAATGTGATAAAGGACTCTGTCCCTCCACGTTCCATTTAAAACATTTAAACTACTTGCTAGGCTAAACATAAATGTTTCTACTCTTCTTAGATTCCCCCTAGAATCCTGGATGGAGTAATGCAAATTCTCTTCTCTAGATACTATTGTATGTTTAAAGCTCCCAATACTCAAGAAAATCTTGAATAGCACTAAAAATAGCACTAAAATGGAGCAGTTCAATGGAGCAACAGAGGTAGAGGTGAGTAGGGCAATCTCAGGCACGCATAAGTTTTAAAAGCCATGAGCTTCTTTATCTTCCACAAAGACATCTCCCTTAAATTTAAATAGCTGCTGTCTTTGTCACTGACTACCTGACTATGTATTTATCTGCCCAGAAGCAGAGTGCGTGGCCTTTGGCCCTGCTATTCATAGTGTTACTGTCTCTGCCTAACAATACTGTGAACAGAGCTGGGCTTCTGTTATCATCTTTTGTTTGATGTGAGTCATTGAAGCTTTGATGTTGTTTGTGAGAAAAATAATGATTAAAAAGAATAAGATCTTCACTCTCCCCCCCTCTCTGCTCCCCACAGAGAAATCTGATCTGTGTTGGGAAAAATCTGTGACTGATCCTGTCTTAGGTACACACAAAACGCAGAGTTCAGGAGAGAAATCTGTTAATGATGAAACTCTTAGCATCTCTTTACTGGAGGGTCAGAGAAGCAATTTGCCTTAATGATCAAATTTCTGTTTCCCATTAAATGAACATGTATGTCCAAATACATACAGAATACTTTCTCTGTGTGGTGAACACAGCTGTCAGTGTAATCATAGTGTTTCATTTTCAGTGGGATGTCTTAGATTTTCTGCTTCAATTGCATGTGCTTCCCCTTTACAGAATATTCTACCAAAAAAGGGGGATGATTACCTCATCTTGAAGCTACATTAGTAGATTTGAAATGCTCTACAGTTAAAAAAAATGCATTTTTCTTCAGAAATTATTATTTTAATAAGCTTGTTTCTCATTTCTACTGATGGAACTTTTATCTTGCTGGCATTTTTAATGAAAAGCAAATGTGATGCAGTGTAGTGTAGCTAAAGCTCCTAAAATCCGAGCTTCAGAGTAAATGGATAGCTGTTCTGCTACACAAGGCAAAACCTCCTCTGCCACATAAAAATAGTCTGATCAGTGAACACTACAGAAACAAAAAAAGTAAATTTAATAAAATTATTATGTCCCAAGTGTAATAAAAAGCAATGAACAAAAAATTGGGAAGCTTTTATCTTCACAAACCTTTGATCCACAGTGTGAAGGAAACAGGCTTTTTCCAAAACAGGCTTAGTTTCAAAAACTAAGGTATCCTGAAATTGGAGGTGGCTTGATTCCCACACTGAGCAGCAGGGAGGGAGAGAGCAAGGGAGCAGAGCCATGGCTCACCATGTGCCAAAAGCAGTCAGGCTTACCAAGCAAATACAAAAAGGTTTTGGATTTAAACACTTGGATATGGAAAATCTAGCTTTGTATAATTCCTATTTTTTTAAATATCCCCAGATATTATTATATATCTATATTTAGCTTCAAGCTCCACGTCAGCTTTTGATACAGCACATTTTGTATGTCTTCAATCTTCTTTCTTCTGGGTCAGACAGGCATTCCAAGGGGTAGTCAAAGAGGATTACTAATGGAAGGTGCATAGATCTTAAGGATTTGCTAGTCTCTTGTAAACCATCTTACAAAAAGGGGCCAAACTCAGCAAACAATTCTAGCCAGGTAAGCAAACAAATGTGATACACATCCCCTAAAAAAGAAGATTTCATTATCCTTTACTTGGGAGAACTGCACCTCAAAGTGGGTTGCCTTCAGCTACTTGAAAGAAATGCAGAGAGCAGAGCAGATGCATAAGGAGGATGAAGAGTCAAATCTCCCCAGAAGACTGATCAACTCCTAAAAAATATTTCAGAACGGAGGAAAAAAATAAGGCTAGGGAGGCCATAAGTCTCCTGTCTGACTTTGATGGAAGCTGCCAGCATTCACTGGTTGCTAGGACCCTCTCTACTGTGTAGATGTTGAATGAAACAGAGCACAGCATTAGGTCCTTCTGTAGCAACTGCATTGGTATGGACATACGTGATCTCCACAGAGTTCCCTTCATGACTCTGCCCACACGGATTCAGGAGTTCTAATCACTAGCATGGAAAAAAATACATGCAAAAGACTTGATTTATTCTCTATGGTTTAATGTTGCAATTTTGGTATCAAAATGAGTGCCAAGAATTTGTTTCAAACATATGATTTTATAAGCACTATGCTAGTGAACTATATAAGTACTGCTAAGATTCTACTAATATGTCAGCTGCCAGTCTACCTCTTTATGTTGCATTTGTAATGATGTAATCCATTCTATCCCCACATGCAGTCCCTACAATGTATTACAACGGCAAAATTTTAAAGAACGTATTTGGAAAGACAAAAAAAAAAAAGAAATCTAGGGCTTGTCTGTAGTTCTAGTGTTCAGCCAGCCCTAAATGGAGGATTTACAATGCTTGAATACACTGCTGATGTGCTAAGTGTATTAAGGTTTGTTTAAGCTGGATATGAAAACTAAAACTTAGCTTCACATTGAAAAGAGAATCTCCTGCAGTGTGATACTATGACATCAAGTTTTTTGTTTACCCCTAAGGCTGGTGCTGCAATGACTTCCAGGTTTGATGGTGTCTCTTTTTTAAGTTGTTGAGCAGCAGGCTAATAGCTGCACAGCATGATGCAAAGACAGCAGAAAGCAGGGAAATCAGATGTGAATATATTCCCCAGAGATCTCCTGCTAAGATAGAGCTAACTAACCAGAGTTTTAGTGCTCAGATGTAGCCTTCTCATGCAAAGGATGGGCTGATTATCAGATCTTCCTGCTTTATTGCACATTTTTTGGTTACAGATGCTATTACAAACCATGAATTCTGGTGTAATATGCATTCTAGTGCAATATGAACTATTATATTGAAAGGAACATTATTTTTAAAGAGTTTTCACCCAAGTTCAGTCCTACACCCTTCCCATATTGTGCAAAATGATCTTGGTATATTTAAAGATAAAGGTTTATTTTCTTCTTCTGTGCCTGCTTTGCCTTAATTGTTTGAAAGCCATAGATTAGTTTATTTCATCATGACAAAGACTGACTTAATAAGTAGACAATATCTACTTGCTGTTTACACAAGCACATTTTGCTCATGTCATACAACAGGAGTCGCCTGTGCTGGGCGGTCACTTCATTATTGCCATAGTGGCAGCCTCATATGCCACAAACTTTGGAGAGCAGGGGAAAGCACGTCATCATTCTTATCTCATTTGCTATTGGAGACACGTCTGGTCTGTAAAATGAAAAGGAACTGCTAATCCATTACTCTGTGTGTTTTGGGGAAGCTATATTCAGGCAGTTCAACACTTTAATGTTAACATAGCAGCTGGTATCTGCTTCCCAGGTTTTGGGTTTGTGTTGTCACTGACTCATTCATTACTCAGAGCTGTGAGGCAGTCTGGGGTGCAATGATAACAGGGAAGACTTGTTGCAGTTCCCCAAAAATGCCCAGGGAGCATATCTCCATGTTTTCTCAGATATCAATGGCCAAACTGGAAGTCTTTAGTGGCATAAGGCAGTCTGCGTGATTTCAGTAGGAGGAAGACTGGCTAACAACACATTCATTGATGGTTAAACTATAGTTTCTATAGTGTTGTTTTCTTTTATCATCCTGCTTGTATAGGTGTGCTTTCTATACATATAAAAGAGAAAAAGTTAAAATTGTTTGGGTTACACAAGTCAAATTGTGAAGCTCTCCAAAAGAGAGAGGCATTATTCTGGTCATCTACAGCCCTAATAAAGTAGTTCTTGAGAGGTTATACACTTTATACCAAGCACCCAACCAGTCTTTCCAGAAGCACGATTAAAAGAGTAAACTCGAAGTTAAACACCACACAAGGTTAAACCACATATCATTTGTCACTGACCTTAAAGGTTTGGCCTAGAGTGCCCCTTAACAGTTTGTAAAGGAGCCAGAAGGGAGTGCAAAGGCTAAGCTTCGATTTTCCCTTTGGGTCACACATACTTGGACTGGTCTGACAGGAGCAACTAATGAAACTCTTCCCTCCAGCACCCCTGTGCAGAGCACTCCACACCTTGCCATGACAAGAATCAGTTTGTCTCAAACACAATAACATAAACAGGTGCCCTATGAGCTTTTATCACTTAGAGAGGAATTATGTTTACAGATATTACCACCTTCAGGAAATCTGAAGATTTCTTCATAGAATCTAGACTTTTGGTAAAGTCAAAGAAAAATAAGAGTTCAAATAGCCTTCAAGGCTGCACCATAAGCTAAGTCTTTTGCCCTAGAGAGGCAAGAACAATCTTCTCTGGACTCTACAGGAGCAGTAAGTAAAAATTACCTCATATAATGGCATGCAGATGCTATCAATCCACTCAAGCTGCAGCCTGGGTAGTTCATCTTTCCTGTTCCGATCAAAAATGGCCTGAATTGAGAAGGGAACAAAACTGTCATGCTTTATTACATTGGAGTATTTTACAGACACATCATCCAGCACTTTGGAGCTATGATCAAATTCTCACAACCAGAACACTTTGTAAACCATAATCAATCTTTGCAGCAGTGCACCTACTGCTTTGTCTGGCATGAAAAGTAAACTGTTTATTTTCAATTCTGTTTTGAAATTTGTAGGCTGAATATATTTGAATTTTATAATTCTGTGATGTAAAATAAATAATACACAGTTAGAGCTGAGCTGATAAGAAACCTCTTGTAGAAAGGGAGATAACTTTGAGCAGAAATTTTCCTTTTCTCATATAAGGTTTTCCAGCTCAGCAAAATGAACAGTGATGGATCTGGGCTGGCTCACTCCCTCCCAGTTACAACTCTTTCTGCAGAACCAGCCTTGTCTGTGAATCCAAAGGGTGGGGAATTAAGAGATATGTTTTGGGAGCAGTTATCAATTTGTTTCTCTGGAACCAGCCTAACTGATTGCTCGTGGCACTCGCCCAGAGAAGAAATTAAAGAGGTTGAAAGGACGCAGAAGAAACTGAGTTCTGAAGAGTTTGAATGTGAGATTAGTTTTCTCCACATCTTGCCTGACATTACTTTGGTCCATCAGCTTTCTATTTACAGGATTTTAATCCTCCTTCTAATAGCCTATCCATACCATTTACCAAATGCCTTTTTTACTCTCTGAATATGCCAAGTTTTAAATCTCTCTCTTCTGTTGAAAGTCTGCTCTTATTCTGGCCCATCTTCTCAAGGTTGATGTCTTCTGAGAAGAATTACTTACCTTCTATACACTCCAGACTATACATATTATATTACATTAAATGTCTGGTTGACTTCTAGTTGTAGTCTGCTCTTTCTTACATAAACAGGTATCACACAATGTATCTAAATAAGACCAGGATGTAAGATTCAAGGACTCTATGATCTTAAATTAGAATCTTGAGTTTGATTTAGGAGAATTTTGTACTTCCCATTCAAATAATTTTGAAAAATCCTGTCATTTTCTGATTGTTATAAGCACAATACAAGAAAAAGATCTTTCAGTTTTAAGATAAGAGAATACTATGTTTTCTTTCTAACAACTCTCCTATCTAACTAGTAGAAATACCTATCTAGATGGCTTGTCGTAGCAATATGTCATGAAACACATCGGCATCTGATCTTGCTTTAAAATTCCTCGTTATTGTGGTAAAACTCTACATAATTGTGACCCTTAGCCATCAACTGTTGGAACTGATGAACGTTGTGATTATTTTCTGGCCTCATCTTCCAACACAAAACAATACATGAGTTTACTGGATTCTTTGAAACTTTGAAGGGCCAAACTAAGAGGAAGACTCTTCCTTAAAGATGCATGGCTTCAAAGCATCCTACATGTGGACCCCAAATTACTGTATTCCTTGGTGCAGACTGTAAAGTCCAAAGGAAGAGTGAGAGGGCTGCTATGATAGAGGAAACACTGAAGATAATTATAGCAATACACTCTTCTTTCTTGCCTCTCTAGGCTGCTGGATGCATATTTTAAGAAGACACGAGTCCAGAAGAAAGCTCTGGCTTTTATCTTTCTCTGCACTTCTACCTAGTCTATAATATGTCCAAAATGTAGATGTTATAACACACCTTACAATATTTCTTAAGGTTGCTGGACCCGGGCTACTTAAACTGGAATTCATTGCTACTTGAAGACATGAATGTTAACCTATGTGTTGAAATAAAATTACTTCCTGTTATGCTTCATTAGCATGAGAAACACACTTTGCAAATTTTATATACCAGACAAGAAAGGCACTTATATCCACATTATATAAGATGGTCCTTGCAGTTATTCAGGCCTAGACTTCCTATCAGAATTGTGAAAACTGTGACTGACCGATTACTCTTCTACTGGATTAGAGCTAACACTTTTTGTGATGTATACACAGAACAAAAACGGTGACCTCATATCAACAGACAAGAAGGCTGAGGTACTCAACAACTTTTTTGCCTCAGTGTTCAGTGATAACAGCTCTCCTCACCCCTCCTGGGTCAATGGACAATAAGAAGGGGGCCAGGGGGTGATAGCCCCTCCCACTGTAGGGGAAGATCAGGTTCATGACCACCTGAGGAACCTGAACATATATAAGTCTATGGGACCTGATGAGATGCATCCCAGAGCCCTGAGGGAATTGGCTGATGTGGTGGCCAAGCCGCTCTCCATGATATTTGAAAAGTCATGGCAATCAGGAGAAGTCCCTGGTGACTGGAAGAAGGGTAACATTGTGCCCACTTTTAAAAACAGCAGAAAGATGACCCTGAGAACTACTGACCTGTGAGCCTCACCTCTGTGCCTGGGATGATCATGGCACAGATTCCCCTAGAAGCTCTGCTAAAGCACATGGAGGACAGGGAAGTGATTAGAGACAGCCAGCATGGCCTCACCAAAGAGAAGTCGTGCCTGACCAACCTAGTGGCTTTCTATGATGGGGTAATGACATCAGTGGACACAGGAAAAGCAATGGATCTGATCTGTCTGGATTTCTGCAAAGCCTTTGACACAGTCCCCCACAACATCCTTCTCTCTAAATTGGAGATATGCATTTGATGGGTGGGCTGTTTGGTGGTTCAGGAATTGGTTGGACGTATGCATTCAGAGAGCAGTGGTGAATGGCTCGATGCTCAGATAGAGATCTGTGACAAGTGGTGTCCCTCAGGGGTCCATACAGGGACCGTTGCTGTTTAATATCATCATCAGTAATAGAGACAGTGAGATCAAGGGCACCCTCAGCGAGTTTGCAGATGACACCAAGCCGAGTGGTACAGTTGTTCCACCAGAAGATGGGTTGTCATGCCAAGGGACCTGGACAAGCTGGAGAAGTGGGCCTGTGAGAACCTCATGAGGTTCAACAAGGCCAAGTACAAAGTCCTACACCTGGGTTGGGGCAATCCACAGTTTCAATACAGGCTGGGGACGACATGATTGAGAGCAGCCCTGCGGAGAAGGACCTGGGGGTGCTCATTGATGAAAAACTCGACATGAGGTGGCAATGCATGCTAACAGCCCAGAAGGCAAACTGTATCCTCGGCTCCAACAAAAGAAGTGTAGCCAGCAGGTCAAGGGAGGTGATTCTGCCCCTTTACTCCACTCTTGTGAGACCCCACCTGGAGTATTGTGTCCAGTTCTGGAATCCCCAGCATAAGAAGGATGTGGAACTGTTGGAATGGATCCAGAGGAGGGCTATGAAGAATATCGGAGGGCTGAACCACCTCCCAGATGAGGACAGGCTGAGAGAGTTGGCGTTCAGCCTGGAGAAGAGAGGGGAAAGGAAGAAAAGGGAAGGAGAAGGCTCCAGGGAGACCTTAAAGTGACCTTCCAGTACCTGAAAGGGGCCTATAAGAAAGCTGGGGAGGGAATTTTTACAAGGGCATGTAGTGACAGGATGAGGCGGAATGGGTTTAAATTGGAGGGGGGAAGATTTAGACTATACATTAGGAAGGAATTCTTGACAATGAGGGTGGTGAGGCACTGGAACAGGTTGCTCAGGGGGGTTGTGGATTCCCCATCCCTGGAAGTGTTCAAGGCCAGGTTGGATGGAGCCCCAGGTGGCCTGGTCTGGTGGGAGGTGTCTTGGCCCGTGGCAGGTGGGGTTGGGAAAAGATGATCTTTAAGGTCGCTTCCAATCCAAACCATTCTATGATTCTATGAACTACTACAGGGAAGAAATCCATTAATGCCCCTCTAACATCACATGAAGTGAAAAGCTCACGTGCAAGTATTATCGAAGTGAGAACAAGTCTGAGCCACTGGATCAGTCTTTTTTTAATTTTTGGAAGCATAAATACATTTGTGAATAGCTTGTAAGTTAAATTCTTTTGAATGCTTCCTGTTACCCTTCTCCCGTTGCCTCCAGATAATGGCTTGTCAGCGTTTTGAGGTATTTAACATGGATAAAGTTTTCCCTTCAAATTGTTCACTGAAAATCTTTATGAAACTTTTTTTAGTTCTTGTTTGACATTTTATACCCATCTGGCTATATTCCACTCAATACCAATGTATCTTTTCCAATCAGTATTATATTTAGTTGTATAGCTGTAGAAATGCTTTTCATCATTTGATACATCAAATAACAGACAACTATAGCATAAAGTAAATCCAACAATTTTGATTCCATAAGTAGCTGGTGATTTTTTATTTGAATACTGTATATTAAAACCAACACCTGTTGCTTAGAAAATTAGTCGACAGAATAACCTTGGGATATAGGTTTAGAAAATGGGGAGAAGAGTTCAATGCAAAAGTGCTTGAGTTGGCTGGACAGCTTTTAAATATGGGTCTAAATGCATGTCTGAGCTTATGGGATAGAGCTGTTATTTACTCCAAATTTTTTTCTACATACATAATAGCTACTTTTTTGTGAATTAACCCAATGACATTTTCTTACCCTTTTCAAGTGAGTAATTATGTCAAAAGCAATAAAAACTTACTGAAGGGGTGAGTTTGAGTTCAGATCTTTCTCTGTCTCCTTGTTCAAAGAACTCACTGGTTACCAGCTCAGCTGCCTAAAACATAAATCATGATAAAGATTAGAGTCCTTGCTACATAACTTTTAAGGTAATGACTTCATGATGATGACTGTGCTTAACTGTAAAGAAGTGAACAGTGCCACTTATATGACTGATGCCTGGTACATGTTTATATAGCTTTCAGGACTGGGCATTCAGGGGATATAAACAGCTGTAACCACCAATAGGCACACTTAGCCTTTTTGGATGGGGAATTGACAAGGGGAATTACATTGCAATATCAAGGTAGCACTCAACACAGTTCTGTGCAACTTACTCAAGTGTTGAGAACAAAATAGAAAATTATAGCTTCTTGTTGGCATGCGCAATTATGCCTGTAAAAATACTTCTTAACATGTGCGAGACCTCTCTGAGTGTTTAAAGGCTGTTGCCCTATACAAACAACTTCACTTGTCAAAGAAACTTAATTAAGCAATAACCTATGTTCTCTTAATTTAATGTGAAATCATAAAGGTTTTGTCCTCCACTCAGCTTTTCCTTTTTCCCCATGACTGTCATCACTACGAGATCTGAATATCTAAATATGAACTCCAATTGTGATGTTCATATCATGTTCAAAATCAAGAACTGGTGAGTTGGAAGTTGGAATGTGTCTTTCTGATTTTTCTGAATGAAGATGCTCTCTTCAGCAGAGGTTTGCGCTTCACAGAAGAACACAAGATTTAAAAACCAAATTAGTTACAGAAGCAACAGGAGTTTTAAGAAGTCAAACAGTGAACAATCCTGATATAGTAGCATTTATATGCTGTACTCTTTTCATGCGTGGGGCTTAGAAGGTAGGCATGTGTGACACTTGAAATGAAAAAAAAAAAGAAAAAGGAAACTAATCTACTGAAGATGATATTCTGTTGCTAAAGCTCCTGTCATGCCTCCTTATTGTTTTCAAGCTAGGAAATTACTTCATAATGCCAAGGCACAAGAGGCTGAACTAAGGAGAGAATTGCACTTCATAAAATCTCAAAATTTCTTGGTCTGGAAATGCATGGTAGCTAACATTCACACATCCTAAGCTTACTACAGTTGAAATAAGGAGTACGAAAATAAATTGGAAGTAGGTTAGGTGATAGTATAAAGTACTCTTAAATCTTGAGCCAGGCTATCACAGAGTTTGGAACTTTATAATATATGTAATCCCAGCACACTAATAAAATTCTGGATCAATACTCTAGATAGAGGAATAATTTAACAACTCAGCCGCAATTAAGGGTTTGCCTAGTGTATTGTATAAAAATAATCATGACATAGTCTCACCCCTGTGAATCACCACCATTCTGATCTAGTTCTCCTTGTGTCCCTTTCCCTCTTCTTTTGCCTGTTTCCGTTTTATCTTCCTGAATTTTGCCTTCTTACATGTAGCATTTATTCTCTTTGATTCATATATTCTAATCCCTTTCTCCCTCACTTTTCATATTCTTTTTTCCTTTTGGCACAGTTGAAGTCCAACTATTTCCTGTTTTCCTTCTCTGGACCTGCTAGCCTGTCTGCTCAACCATGTAATGTTTCAATCAATCCCAGACTGGATTTTTCAGTATAAAGTAAACCTGTACACTAGGCTGCAGGGGAATTTTCACCTGCAGACCTCAAAAGCATTAAGGCTAAGAAAACCAGTTTGCCAGAGACTTAAGCACTAATTCAGCGCTGTAGCACAAAGATCGACAATGTAGAAAACAGACCCTACCTGTCATTTCAGCTGCCAAAGAAAACGGAGAAACTAACTGAGTTAGAGGAAAAATGAGAAGGGATTGCACACACTGCAGTTGTGGCTAGGTGGCACAGAAAAAGCTTGTGACTCATTTTCTTACTGCAGGATATGAGCAACTTTGCCGATTTCCATGCCAGGTGACCATATTCTGGCTGAATAGAGTAACAGCCTTAAAAGGCCTATTGTCACAGTCTGCTTATAAAAGCAAAAAAAAACCTCACCTGAGAAAACTGCAAGCTGATCTGAACCTCCAACCACATGAATGTTTTTTTACTGAGTTAATGTGCATGGAACTTTCATACCACCACAAAGATGGGCAAGTCCCTTTCAGCTTCTGTTACTTCCTTGTCCTTCTCCAAGAAATCTGGCTGCTTACTCCTGCCTCACTAGTTCTCTGGTCTAGTTTCTCTTTTCCACCCCATCTTTTTAACTATCACTTTGCTGTAAAGCCAGTGAAACTCCCTTCAGGTGCTTACCCATACTCAGCTGTGCCAATATATTTCCTATTCACTTCTTGATGCTGTGTATTCCTCCAAAACCCTACAGTCTGCCATATATTGGCTTGTTCTGCTCCTCAGTAAAGAACACGGAATTATTAGCATGGGTACAGGAAATATTAAGGATGGATTCTCAGTAAGGAAAGACACCTCATGTGGTAAAGAACAAGTAGTTGCTTGCCAATGCTGGACCCAAGCTTTATGTACATTTCTGAAGAGCCTACCCAGCAACAGAAGCCTGAATTTTTGTTTGCTTCCAAGTACAGGATGCTAAAAAAGGCTCTATACTATACTTGCAATTTTTATTCTCAGTGTTGAGAAAACAAACACATTTCTCTTACCAAATACACTGAAGATTTTATCTTAATCAAAGTTTACAAATAATCTGCTGATTCTGCCCGTGCCAAGGAAAACTTAGGGACAAAACAAGTTAGCACTGCTACATGTGGCTAATGCTTTTCTTGTTTAATCCATCCATGTCTTTATATGGTTTTAAAAGGTTAATAAGAGGAGAGGTTGTAAAGCCAGATCTCTCCAGGTACCCACATGCTGCTCACCAGCATGTATACATGGAAATATTATGCAATAAACCATTTCTTGCAGGAACCTCCTGCTATTTTTTATAGCATTAATACTGCTGTAAGTTGATTCCAGGTTTGGTCCCTTGTAAGCCAGAGCCCTGGGAATATTGTCCTGCCAGTCCCGCCTCCTCACAGCCCTGCTATTAATCATGACTTGCCTGTCTTGAAATCTCCCACGGTTTGGTCACAGCTCCAAGGTCACAGGCTGTCATTAGCATTGATCTGAAAAACAGAAATGAACAATACAAGCTGAATCAACCTTTGTTGGATTTCTAAACAACTCTGCTCTGGATGCATAAATAAATAACACATATATAAAATGTCAGCCCTGGCATCTTCTTTTCCTCCAGGAAAGAATGACATGTTTGAAATCTCAGCCATCAGCATGGCTTTTACATCACAATTGTGCCAAGGCAGGCTAATGTGTCATCAGATGATGAATTCTGGTATTGTGCATTGCACACTAGAAAAGAAATGATATTGCAAGGGATTAACTGCTAATTTTGCAATACTCCTAACACTACTTACATTAATACCTATAATATACTAGAAAGCATGTGCTTCATGATATAAGTAAGGATGTTATTACTTAATAACACTTGCAAACTGGATTAATTTATATGCTTATTTGTAAGTGACTGCTGTAGCAAGAGAACCTATAATCACAGGAGGCATCCCAGACACTGTTTAAGCAGTTTCTACAGCTCATCTACAATAAAAATTTAAGATTTACTATGAGCTATACTGTTCCACAGTAGTTTAATACCTAGCTACAACCATGTTTTATATGCATTAGGAGAAAGAAACCGTTCAGCTGTAGAATGTGTTTATGTACAGTACATGATGCAGATAAAAGTCTAAGAAAGTTTAAATGAAGAACAAGGGCACTGAAAATGAAGCATCAAATATATTGCCTGAATCTAAAATTAGAAACAGGTGAAATGATATGGAAAATAGAAAATTGGCGAATATTTTGGTCTGAAGACCAAAAGGAAACAGAATTTTAATGACATTTTAGATAAATGAGACATAATCAGGCATGCATACACAAATGCACACATTTAATTGACCCAAAAGCATGGTGTACCCAAACCACACACAATGTCTGAGGTTTTCTATAGAATGCATGGTTAGACCATTCTCAAAGGCTAGAAGAATACTGTGTATCTGCAAATACCCAGGTAGAGACTAGAAGAGCAGAAATAAGCATGGCCAGTGAAATAAAACAGAGAGGAGGAGGGAACAGGGAAATGGACAAGAAAGATTTTTGTGTCCTGAGGCAGAATATTGATGCTTTCTGGAGAAGAAGTGGAAAGGCTGAGTAGTAATTGGTGCAGCTGGGAGAGAGGGAAAAAACCATGATGGAGTTTGAAGGCAGAAATAGGAATGGAGATGAGGTCACACTGATTACATCCCTGCTGTTCGGTAATGTTTAGAAATCATACCATGTATTTAACACAACAGATCATATTCTTATAAAAGATACCTTCTCTTGTTACTATAAGTCTTCACTCCAGGATATATTGAATTCCTTAAACAAATATGGCTGTACTTTGAAATAACCAGAAAGCAAGAATAATAGTGCTCACCGAAATATTTCTCGGTGTTTTTTTATATTCCAATCATAACCACCTTTACCGACAAGTTCAAAAAACTCGGTCCTCCTCCTGCAACAAAACAGATCATCAAAGAAGGAAATAAGACATTTCCAGGGCAGCACTGCAGTAGAAACACAGTTCTCTGGATGATACATAATCATTGCTCCTTATGTATTATTGTTAAAGTCGTTACACTGACAGTCCATTTAAGCGAGACGTACTAATTTCCCAACATGTTCTATAAATGTCTGTTATCAATGTCAGAGTTGCCTAGTAAAACAATATTGAATTTATGGGCTCCGCAGATAAGGAAATAAATGGCACCGAAATGTTCAGTCTCCCATGGAAGCTACAGCAGTGGACAGAGAGACAATAGAAATATTCCTGTAATATATACACACTTTTCCCTACTTGTCCTTGTAAAATGCTTTTTTCACTTCTGGGTCCTGAAGGGTTTTTCAGAGATGTGCAATTCCTGTTATTTTCCACACACAGAACAAAACAGTGAGACACTGGAGCTGCAGCTGTCTCGAGTTAATAGTTCTTATTTACAGGAAACTAGGTCTCCCTGTTGGGCCCATGCTTTGTCCTCTGGAGTATCCTGCCTGTTTCCTCAAAGATGGAGAAAATATGAGCCAGAACATGCTAATGCTTGCTTGGTGCCTTTAAGTACCAAAATTCAGACTCATTATAGCCTGTAATTTTTCAAGGCACTGAGACTCCAAGCAGCTCTAACTGCATACAATGTGACTACAACATTAAACAGATCCTGCCCTAGATATAGTGGAAATTGAGATACAAAAATATGGATCAACTTGCCCAGGGTGACACCACATATTCCAGCATGAAAGCTGGAAAGCAAATACTTAAGTTCTGAGTGACAGTCCAGTACCCAACCTCATAGGAAACCATGCTATTTCTTTTTTCAAGTGGAAACATAGTAGAAATTCCCCAACAGAAGAGCATTTACAAAGGCCTGTATTTTCTACATTTGGTTCAGCTAGACTGAAATTTTGAACAGTGATTATAGAAAGAACAGTGTGACAATCAGCCAGTACGAATTTTACACACAAGCAGATATACACTTCCCTTGATCAACGGACAGACTTAAACAAAGCTAATCCTGAGCAGATAATGAACTACATATTCTATTGTGAACAGTGGATTTTTGCATCCTATACTCCAGTGCCCAGTCAAACAATGTAAAAATTGATAATTCTTTCATTTTTAAGTACTGGATATTCCGGGCAGTTCATATATTACTGGACCAGCAAGACTATCTAAAGATGAAAAATCAGGACATCCCAGAAACCTTAAACATTCAAATTTAAAATACAGAGATATTTAAATAATAACTGAAAATGTTGTGAGTGTCAAGGACTTGTGTTAAGCGGAAAACATTAAAATAAGATTTTTCACTGAAACCCACTTAAACGGATGCAGAAGTAGTAGTCCAACTCCACAGAGAATTCCTAGTGTAGGAAGGAGTCAGCCTGAGGCAAGAGCCATGTATAAGGGAACAAGTTAGTGTTTCCTACTGGGTGCTTATGCATGGTATCCAGAAGGAAGTGGTTTGCTATTCTTAAACAAACTTAATATGCCAGGATTTAAGAAGTAAACAAAATGATAACAATTTTACAGTGTCTTTGAGTAACACAGACTCTGGTTGTATTTTGCCTGGAAGGGAAAGTTGTCTTGCTACTATACAACTTCCTACAGCTGCTCTAGAGCCCAATGGGACTCAAGACATCATTTGAGTGAACTTCCATAAACTTCATTTTGTTTCCATGCTTTTGCTTGTTGTATTACCTACAAACATAATTATGTAGAATTATCTACTAAAATCAAGTATGTTTTCCACCTGATCTTTTGCTGAAAGTAATCTTTTTGTCTGTACATACAAAAGTAGTGCTTTGAGCAAGTTATAAATCCTTGCTCTGCCTGGAGTTTTGTTGCTGTTTCGCTAGCTGGACTTTGTGATCATTAGGTTTAGGTATTCTGAGAATACTGATATGAGAATTTCCTTCTCTACAAAAATATGAAGATGTATCAAACTGAAAAAGAACAAGTTAGTTTCTTGTGCAGAAACATCTGTTCACATAGGGTGGCTTTAAGAAGTGTAAATCATTACTGTTTTCAGGGAGTGATTTTCAGGTACTTTTGGAAATGAAGTAGGATAACAACTACCCAACTAATGAATCATAATTACACAAGAGGAAAAGATAACTTATTTTCAGACTTCTGAGTAAAGAGGCCCTATTTGCTAAAAGTTTTCTGATTTGTGTAGCACTTAAAATCAATAATGCAAGCAGGGAAGAATAATTTTGAAATTCAGCTGATGTGATTATTTCTCTGTATTAAAACTACAAAGACATCTTAACCATGTAGTTTTTCAGTCTAAGGCAGGCAGGGAAAAGAGCTCCATCATGTCTGGGTCTGGACTGGGTTCCCTCCCAGGGCACTGCTGTGGGCTCTCTCTGGCTCTTCCAGGGGATGAGGGATCCCAGATGGGAGGAGCACATGGGGCCGTGCAAGGGCAGCTGCCCTCTCAGCCTTTGCCACTCGTCTCTTCCTTGACAGCACAAAACATTTCTGCAGCGTTTGTTATTTGTGATGAGCCAGTAGAACCCATTCTGACACATCCTTGTGGTCATTGTATCTCACTAAAAGTTGTCAGCAAATTCCCCTGTTGCACTAGCCCACCAGATAACAAGCGATCTTAACAGACTGCTTCAACAAGAATATGCTTAAAAGTGTTTATTTGTCTTGCTCAGGATTTTCATGTTGGCAAGCAGAAATTGCTTCATGGACTAATGTCATTTATAATAAAACTATTCATTAAAACCCTCTCTTAATACAGCTTCTCTGAGAAAACACTTGCAGGAAACAATGAATATCAGTGTTATCTACTGCCAGTAGTGTTTAGAAACAGCCCTTGGCACACTAACTACTGAGAAGAAAAGACAAAGCAATAATTGCAGCATCCCAGTTAGTATTTTTACAATTAACAGTTAAATTGTGTTTATATGTTTAACGTAATTGTTAAAAAATTTCAGGCTAAAGACTTTGCCTGAAGTTTTCTGGAAACTTGGTTTGGTATCAGTCATCTGCACAAAGGAGGGGGGAATCCAGGTATACCTCCCCAAAAGTTGAGAAAAACATGCTACCCAGCACTGTATGAGATAGGATGCTAATGGCCATTAAACAAAAATTCCTTAGGATTAATTATTGCCAAGACTGGGAAGGCAGTACAATGAAACTGCATGTCTGACAGCACTTCTCCCTGTAAGTCAGCCACAGGCGTGTGCCACCCCTGAGAGGGGGATGTCAAAAGTGCAGTGTGATGATGACATGGTTCCTTCAACTACACGCATGCTCCCACACATTCTCACTGAAAAGAGCTTTGTGATAATTGAGAGTATTTGAGAAATATGAAATAGCATCAACTTGAAGGCTACTTAGAGATTTAATTTGGAAACAAGGAAACACAAGAAAACTGGATGAGAGAGTTCATACTACTCTTCAGTTAAGCTTTGTAAGACCTATTCTCATGTGATGCAAGTTGGCATAATTTGTCTCCAAAGAAGCAATGTATATGCATTCATTACCTCTGCAACTGGGTCTAGAACACAGTATTTTTTAGCGTATACATTTAAAAACTCTGAGATGGTGGAAATTAATTCTAAAATGCCATTGATTTTATACATGCCTGAAGAAATGATCACAGAAGGGACATTAGAAATATGGGACTGAAATGTAACCGATTCCTGGTATTCCTTTGAAGTATAAGCCTAGGATTTCACTTGCTTTTTGTTAATACAGACATGTTCCACATTAAGCAAAACCTTCTTGGACAGGAGATATTTTTATTAGCCTAAGATACACTAAGTATTAGACTAAATCTCTTGAACCACAGCTAAACACTAATTAACCATATTATATATACTTATTGGTATTTAATAGGTCATTAGAGTAAGTTCTTCGAATTTTCATTTGTCAAATACAAGAAAAGCCAATACTTACTCAAAATACAGAGTGAGGTCTGTTGCCAATATCGATTGCTTTAGAAGCTGCATAAGGTCACTGTAGTCCTTAGAGGACAAGTTAGCAAAGATGTTGTGACCCTATAATGAAAGAGATAAAAGAGGTAAAGGGCTAGAAATCAATACAGGTTTTTAAAAGGTTTTCTAACTGTTTGGTCTACTACTTCCCTGTAACAGAGGCCTCTTCTGATTCGTGGCAAAACTACAACAAAACAATGTTAATACTGCTGAGATTACATTGGGGTGAAAGAGTTGACAATTGTAATCAAGTACCTGAGATGTTTTTCCTAACTCTGCTGAAATTATAGCCTCTTCAGAAAAGATTTACTCTTTGCTCTGACCCCATACATACTCAGTTTATGGGGAAAAACTATGGATACATCTCAATCTTCCCGCTTATTAAATGTTTTGGGGAGCTGTGCCTTACATCTTTTGAGTTGTGCTCCTAACAGATTTATCTCTGCTGCTGCTTGCAGGCACACAAACTGCTGTTAGAGCAGTCAAAGACACTAAATCAGTTTTTCATTCAAAAAAGCTCATTTGCTCACTCTGCCTATTACTGTGTTGTCTTACAGTGTATACAAACATTCCCTCCACAGGCTAAAAACCCACAACTTTATGCAGTTTAAATGCCCTTAGTAGGCCAAACAGGGATCATGGATTGAGAATCTGAAAGGTGCTCCAAAGCCAAAATGAAAGGAAAACAAATGCTTTATAATTGCTATTTAAAAGCAAGAAGGTCCTTTTGAAAATGTGTTTCTGAAAATGAAGAAGAATGGAGATCCTATAACTTCTCTACAAAACCCTAGAGAAAATAAGCTGAAAGAGATAAAATTAATGGAAAATTATAAATGAAAACTTAAGAAGTGGTCTTTATGACATTAGTTGCATATAACTAAATAAACATAAATAGAGGTGCCACACTTATTTATTTTTTTTTCTAATCACCTATAGAAATAATGAGGTTCTTGCTAAACAGAGTCTTATTTTGGTGGCATTTAGCACCGTAATGCATACATTCCGTATGCACTGCCACCTTCTGCTTTGGAAGATTAAAATGCCCTTGAAAACAAGAATTTTCCAGCAACGGGATTCCTATAACCATGATGGTCTGAGGACATAGACAAGATAAGGTCTGGAGGCAGAGATGGTTAGATCAGCTAATCAGCTATGCGTAAAAGATGGTCTTCTCTGCATCAATTAAATTGTTATTTCTTTTTGGCTAAATATTGGGAAGGATTTGAGAACCTGAAGCTTATTTATGAAAAACAGTTTTAAAATCAATGCACTCAGAAGAAAATAAAGGAAAGTGTAACAGAAAAGTAGCAGCTTTTACAACAGGTGTAATTTAACAAGTTGTCTGTTATTCTAGAATGTCTGTTGCCTTTCTGATCTGTTTCATGATGTTTCATGTTGTTACAAAGCTCAGGATGGCTTATACCGAGGTTAGCATGTCAAGAGTAAAGGATACAGAGCACCTTTGTCCAATGTGATAAAAATCTAAAGAAATAATACTATGTTTCATTCTAGGTAGCAAAGACAGAATAGTCAGCATTAGTGGATGGGATATAATCTAATTTCAGCTTATTTGAGAGAGGAGATCAACTGCTGAGCTGGTGAAAGTTAGTATGTCTTTAAGTAGACTGGAGGATAAAAATTTGCATTTATTCCAAACTAAGGGGTGTTATGTTTATTAGCAAGCAGCATCTATTGGATAAAAATCCCATAGGATTAATTTTCTGGTCTACAAATGAAGACCTGGGTAGGAAGCTGCCTGAATGATCAAAGAGGAAGACTTGCATTTCAGGCAATATTTTACATCTCTGAAAGAGGCTGGAGTAGATTCCAAGGAAAAACTATTTTATTTTTCATAAATTTCTTTATTTTTAAGTTGGAAAAGATGAAGAAAAGGATCTAGACTGACACAACCTATAAACTTTCAGAGAGTTGTCCATGTCTTCAGAGTAACATTAAGTCACGATGAAGATTCCAGGAACCAGAGAAATTGCTGTTTCTCAAGAAAGCTTGTTCCAGAGACTGAACAGTCTCATTGCTTTAGAGGGGGAGAAAAACCCCAAACAAACAACAAAAAACCTGAAAACCTTACTCCGTTTCTCCTATTCTGAACCAGTCTGTTTTAACTTTCAAATGCTGCTTTTTCTTACATCTTTCCTTGGTAATATAAGAAGCCGTTTAATTCCTAGTATCACCTTTTAGATAATCTAAGCTTGGCTAAACAGACTGACCTGATCTCATGCTGGTGCTCCCCTTTCCTATGTCTACTTTTTTAATATAATGTTGCAAAACTGAACACTAAAGTCCCATGACTATTCTTTGTGGCACTGTACATAGAGGTGAAGCTATCATCCTGTTTCCATTTATCTGTGATCACAGGACCTTCCCAGATGCTCTTCAAAGTTACAGCAGATCAGCATATGGCCTCCAATTGTTCTGCATGAACAACATTTTTCGTTTTATATATACTGAATGCTTTTTGTAACAAGCTATCTGTGTAATTCAAGTAAATACATTTGCTATTTTGTAAGGATTGTGCGTCCATCCTTCTACTTTTCTCATTTCTACATCTCTGGAGTAGTCCATGCTGTTGGCATCTAGGACATTGTAGGCAAGAATTATTTCTTTGAATGTATCTGCAAAGCAGCTAGTGAACTTTGGACAGCATGATATTACTGATATTAATTTTGAAAAGACCTTTAGTAAAATTATGCAAAATCATCATAAAATACTGATTACAGTATGACTGTCAAAGAATTAAATTGGTCAAGTATTGCTGTGATACTCTGAAAACAACACCTTTGGGGAAAAGTAAGTGCTTGTTTTGCATACTATAAACTACAGAGCAGGATATATGTAAGACGACTAAGAAAAGCTGACAATATGATTAGGATATGTTCTCCTTGCCCCTAGCTGATTGAGACAAATATAATCTCTGGGCTCTATGATCAGCAATTGTAATTGTTTAATTTTGTGCTAGTTGTGACCTTTGTGATAACCAATAAATAATTCCTCAAGGAGAGGGCATTAAAAAGGTACTGTGTGTGGTATTTCCTTTCTCCAACTGAAACTGCCCAACAGTTTACAGTGAGATTAATAGTAACACTTTTGTACCTCACTTTGGAGAATCATGACAGCATGATTGAAATGGTGGTGCTCCAGGGTAGCAGAGGTGCCGTAGAGCTGAGCTAAGGCTGATCCACTCCTGAAACAGAACATGGAGAGTCAACAAATAGCGGTCATCTGCTTACAAAGCAAGTTCCAGAGACAATTTAGTAACGAAAGCATATAGCCACACTCGCCCTCTCCATTTCAGCAACTACACCTGAGGCAGCTGACAAGATCAAAATATCAATTTAAAGCCAGATACAAGGCATTTATGATCCAGACCTTGCTAAATATCATTGACTGACTGAAGATTTTCCTGCAACTACATGAAATTTTCATAATGCAGCTTTTAAAGTGCTCAGTGTTGCAACAGCATAGGTGCACCACTGTGCAGTAGAGAGAAACAGTAACACCCTTCAGCTCAGAGTGGCTGTTCTGCTACTACTTTTTTTTTTTAATTCTTAATAGATATAACCACAATGGCTTACAATGTGTGATTATAAAGTCTTAAAAAAATAATCAAACCAAAATACAACAACAACAAAAACCTAAAAATGCAATGAGATTCTGTCTGTACGTAAAAACATGCACTTAAAATACTAAGGTAAACACAAAACAAAAGTAAACATAAGTTTAGCAGCTCTTTAGAATGCATCTTCTCATAATATTTATTGTCTAAAACAAAAGTAGGTTCAAAATGCACAAAGCAGGTGGGTTTTCTAAGTTTAAAGAACCAAAACCATACAGAATACAAATATAAAACTGTGAATCATTGGGAGGTGCAGAAAAGGTGGCTGGATTGTCAGAACAGTTACTGTTCACTATTGCTTCACTTCTGGGACCCTGCCTAAAGTGACAGGATGAGTTTACTTTCCAAAGAAATGAGAATAAGAAATTATGCTAGAGACAAACAGAGGGAATCTCCTAGGAGTATATACTATAAAACTGCACCATACTGATATTTAATTATCAGAAGCAGCTATATTAGAGAGAAGGATGTCCAGGAAATATCATCCCTAGAGAATGCGGTGTTAAGATATATAATAGAGCCATTTCAGGCAACTGTGATATTGCCTCCATCATATACTTCTTGAACTTTCATCACCCAGAACAGCAGTATTGAACACTGAAGATAAAACAGGAAAATGTGATGCTTATATTTATAAGCTGGGTTAGAGAATAAATCATATCCATTCTTATGAAAAATGCAGCTTCTGTTTTCAGAGATGTTTTATACATGTGTGGCAATGTTTGTCTTTTGTTAAATGTCTTCAGCAATTTCTTTATGGAGTCATAAAATGGTAGCCTCTTCTTTGTTGTCAAACAAGTATAAGTGATAGCAATCTAATGCCGAAACTGCTACCTTTAACTCAGCCATCCCTCTGTACAAGAGATATTGTTGTGTAATGTTACACTGGAGAAGTGGTTAACTTAATCAGAGCCTAAAACGGTCAGGATGTAAATCTTAGGTCTTGTTTTTGTAAATTAGGAACATAAACATCAATCAGCTGAGCTTCCTTCCCATTTGTCTCGTCTCTTTTGATTCTCTTCAAGACCAAGCTGCAAAAAGGCATCTAGCAGTGCTTGGTAACCTTTGCACCATCAGCTCTGTCTTTTGAGCACTGCAATTGATTTTCCTTGCTATGGTGATTGAAGATCCAGACAGTGTCATTGTTTCATTGAGACTGTACAGCAACAACAGTAGCTCAGGAAATGGCAGCTTAGCAAATATCAGAAACATCAGTTTGAGTGATGTTCACTGAGGTAATTCATCCCCTGAAATGCAGCAGCCCATGCATATGTACATTGCAGCAGAGTATTTCTGCAAAAGGTAGGACAAAGCAGACTAATACAACATCACCCTGTCTTTCTAATATCTTTGGACGACCACCTGACCATTTCCTTGTCATGCTAGAGGATTAGCAGTAACACAGAACAAACAAAGCTGCAAATGCACACTGGGATCTGCAGGACAAGAGAGGCAGAAAGTTTTATGTTCTGACTGTAGAGGACCTGGGGAGCTGAGAAAAAAAACGATGAGATTTGGAGGAATCTCTGTGTCCAACAGCTTTATTTCACAGCTTGGTAATGATGTTGTCAGGGGACATTTCCTGTTGTCTCTCCTTGTTCTTGGGGAACACTGGTTTTGATCTTGGTCAAAGGAGTTCCCTTACCACCACAGTAAGAAGTACCCTCAAACCTTCCACAAATTTGCTTCTGCTTCACTGTGTCTGAAGGCAGCAGCCTGGACAGTAAAAATAAATGCAAGGCGAGGCTGCTTTGAACAGAATAAAATGAATTTTTAGAACTGAAAACCATCTGGAGATCAAGATTTCACATAGGTGACATAAGAGTCTACCTTCATATCCAGTTTTGTGTTCCGGTGGGTACTGACCATTGCAAGGGGTGGCCAGCCCACCCCTGCCCACTGCAGCGTGTCTCTGAACAGGCTCCATGTGCTCTGGCATGTGGGGCCAGCCAGGGACTCTGTATGCTTCACAACTGATGGGTGTGTGGTGAAGCAACTACTCCAGCCACCTGCTGCAGACGACACACATCACAGCTCCAGCGTGATGGCAGCGGTTTCATACTTTGTAAGCTGGAAACTATTTTATGTGTGCTTGCTTATACTGGTGTGAAAATTTTTATGAAAGCATGATTTCAGTTCTACCCATTTTCTTTTCTTCTTAATAGTTGAACAGGGTTTTGCTTAACATCATGCATTCCAGCCAGCAAGTACAACCCAGACAGATTCAGTGTTTCCCAGGTTGAATCAATAATATGTGAGCCTGAAAACATCAAGTTTTGACACTACGTTTCAATATGTAGCGCCAGTTCACAAGGGGTAACCCAATCAACAGCCTGGACAAGCCAGCAATTACCCCTAAGAACACAAAATGATAAAGATGGATAGCCCCTCACTACATACAAGAATAAGAATACTTGGCCTTGGCCTAGAAGGCCTCAAATTAATGCTTCATTCTTTATCCTGGTCACCTTTTGATCTTCTGTGGAAGAAAACCAAATTAAAGTAATAAGAATTAGAAAACTTACTTGGCTTGGAAGGCATTATTGGTTCCCCTGTGGTCAAGGTCGTGACATAAGCATCCCACAATCAAAGCTAAAATTTCAATTTCAGTCAGAATCTCCTGAAATCCTGCAGTCTGAGAGCGGAAAAAAAAATAGCAGCTGTAACTATCAGTAGCAAAAGAGATAAGTAATGTTAGTCCATCAAGCAACAGTCAACTTTGTTTTGATACCATGAGCATTTCAGTAAGGAGAAGATAAATGCTTTACTGTCATATGATATTCCCTGCTGTATGTTAGATGGTTAGCAGAACAGGTAATGTCCTTGGAGTGATCTGTTATTATCTCTCTGTTGCATTTCCAGCATGCCATTTCTCCACTGTTGAGAAGGTACTAAAGGCAAAAAGTGCTGAAAATGAACACACCAATAACTACACACTAAGACAGGAACGGGAATTTCATATCAGAGAAATACAAAACAAAACTGATTACATTTTGAAGTTATTGTTCAGAGAAGTACTTAGACAGATTTCTTCAATCCTGAGGTCTTAGTCAATCCCTACTGTCAGAGATAGCTGAGATGTTAAATCAAAAGACCTATAAAAGAAACCAGATAAAATATACTGTATTGAACTGTTATGAACTGTTAAGAGATTTTTTTATCTGGGACACATGAAATGAAGCTGCATGATTTAAAGAGGAAATGTCTCAAAGGGCATATTTCTGCTGCAGATACCCCCTTGAATTTGGGAGAGAATTTTGAACACTGATGTATTGAAATTTCCCACAAATTTCTGCCTCAGACCAGATACATCGATGTGAATGGGGGAGCTGGTCCTAGAATCGCTTTTTTTGCCGCTGTACTTCTCCTTGTGCATATTTGCCATTTAGCAGTTTTCCTGCCTGAACTGCCTCCTGTCAGAAAAAAACCCAAACCTACCACTAGGGCTAACCTCAAACACCCTGAACAGATCCTGCCTGGATCTGACACTACCTCTTTGGTGCTGTGCACCTCACAAATGGCAGGAACAACCTGGCCCTTCAACTCTTCAGAACCATAAGGGCATATTGCCTGCAAAAATGACTGGCTGGGCTGGAAAAATCATAACACTTGTCTTCCAGAGTGCCAGCCTCCAACGACACTCCTCAATTAGCCACAGAATCTAGTTAGTATGAAAGGAAATTACATAAAATGAATACTGGAATATTAAATCAAGGCTGAACATTAACAGTGTGTAAGAAACCCTGAATTTAATTGATTTTCAATGGGCCATAATTTCACCCACTGGCAAGAAGAGGGCTAAGTGATATGAGACAGTGAATATCCGTGGGACTTGATGTCCTTAGCTGGTAAGAACTTAGAACCCACACAGAAATGCTCACCAATTGCTGCAATACCATATGAAAACTCTGCTGTTAACCCTGAAGACCACAAATTCTACTTAAAAAAATGCACATTCAAATCCAAAGAGCCTCTGTTTTCATAATCTGAAAAGTGGCTGCAATTAATACTTAGGTAATGCAGGGAGCTGAGCTCCCCCAGATGTTCAGGAACGCATTTCAGTGGGAATTGAGGAAGTGCAGGACTTGCTACCAATGCTTCATAATTGTGCTCAAAGTTTCCATATCAGAAAAGACAATCAACTACAAGGAAAAAATATTCCTTTCATGTACTATCCACTGGTGTACAGATTAACTTGAATATTATGAAAGGGATTCTCCTAATTTCTAGTAGCATTGCTTTTGTTATTTACAGTAACAGATACCCAGGTAGAGGAAATTATATATTAAAAAACTGTTTTCTTTTTTTATTTTTTAAACATTGCTCTTGTTTAACAAATAATAATCAAGGTCTATTTCTTTAAAAAGGGATTAAAAAAACATGTTTGTAATTGATAATATGCCATGTGTCAAGTTTCGATCTAGGGAAAACATTCATGGCTAAGTTAAAACAACTTAAATAAGAAGTTCCATAATATAAAATTGATGCTGTAATAAATAATCTTTAGCATAACCTTTGATTATACTCAAGGATTCAACCTGCATTGCAAATGCAGGAAAGTCGATTAAGGAATTTAACAGTAGCAATATCTCAAAAATAAATGCAACATTTTATTTAATTAAAAGTCTTGTCATCGAATGTATGAGAGAAATATAGCATATTTCATTTAATAAGAAACATTTAATTTAAAACAATGTTATGGTAAGGGGATATCTGCTTTGAACATAATGCAAGAAAACAGAGGATTACATTTCCCCATTTTTTTAATTTACACAGAGAGAAAAAATACATGGTTATAGATGATGGTGCAGTAAAATTTATTTTCACCAGAAAAGGAATGACCCATAACTCATGAGTGGCAGTGTCTCTAGTGAGTTATAGAGGTCATTCTTCCATGTGAGGAAATGAATTGCATTCATTATTCCTTGCCCCACATTTATACGTTTTGTTATTAGCACACCAGATGGGATTTTAATTTTGTATTGCTTACTTGTTCATTTTTACTTTTTGAAATAAAAATCAGTGTGAACTGTGTTAGGCAAAGGCATTGGCAATGAAGCCTGGGCTCAATCCTGCAGTCTACTCTCATGTGACGTGCTTAACTTCTAGGACAACAAATTAAGGACTACTTAACTACTCAGTCTTGCTTCTGGGCTTGTCTTCAGAGTATTTGGGCAAAGCTGAAATACAGAAGCATGTCTTGCAGGACTGGGCTTATAATTGTTCAGTGTCTAACTGGAGAGAGCAAATACATACTTAGATAGACAGGAACACACCTTAGATATGCAGAAGGCTGACCCAAGAGTAAAAAAACTGGTTTAAGCTTTGTTGCATTTCAGTTGTTTGGCTTGTTCAACCGAGCTGAATTTTCCTTTTCCATTCAGTGGGAGCATGGTCAGGTCATTAGAGGCTCTACCACATTACAGATTAGACATCACTATGCTACAGTGAACCCTACCTGAAAATGCCCTAAAATAGACCTATTGATTTATATTTGTGGTGTAGTTGATATAGCTGACTGTCATGGAGAAATCAGGAATAGGGTGACCTCTCTGATGGCCAAGGAATTTTGCTCTTTTCGCAAGCAAAAAAACAAGGCACACACAAAAACCTCTGAGACTAATCACAGAGCTCAGGAACCAAGTGTGGGAGGGGAAAGACAAAGAGATGATTACAGAGCACGTTCTAACTTGTCACACTGAGACAAGGCTCAACTCAATTGCTTCACTCAGTGTGAGTGGCCGTTTGTTCAAATATAGACATTTTCTTACCCTCGTCAGAAAACGCTGGTGTGCAAGAGTGAACAGCAAGTTAACACAAAGACCACATGCCAGCCCACAATGCTTTATCTGTGAAGCAGTTTTTAGCTAATAACTCATCTCAAAGGAATCAATTTTTTTTATTTGGTAGAAGATGTGAAAGCAAAAACAATGTAGAACCTCAACAGCCTTTCAGAAAATGATATGCAGAAATGCTTTGAACAGTGCCAGCATCACATGCAGCTGTGGGCCAGCTCAGAAGGGAACTGTTTTGAAGGTGATGATAGTTGATTTTCTTAACTTGTTAAACAAAAAGAGTTAAAGGCACAGTCTTGGGGCTTTTTTGTGTCAGGCCTTGTAACTCATGTGGTTCCCCCAAGACAAACACAGTAAGAGCAAGCCTTATGCCACTATTAGTCTCTTGACTCTGTCTTTTGTGTCCTTTTTCACAAATCAGTGTTCCTATCTCTCAAAAAGTGAGCAACCCAAGTGAATCATATACCTTATGACCCACCAATTCTGCTCTCAGTCAGAGACACCACAAAGCAGGGTGGGATTTGTGGTGAATCCAATACCATCGGCAAACGCATTCAACCCTGCACGTGGAATTGCTCATTCCATTTATTACCAGGAGCGTGAGCAATGAAATGAGCTTGGCTTGAAAATCCCGGATCACCTCCCACACACATTTGCATCCCTGTGCTGACTGCTAAAAGGATCCTGAAATTATGCTTTGTGTACCATGGTCAAAACAGTTTGTGGTTGAGGACTCTCACGCTTGCTGGTGGCTGCTGAAACAGCAGGGATCTGCTGTCTCCCTGCTGCTTGCCAATGTAGTCACCACTAGCTGCGATGGAGATGTCTGGTGGGAAAGAGGTTTTCGTACTGAAAGAAGAGCCTGCCGAAAACCTGGCCTCGGAGCTCCACCTAGAGGTCCTCACACTGAGGTCTGAGGGCTCCTCACCCCAGCAGCATTTGAAGAAATTATAATATAATTCCCAGCACTACCTGACTTTGCTCATACGCCTCAGAGTAAAAAGCTTATAAAAGTTTATAAAACTTAATCAGAAATCATCAGAAAGTGCCTGCTGAAATGTTAATTCTGCTCAACTGAACAGCCTCTCAGAAGAAAAGGGGACCTTTCTTTCTCCTTGACTATCTCTGCTTGCTTTTTGTACAGCTTTCCTACGCCTCAGACCAACAAACTCCCATAACTGTGACGGACCTTGTACTAGCCCAACATCTACCTGCTAGGGGACATGGCACTCTTTTACTCACGCAACACTCCCAGTTGTGCCACAGAGACAGCTACCTGGTCACAAGACAGCTGCGCTCCGTGAGCAGGTCAGGGACTGTCTCAAGTCCACATTAACACAGCACTGACCTGTGCTGCAAATGCTCTGGGCTGTGGAGTTTCCACCTCTATGGACAGGGTCCAAATGCTAACCACACCACCGAGACCAGTCAGCAATGAGAACGTAAACATTCAGTGATTAAAAATTAGAGAACAAGCACATGATATCCCAGATAAAGAAACACTTGCAAAAATGCTATTAATATGACCACTTTAAGGCTCACGGTAGAGTGTGGCCATTAAACCTGAACATGAAAAATATATCAAAAAACTCGATTTCTTATTTTTATCTGGAGGTAAAGCAAACCCAAAACATAAAGTACAGCAGCAAATGTGTGTACATGGACATCTTGCTTCTCTTTTGCTATATTAACCAGAATATTAAACATCCAGGACCACCAAGCTTTTTACTAATGCATTTACAAGAATTAACTAGCCAAACAAGGATTATATCACACAGTGAGATTGCTGTGAGGTAGCAAAAGAATTTATTTATGCTGAGAGGAGTTACAGGTACTGATGGAGAAACTTGTTAATAAATTCCAGAAGTTACAGTGTCCAGTGGAGACATAAGATTAACTTAGAACACTACGCTGGAAGACTATCTTAAAATATTTTAAGGCAGTATCTTCTACAACTATTTAGATGAAGCTGGATAAGAAGATAATAAATATCAACATAATAAATACTTCTCAGATTCTAATCTTCCTTGGTTTTGTACCTCCAAATTTTAGAGTCTGAAATAAATGTCAAATCAAAGAGTTCCAAAAGAACAACATTTTTGTAAGATCAAGATCTATAATAACAAGCTCACTCCAAGACTGCCATCTGTTTTCAGTCACTTTAATGTGCCTGTGATATCACTGTCACTAAAACACTATAAGGTTTTGCCAAGTATGTGCTGCTTTAAGTTGAATAACCTAATTTTGTGTGCATTTCTATCGGCAACGAACGAGCATCATAATAACTAGAAAAGAGATCAAATGTTGGAAAAGGTAAAGCAACGTGGCAATAAAAGCTCGTATGGGATTATGTCTGTAGCTAGATACTTACAGTTAACATGGCAAACATTAACTGGCAGACGTTGAAAGCATGCCTCCAGTTGTGATACAAAACCATTCGATAATTCTTCCTAACTGTCAAAAGCCACCTACACAGAGTCTGAAATGAAAAGTACAAATTGTATCAGGGCTACTAAATGTGTACAAATGGACAGAGCAGTGCCAAGACAAAAGCAGCAGATATCTCTGCTGCACAGATGGTTACCTCATAGTCAATTTTAAATTTCTGAACCATTCCAAGCTCCATGAACATCCGTAGGGCTGCAGTAATCATGGCATCCATATCAAGGGAGAAGTCATCAAAATGGATATCATCAATGCCAAGCTCTGACACCAGAGGGATGTTTGCTGCCTGAAAATGCCAAACAGAAAGGGAAACTTCTGATTCAAAGTCTGGGGGTTTTTTTTTCCTGCTTCGCTCTTACAAGAAACCATCCATACATCAGTTCTGACCTGCCAACACATCTACTGCTTGATTTGAATGCTGAGCAATAAAGGCTTCATCTGAGAAATAAAAACATGTCAAGCTAATGGAGCAGGGAAACAGTGGGATGGAGAAGAACCAGATATGAGCGGGAAATACGCTCACCATCCCACTGGAGCCCATATACAGCATTTAGACTGTGAGAGCTGACCACTTTACAGCTACAGCAATGAGACAATATAATCCAATGCAAATAACAATGCTGTAATGCAAGAAACATCTGGACAGCCAGCAGCTCTGAGTTTTAAATGCTACTACTCAGAAATGCAAAGTAAATATACTTCTTTGCAGAATTTCTTCATCCAAATGTCTTTACGTTCATAAGCATACAAGTGTCCTTTGCTTTATACTGCTTACATACACAGAACCAAATAAGAATAATCCAAAAAATGTCTTGCAGAAGTACTTCTAAAATAATTTTCAACATACTGATTATGTAGTAGGTGAATAAACAAGAGCAAAAGCCTTACATTCTGCTTTGCCCATGTAACAGCAGACTCTTGTTCTGTGTGTAAGAGAGGAATGAGCTTTTCATGCACACAAAACCATATGAATGAGTGTGTGGGACTGGCTAATGCATACAGTTGTGCACACAGCTGTGTTGTGGCTTGCCCAGCAGCAGCCCCTGCGGGAGCCAGGCCGAGATGCTGACAACCATACGGGCTTGTTTGCCCTTCCTTACACCTCTTTGGATTTGCCACTCATCTCCCTAGAGACGGCAGATGGAAGAGGCTGCATTTGCTGAAGGAGCATCTGCTCCCTGTCTCCTGCAGTGAGATAGGTGACAGGTCAGGTAGAAACCTCACAAAGGCGCTGGATCCAGCGCACAGGCCATGAGCTGGACATGCTGAATTAGTTAAAATCACACGGACTCAGCTGGTGTGGCACATCCAGCTACTCACTTGCATAAAACACCTATTTGTTCATGCAACCTTCACATGTTAATGTTCACCTTCACAGTTGCGCCTTGTATGTGATCACTATCTTCTTGAAAACTTATGTTTTGAATGATTGCACCCTAACTACAACAAGTTATTGACATATAAAAGACTTTTTCTAGGCAATGGGAAAGTGCCACCTTGAGAATTATTTTATGCAGAGTTTAAGTTGGTTTTAAGTTATACCATGAAAGAGAAGATTGGTGTAAACCTGCCATAAAATAGTATTAGCATTGCAATGTTAGCTTGCTTGCTAGCTAGAAGAAAAGATTTTTTCAGTTCATCACCTAGTAAACCATGCCAATACCACAAAAAGTCATGGTGTTACGCCAGTGAGGTTAACTGACATAGGAAATACAAAAAACTGATCAAGCGTCATCCTAGGACACAGCTGAAGAACCTCTGCAGCATGCAGGCAGAGACATAAACTCTCTTAAGTGCACACTTACTTCATCTCCTAGCGTGCTTCTCCAGGGTGAATCAATTCAGCATCTTTTTTTTGGATAATTATTAAAACATTTTAAATACTTCTAGATGGCCCCAACAAGACTTACACCTTAACACCCTTTAAGATCTGGCTGAAATGCTATGTATTTACTCTGAAGTAAAGAAAGGAAGGTGTGAAACAGGATTGCTGGCCCAGAGACTATGCTGTCTAGATCTTCAGCATCTTACAAAAATTGTGACTCTTTTAGCATTCAGTTATTCTTCAGAGCTTTGGGAGGTACTCAAGATGCATACTCATATTTATTCTATGAGTACACTCATTGCATAGTAAATGCACTCTCTATAAAATGTCCTGAAGAAAGAAACACATTTGTCCATCTTACTCATTTGTTTCTTAAGAGAGAAGTAACAAAGATGCTGAAACTGAAGCACCTGATTGTTCGCAGGCCCACGTGAAATTATTTTGTCAAAACTCTCTTTAAAACTTAGTGCTGCACTTTCATTAACTTTGAAACGGGCGCTGATTAAAATTTTCACAGGTTTTGTCCTCTTAAAGGAAAGCATAATTTCCTTGCTATTTTTTTACTGGAAACAAACACTTTTACCAGCCTGTTACAATTCAAGGTAGAACACTTAAAGCAGTTGCTCAACTACAATTGTTTTTTCTCTTTGACAAACAGTGGAGAAATAACAATATATTCCAAATCTATTACAAACTGAACAACAGGATATTAACAAAGCAAGTCAAAAACAATTTCTTCCCATGTCAGTCTGAAGCTTTTAAATATTTATGAAGTTTTACATTCCTAAATTTAACAGGAGTGCCATAATCCAAAATAACTACTGAATTAATAGCCAGGAGATAACATTTGTATAAAAGAACCATTTGCTTTATAACAGCAATAAAGGAAACAACAGAATTATGAGTGTTGAGACTAATTTGAATAATGTTAAAAAAAATGATATGTTGTGGGGCTGCAGCAATATTCTGGCTGCACCTGGCACTGTCCTTAGCTTCTTATGCTAGATATGCAGCAGTGCAGGGTTTATAGGAAAGCGGTCATTAAAGCTTCATTTTTTTAATTACAAAGATATAAAAAATATTAATAATACAGAATATTTAAACATATCCATCCCTGAAATTTCGCAGCACTGCAGGACAAATTACAGTGGATTTCTTAAAATAAACAGCAATAACAACAATGTCTTCCAGGAAAACAGAGGGGATCAAAGTACCATGACAATAAGAGGAAGGGGCAGGCAATTAAAATGCAAGTTACAGTCAAATTATTTTTTAAAGCACCCCAGTGATTTAGAATCACTTAAAAGGCTTGTTTCCTTTTTAACATTTTGAAGTTCAATTTCCCCTTTCTAAAAACAATTAAGAAAATTATACTCTGAAGTCTTTTTACTGTGAGGCCTAAGCAATTTCGACTCTTCTTCTTTGAGAAAAATTCATGACTCTTCTGTGAACTTATGGTAAATTAAAGCTGGACTTGCCTCCTGTGGCCACACCTCCACATCTCCTGGGACTAAAGCAAAAATTTGTCTGGAAAGGAACCACGAATACAACCTGAGCTTAACACATGGAAGGTAACTGGTCTCAACTAATGAAGTACAAACTCAGCAGTTACGAGACTGGGAAAGTATCACCACTTGTAGGCAGCTTGAAAAAGAGGACATCATGCCCCCGAAGAGCAGCATAAAGACAAGGTCTGTGGCTACCCCACACTCACATGTGCATGGATGGTGGGAAAGATACAGGAAGAAGGCAAAGCGCTTTTATAGTCAGTTCAGGATAGGAGACAGATTCTTTTTTCCTCATTGCTCTTTGCTATCATGTAAATTGCTTCACAGCCCGCCTGGTGTATATGAACAGCTAGGGGACAAGCAACAGGTTGAACCTTACCTTCCATCAGCCGTTGCACAAAGGCTATATGTGATTAATGAGCATCATGCTTCCAAACACATGGAAGACCAAAGTGGCGTCTACGAACAATAAAGTCACAATTCTGGCCATCATAAAAGGCAGTCCATGGGAACAGAAAAATAATGTTTCTTGTTAAGTATTAATAAGCCTTTGGGCTGCTCAGATGAACAAAAGCATGAAGAAGAACTTTAGGAAACTGAAGAGTGAAAGTTTTAGGAAAACTTTGAAAGGCTAAACATCTGAAATAAAGCTACTATTTGATGCTTACGCCTTAGTATTGCCAAAGACAACTATTTCACAGTCTTAAACGTATGAAAGACATCATAAAAATTAGTTTCAGCATGCAGCTAGATAAGAATAAAGATACTATTTTTTTCTTCTGCGCAGTATGTGATCATATGTAAACGTATGTCAGAAAAATGCAACATAATATGCTCACATATATACACGGAGTATTTTACAATTTTCTTACTGTAAGGGCCGAATAAAGTGATCATAATCAAACAACATAAGCAAAAGGGGAGATTTCCGTTGCTCTTACTGAGCATATTTCCTGAATAAGAGATAGTTTTTACATTCAGCTTGGTTAATGCTACAACAAATTGCTTTCCTTTTAATCCTACATTCGATTTCTGTCATGTACCACACTAGCACCTTCACAATGGCCAATACTACTATTGAGAAAACATATGCAAAGCATACCATTAAATGCCCTCTTACAAATTAACTTTAAATCAGTTTACAGTTATAAATAGTACAAGAATGATCCTTTGGAGATGGGTGAAAGGAAAAGTGTCAAGCTTTCTGTCCCGAGTAACTTACAGGTGTGACAGCTTCTATTCTTTCTAATTTTATATATCTATATTTGATAATGCGATAAAATCAAATGTAAGGAAACCGACGAGTTCTTCAGAATGTACTTTTTTTCCTCATAAAATGTTCACTACTGTGGAAGCAGTCCAGTTGCACACAGAAAACAGTGGACCGAAATTCTATTAAACTTTGCTGTGTCAGCTTAAACTCTCTGTACTTCAGTTTTTCTACCTATGTGGATAAAACATTAGTGCTTATTATGTGAGGAAAGCATTTTGAAACCTACTGATTAGTATATTAGTAAGACTTTATTAAAATAAATAGCACATTCTGCCATTTAGCATGCTCAGCTTCTTTCCCATGTGATATCAGAACTATTCTGTAACAATAACTTCCCCTACTGAATACAGTCCGCTTTTTTATATAGCTCTTAGACAATGACATGTGCAATGGTTGGCAAGGTTTCCTAATCAGAAAATACTGCCAGACTGATGAGGGAAAAAGTAACAAGAAACTTGAATATACATAACACATATAAAGATAACCCATGAAATCTGTGTCCTAGTGTAGGAAAAGAATGGCAAAACAACATAGTATTCCTCAGCTCCCAGGGGCACTGTTTAAGTCAGGAGTTCACGTATTATGATTTTAATAGCAGGTCAGGATGTGACCTCATTTATACTCTATTGTGAAACTGGAGCTTCAGATGACATGACATACACAAAAAAACAAGATAACCCTTCCAAGTATCTCTTCACCTAGAAGCACCTCTCTCAGAAGAGGGGGAACTGAAAAACCTTAAAGGCTGATCATCAAAACCTCCACAGAAAGCATCAAAGTGGAGAATATTTAAATGTGTTGATTCTTTGTCCCTATCTTCCATCAAGCCATACTACAGACAGTATTTTCTGATGGCAAATATTGTTATTTGTAAAGGGTTGTTTTCATATATGAAGGTCTTTGAAATACTTGCTTATATTTATAGCTGCAGGCATGCTTTAAAATGTATTTTATAGTTAGTTACTAGCAGTAGTGGACAAATTTTGTACTTCTTCATAGCCATGGAAGATCAAAGCCTGTTACATTCTAGTCTGACGTGTTTCTTAGTCTCTCCAACAGGGAAAGAATCAAATATTTCAGGTCAGGGATGTTTTAATGCCCAGAGCAACCCAGCTTTTAAAGGCTTCCATCTGTTACTGCAGACTGTGGATGTCATCTCTCTGCCCTTCACAATGCTGAATTAGCACCTCTTTTTGCCAATGACCAACTGCAGCAGAAGTAGGATAGCAGCATTCAAAGGGAATTTTATAATATCTACAATTAAGGGGAGTGGGTGTGGAAGAGACTTGAAGTGTGCATGTATATTCTCCTCTAGATTTTGATTCTAATGTTTTTTAACATGATTATCACAGTAGCTTTACTGCTGCCCTCAGGAGCGAAATCATCCAGAATCACACATTCACTTAGGTTGGAAAGGAGCTCTTGAGACCAGCCAGTCCAATGTCCCTGCTCAAGCAGGGTCAAAAAAATCCCAAGTTTATTTGCCCTTCAGCAACTTTCACCGAATTCCAGTTCTCTGAACGGGCTCACTCTATGAAAGGATACACAAATAATCACAACTGGAAATTGGAATGAAATAAGAGTGGGGCTTTGGACTCAGCTGAAGGCAGCTGGACATAAACATGAGATAAGGAGACATCACACTGCTGTATAAACATGCTTTGCCATTGTCAGCTCTACCAGACTCTGTGAATGTTTTATCTAACAACTGTTCAGATGTAGAAGATATCAGCAGTCCCTGGAACAGGATTTATGTATTTTGAACCTCTTCAGAGTAACCCAGCAGATAAGCAGAAGGTTGCAGTTGCAAAATCACATGCCCAAGTTCTGCCTGAAATCCCACAGTAGGTATCTGAGCCCTTTGATGGGGGGAAAAAAAAAAGATCATTCATTCCTTTAGCCAAGGATCCACACCTGTACACAGAGAATAATGCTGCTCTTGTATCCCACTTCAAAATCTCCAGCTAGTGCACATATACATGGTGCATAGTGCTTCATCCTCAACTGGCAAATTAACAGCACAACATGATTCAGACAGGAAAGATGGAACAAAAAAGTTGCATTTAGTCTTGCTGCAAAAAGTTGTATTTGGTTTGACCATTTAGCAAATGTAATTACTGCTTAGTATGAATACTTGCATTTGCTTTAACTAGAAAAGAAACTTCACGGCATTAAGTAAGTTGTTTATTCTAGAACAAGAAAAGTAGCCATTAAGTAATAAATCACTATCAAATATAGTATTTAGGATTTTTTCTTTTTTATTATTGTACACTGTAGGCTTAGGACAAAAATATGGTATTTACTTTCTGCTTTTGGTATCTGCCCAAGAAAAGGATTTGTCTTCTTGTAATTATGTTTTTAGGACTGCAAGGAAAGATGCGCCATCACAGCATTACACATGCTCTTCCTAAATGTAGGCCAAAAATAATAGCTAGAAATTTGAAAGTATTTTAAATGTTTCCAATCAGTCAGTCAATCCTGTCTAAACATACCACTTTCTGAAACTGGGACCCATCAAAAGGAATAACAAATCTCAGAGTTAAAAATATTACATTTAGAATTTTCTTACAAGCTATAATAGAAACCACACAAAATACATTATTTATGTCACTAAAAAACAATCCCTGACATTAAAGTTGTTTCCTAGTACACAGAAACAAAATATATAGCAGCCCATAAAAGGAACAAAAAATTTTTAGTTTAAAAGAAAGAGGCATAAAATAAAAGCAATTAATGGTCTGAGCATCTATTATTCTTAAGGCCAAAGTCCATAACCAAAGCAGCCTTGGACTGGAGTTTTACAGAGCATGCACATTCGACACAATGATCTCCTGAGGCGCGCAGGGGAGCGTTCAAGTCCTTTTGGCTTATGGAGATTAGGAAATAACCAGTGTGCCACATACTACAGGCTAGCAACTGTCAACTTTTTATGACCATTGGTACAGATGAAAAGCTCACACAAAAGGGTCTATTCAGTCTCTGTCCCAGAATTTTAAACAAACACAAGAAGCAAACCTAGGGCAAGTATTTCTCAGTGATACAAAAGTGTCAGGCATGCAGGCTGCCATTTCCCACAAGTGCTGTACTTGGTTTTGGTAGAGTGAGAGTCAGCTTTGTTGCTCCTGTGAAGAGCGAAATGGGGAATGTGGACTGACCCCCTTACACCTATAAATTTGGGAGCAAGAGAAAAGAGGGATACAAGGTAGCCTTCTCCTCTGCAAGACTACCTAGGAAGCAGAGGGAAGGCTCTAGCTGCTTCCTTTATGACTCAGAAAAGGAACAATCTGATTAATGGTGGAAGGAACAGGGTCAGGGTCCTTCTCACAGGGACATGGTGTGAAGGCACAGAGATGAACTGCCTCTTTTGGTGGAAGCAGCCCAAATTGTGCCCTGTGAAGATGCTGCCAAAACCAGACACACACACGCAAACCCCCGTCTCCCCAATAAAAACTCAAAACCCACATCAGTGCCACAATGGCACATACAGTAGTATTACACAATTTTCCATCCCAATGTACTTCAGCAGCACTTACTGCACCCAGGCCAATCTGCAGGACCACTGGTCATGTGCCACCACGGGGCCATAGCCGTGCGGCAAGAGTGCAGAGCAACAGCACTGGGCAGTGTTCCTGCTGGCCACCAAAACTTCCTTTCTGAACACCTGTGAGAATGCAGGCTGGCAGTGACAGCTGGTGAAAGTCATGCAAATATATAAGCAGGCTGCTGCTCCACTAGGGAGTAAGTCCTGTTTCAGATCTGCTAGAGTGACAGCTACAGCAAAATACTGTCAGGTAGATAATAATAATGAAAACGCCTTCAAACTTACAACATACATTTACAGAAAAAGTTATAGAGAACCTTGCAGGGATTAGCCTTACAAAATGTCTTCCCTTTGTCTTTTTCTCCTTGTTTTCTGTCAAGTTCTGATTGCAAATCTAAAAGAAATCCACCTATCCTATTCCAAATCCATAAACCCAGGAGCACTCAGGACTGCCCAAGACAGCATACTCCAAAAAAGCAGAGCTTCATCTTCCTACAGTTTAACAAGCCAAGTGGGTTATCGGCTGCAATGCTTCTGCAGGGCAGACTGTGCACACAGAGCCCAACTCCTCTGGCCACTGCAGAATGTATGTTCTCCACAGCACCCTTCATCTCACAAAGCATACCAGCAGAGAAAGCCAGAACACACAGCAGCACAGAGCTCTAATTCACACACAGCTCATAGGCTAATTGTGCTTTCTGAGAGCAAGTAAGATGTACAGATCCTCCTCTTTCAACAAAAACAAGAATTACGCACTTCAATCTTGTGTTTATTTAGCTCTTTACTTACTACCTATACCTTATAAGCTTTATCAATTTTCTTCAAACAAAAGTTGCTTTCATCATTACTTTAAGGTGAAACCTGCAACATAGCCATAAATACTTGTTTCTTGTCATTCATGAGGTTCTTACTGAAGGTCTTATAGCACACATTAACTGCCTCCTATGAAAGTACCTTTATGATATTTGACCGATATAACTGTTCCTTTTCCCCTAGACACATTCCATCGGCCAAATTAATGTTTTTATTGTAATGCCTTATCCTATGTGTAGATGGTGCTGCAGAGGGGCCACAGCATCAGCCAAGGAGACAGGCATCTCAGTGAAGATGTCTACCTGCATGACTCTGTTTAAGGGACACTGGGGATTGTCCAGACTTGGCATGAAGCTGTGGGGTGCAAAAATACCTCAGCTATCACTGACTCAAACAGAAAGGCAGTTAATGTGCAGATAAACAAGAAATGAGCCAGGCAAGAAGCTAGATATGGAACTGTGCTGGGGCTGCATTACTGTGCCACACAGCACCCAGCTCACCATGGTCTTCTCCAGGTTGCTTCCATGTGACAATGAGACAGGCACTATCCACAGGTCAGGTTTTGCCACCACTTGCCTTGGCATTGCTGGGATTATGCCATTTGAAATCTTTCCTTACCACCATCCACAGCAACTAGTCTCCTTCCGGGAAAGCAGAGGCAACACAAGAAGATACCTAGAATAAGTTCAACAGTAGAGTTTATGAAGGCCATAAACAGAAATAATTTTTTGTTGGTTTGGGGTGGGTTTTCCTGTGTGCTCACAAGCTTGTTGTATGCCTGGGAGAAATCATGCTGCTGCACGGCAGCACAGAAAACAGGGTTCATTGAGCTACATTTGAGCGTACCAAACAGGATGGTATACGTACAGAAGAATGACAGAGGTGCTGGAAAACACTGATATGTTCTCACTGTGTATGGGATGTGTGTTTCCAGAGCTTGGTGTAGCTTGTTAAGAAGAACAAGGTGACTGAACACTTCACACAAATGGCCACAAAATATTCAGTTTCCTGGGTTTGCCTGGGGTACATTTTCCATACAGTTGCAGCAAGAAAAAGAAGCACTACAGACTATTTCTTATACATTTAAAGTGTTTACACTTCACATTTGAAAGACTAAAACTGCAGATACTGACATGGTTTTTCTGTTAGAAACTACACATACTCTGCCAGGGATTTTGCCCAGGCTAAAAACAAGAGACTTGAGACTAAGACAATAGAGGAGTCCCTCCCAGGCAGACAATGAAATGGTGTAATAAATAATCCGTAGAAGGTTGTAATTGCAAATGTTTTTTTACATTATATATACTATAGTTTTTCCTGGATGACACAGGTCCATGTACACCAAATATGAACTGATCCAGAAAACAAGTGTGCATCCATGTAATTTTTTTCCTTCAAATAATCCCAGAGCCTGACAGGAGCATGCTCAACTCATGTGGAAACAGGCATCACTCTCACCAGCTGACGGAGAAATGCAAAAAACCAAAAATTTGCTGGATACGAGACTGCGGATGTAACACAGCTGAACCCAGGAGGATATCTCTGCCAAGCCTCTTGGTGACTCACGCTAGAAGGACACGCTGCTTACGCTCCTAACATATTCTACTACATGCACATGCACAAACATTATGATGGTGTGAAATTGCACTGGCATTACCTTTTTCAGGATTTTACAGCTTAACAGAAATGCTGGGAGGTGATCAGCCTTGAAGTGGAGCAAGGATGGCACCCAGTGGCCAAACAGATTCATCTCAGAAAAACATTTCTCATCTATTCCCCATTCTTCACTTTCTGGAGTTTTAATTTTAAAAAGGTTCTAGCTGCAATATGAACTTGTTTGCAGTGTCAAAAGCCTTTAAAGGACATTTCTTTCTTCCTATGGTAGACCTCTGTGTTTCCTTTTGTACGATATTTTGTAAAAAACTGCCTTTAGAATTATTGTCATTAATAATTTAAAATCAATATCAGGAAACATTTATGACAAACAACCATGCAGGCAGAACATTGTAGAGAGGCAAAAAATAAACAAAGAGAAGTATTTTCCTTTTGCAGGGTATATACTGGGGGGAAAAAAAGGAGGTTTTCCTGGTTTGAAAATCAGTACAACTACTAAGGAACTTACTTAATTTTAAAATTGATAATATTAATGCCAATTAGAAAATCTCTATCCAATAATTTTGGTGAAAAGCAACTTCATTTTTTTTAACCAGAAAATTCCCAGTTATAACTGTCAATCTGATGGGGCTATTAAAGGAATTCAAGCCCAGATAAATGAAGAATAATTCTAAATGTGAAATATGTAATTTTTATGGATTTTTTAAAGATTTTTTTCTTCCATAAGTTAAAATCAACAGTACAATGGTCTTACTGGGCCAGTCTGGGAATGCAGGTGTCAGAACAGTGAGCTGTCACATACAGGGCTAGCCCTAGGGACATGTGGGGAATAATTTGCTCTTTATTGATGGTAAAAGTACCATGATAAACCCATAGTGAAGAACTCCTACAGTACTATCATTAACTCAAGTATCACAATTTTTTGAATTATTCAAGTCCAATTTAAGTGCACAAGTCTTTCCCACACAGATTTTTCTTCCTGTTTGAAAACCTTTCCAAATATAAATTCCCAAGTATGCCCCTGACTGAAGCATACTACTTTATCATTTGACAAGTGTTGATTTTTTTTTTTTTATCATTCATCAGACATTCCTCAGGCTTCCATGACATTTTATTCTATGCTTTATCACTTTTCACATGGTCATTGGCTGAATGGTATAGCAATGCTGAACTGTATTTATTCCTTGATGCTTTCCAGCTGATGAGAGATTCTTGTGAAGCATGATGACCAATCACATTGAAGGCCAGACAACAGGTCTGTTGGACAATAAATCATTTCACCTTCACTTGTGAGAAATACTGTGTCCCCAGCAATTGCTACTTCTTATCTGTTTTTCTAAGCACCCTCATGCCCTGGGCCAGTTGTGGTTTTGGGTGTGAAAACAGATGCAAGAAATAAACGCTTCCCATGTAAATAACAAAATACTGTATTTGAGAGCAGCAAAGTAATAGCCCACTTCTTCTAGTATGGGTAAATTAATAACCATAAGTGTTTTATTACACCTCTGATGAAAATTTCTGTTGTTGAAGTACTACTGTATTAGTGTGCATAATTATTAAGAAACTGAAAACTAGCCGCTATTAAAGGACAATAAGTCAGTAATATTTTCAACTACTTAGAATGTTTTGGTTTTTTAAGCCCTGAAAAAGAATATCAGATTATAGCAGAAATTCTTAGAATTATTACCTAAATCAATTGAAATCTGTATCAGCTTTAGAGAAGAAGGTTTTTTTTAAAAAGCAGTATGAGGAACTGGCTTTGACCATGCACACAATTTTAATTTTCTTCTGGTTTCAGTGACTCAAGTTTATTACTTGTCAAGGTATTAAACAAAGAGATGTAAGCTCTGGTCTAGCTATGAAGCAGCTGATCTTAGAAGTAGTCATTTATTATTTAATACTTGTAGTTACTGTGTGTCTTTACTCTGCAGACAGAACATCAATGTTGATTTTTCACATTCTAATCCTAACCCTTAAATTCCCTTCTTTTTAACTCACAGTGTAAATGTATTCAGAGATATTCTGTATCCCATAAACATTTAAGAATAGATTTTTCCTTTGCATATTAAAAAATTACAGAGGGAGTTCCTTACTGACATCTGCATTACGTCCTTGTCCCAATGTAATCCACAGACCAAAACCTATTCCTTACTGAAAGATCCCTATCCCTTTTAAAAATTCATTTAATGACCTGTGCTAAACTCAGATGAACAATACGAATTGTCTGGGCCCACACATATGATTAAATCATGAGCTTTATCTAGCTTCCTGGCCACGTTTGCTTCTTTTGCCTCAACTCACTCAAATCACATAACTTCTCCTCAAGGGAAAGATTTTTTTTTTTTTTTAAACAGGATTTACTTATCTCCCACGCTACAAAACAAACTGGTTTTGTGAAGTCTTATCATACAAATACAACATATTTGCATTATACAATTCTTTTGCAGTCAGAAAGCAGAAATGTTGAAACCTTTCATAGAGATGATTTAATATTGCTGTCCCCTCTCTGCAGATGGGACATCAAAAAAAATGAAGTACTCTGCCCTGCTTAGATGATGCGACAACAGGAGGGCAAGGGACTTGCCCATTTAGGCTACAAATACTCATAGGTGGGCAGATGGAGTGGGTGTAACTCCTCATGATTGCTCTAACTTCATTTACCACTCTATAGCAAACAAAGGGAGCTGGCCTCTTCAGAGCACCACAGTACCAGAGCCTCATCAGGTTAAATTACTCCTTGTGAACCTCCTGGAAAATTCATATTTCATCTGCCCTGGAGGAAAGGGAACAATTTAGTCTCAGAACTCCATTTTTTTTTCACCTGGTAACAATAAATGTGGTCATTTTAGAAATACAAGAGGAATCCTTTCAGTGACCTTTTGCAATAATTTAATCTCATCTTGATCAGCTAATGAATTCAGTAAATTCAAATGTTGACATCTCAATAAAACTGAATGTTTAAATTTTTGAAAGCAAATTCAGAATTCCCATTCATGTTTTCTATTAACTATCCCTAGAACCAGGGTAGACACTGTAGTATGACACTAGTCTAGTAGGACAGCACCAAAAGAAATCTGTAAACAGGTGCCACTCATGCCTTTGACACAGAAGTCATCCCACTTTCTTTTTTTCTGGTAAAGTGCCTCACAGAAGAAATTAAAGCAAACACAGCAAGTGTTCTTTCCCCCACAAGCTGTCATATTACTCTTTTCTATGACTTATTCTCAATAGAACCTATCACACTGGAATAGGTTTCATGATGGTAACAATACCTGTATGACGAAGGGCTGTTGTATTAGGAAAAGAGGACCTGAGAATAACAGGTCTCAGTACTGAGACAAGTAGCTGAAGAATAACTTAGCAGCACAATCCAGAAATGCTGCCAGGGCAGGTGGTTGAGAAAGGAAAAGTAAGGACTTATACTAAAACAAACTATTTGGCAAACTTGGGAGTTTTCATCAAATCCCAGCATCTGCAGTTTCTGAGATTTATGACAGCAATGATCAAGTCAAAGAACATTTCCTTGCATTTTAAATATAGAAGGCACAGTCTATTTTCTGGCTGATAAAAGGCAATGTGAAGAACATAATTTCCTTTTTTTTTTTTTCAAGCACTACTTTTGGAAAGTACTGATTAATAACTCAGGAACAATTGAATTGTTTCAGATCAAAGGTCATTCTAAACCCTATACCTCAGCTTTGTGAATGACCAAGAGCAGGGAAGACTGTGAACTGAGAAAACATACCTCCTTGGTGCACCCCTCTCAGCTTCAGTGAGCTGCTCTTTGGAGATTCCCTGAACCAGAGAAAACTGTCTTTGTGCAATAGTTCCCATTTGCCTTTTTCTTGTGTTAATTCATCACATTTACCTCATTACATCTATGCTGACAGGTCATAGAGTTCAACTACATGCTTGCTGATGAGGTGTCTTTAGTCAGATTAAAATCTGTACCCTGATAATTTCATTTGATGCCCCTAAACCTAAACATCGTAAGAGAAAAGAGCATGAACGCTCTTCCCCTACTCCTTCACGCCATTCTCTTCCTTCACTGAAAAAAAAAATAAAATTAGTTTAATATCTTTGAGCTACAAAGCACCAGCCTAATGTCAATAGATAACAGCCTCACATCTCAGAAATCAGTATAAAACCCCCTGTATTTTATTTGCAATCATTATTTATTATTTTTAATAATTTTCAGTGTATGCAATGTGTTCCTGACGTCTTGTTTCCATGACAACTGAAGACACGGGCACATGTAAAAGTGCATGAAATAATGTAATACAATAAAGACCTTAGTTTCATGAAACCCTTAAACTATGCTTTAGGTTTTGTCTTAGTGGGCAGTGTATGTTGAAAAGCAGAGAAAATAATCTGTTTTACATCTTGTGAACATGTGCATTTCACTAAAGGGAATATAGCTCAATATTAACATTTAAGCCCTGTTTACCCTCAAGGTTTCTCCTTATTGTTTTCCCCACTGCTGTTACACTCAGTGGAACACGAGCAGCTGTGCCAGTACAGGCAGCCAAAGAGGAATCCAAGAGTCTGCGTGACTAGTTTTGAGGGACAATCTGAAAAAATACTTAAGCATGTGAATAACTTCATGCAATTACACAGAACTGTAGGTCCCTAAAGAACTGTGTATGTTTCACTGTATATGCGGCTGGCAGCATGGCTTGCAATATTGACTTTGCAGTGTGATTATATGCCTTTGGTTCTAGGTAAAACCATGTTACCAGATAAATTAAAACAGCAACGTCATCAGTGCATAAAAAACTGATCTTCTAGCTATACATGTTTAAATGGTAATATTTCATAAGTGGTCCAAAACACAAAGGCCAGCTTGCCTTTCTGAAATTTAATTACTGAGGAAGAGCATAATATAATTATTATAAACCACTACAAATTATTTAATTACCAGAACATAAAAGCAACTAAAATAGTTCTAAATTGAAAGATGGCATCATGGTAGAGAATAAGACAGCTTAGGAATGCTTTCTGGCTCCTTACAGAGATTGGAGAGAAAGATAATACCTAAAATTCAGGTTTTCATTATGTTGTCCACTGTTATGCATTTACAGTTGGGTACAAAATTGTAACAGTGCAAGACATGAATAACACATTTATGTTGTATCATACGTGTAACACACTCCAAGTATCAAATTCACTTAAATCTGTTACCTTTTATGATTCAATTTTTTATATTGTCACTTACATAGCAGTCCTAAAAGCTGTTTCCTTTTTTTGTTCAACTATTTCCATCATTATTGAGTTAAACATCTGTGTTTTTAAGAGATAAACAAAAGCATCCCTGTGTGGAGGTAGGTCTTAACTAGCCATACCTCGGGCTGTGGAACTGAGAAATACAGGAATTGTTATATGCTGCATTTTGAATCTAAGATTCTGTAAGGCAGGTGATACATTGTTTTCCATTGCGTAGCTCTCCCGTGTGCTGTCTGACCTAAAAAGGGGAATCTCTCACAGGGCTATAAATAATGCATCACAGTCATTAAATATTGATCTGGCTTATACCATTCACAGCTGCATAATTAGGTTAGCTTTTTAAAAATAGTTTCTTGTATATTACCCATAATAGGACAGTGTTTACATATTCCCTTTGGAAACTATATTAGTTAAATTTAAAGGTGATGTGTGTTTGTAGGACTGCTCACTATATCACAGGACTTGTTCATTATTGTCTCAGAAGTCAGTAATTCTTGCTATAAATATCCTGTCCTGGATACAATTCTGCATTCTTTACTCAGGTAGCTTGGCTTTCTATATTTGTCTAAGAGACAACTATTTTTAGGCTTGGATAGCCCGCACTTCAATGGGAAGAAACCTTGCACTACAGGACAATACTACAGTACTAGTCTTAGACTGAACAGACTTCACCAATCTTACGTTTTTCTATTACAAAATACAAATGCTTATAGCTAACAACTAGTGCTAGTATATAATGGAAATAATAGAATTGTCTTTTAAGTCTAAAATACAAGAGAGAACTAAGTTGCCACAGTTTTTAAAATAATACCTACTTATAACTTCTTAAGAAAATAAAATTAGTATCTATATGGGTATGATTCATCACTGCATTACGTTAGCTTATCCTGCCAAAATTCAGTCTGAGTTTAGGGTTGTTACGCAGAAACAAGTGAGGAGAAGCACTGCGATAAATTAGGCTCAAGACTTCAGGCAGACATACTCAAACGTGCAGGAAATGTTTGCACTCAAAGTGGATTTTCTTTTTTTGTTTTACTCGTAAATGCCCAGGAAAAATAAATTTTAATTTTTCTCCCTATACCTAGAGCAATGTACTAGAGCAACGTATCAGAAATGTACCTATTGAAGTATTGTGGCAAATATCAAAAAACCCCAAAATGTGCAGTTTGTCAGAGTTTATCAGAACTTAGTAGTATATCAGATTTAAATGATTTTTAATTTTTTGGAAGCCATCATGATTTAAATTAAAAAAAGTTGAAAAATACTAAGTTGCAAATAAATGCAAAATAATCTGAGCATGGAGAGTCTATGTATAGTAATTACTGTAAATTGCTCTTGGTTTAACCCTATAAATCATCCACAAAACCTACATCCTTTTCCTGAGAACCCAGAAGCATGGTGCATATCCCAAACACAGGAATAATGGTAGATACCCTACGATTAATTCTGTTACTAATTATTTCTAAGTCAATTGCTGTTATTGAAACTCTATCCAATTAAGCCTCCACATGGTTTTCCCCATTTTAAAAAGCTACCTGTTTTCACTTAATGCATGTTTTAGACTGGCATAAAAAGAGAACTGGATCTTAAAACTTAACTTTTGTTGCAGTGATCTTGTTCTATCAGAAAATTCAATACAAAAGACTGATACCCATGAATAAATAGATGTAAGATGAGAGAGGGAACGTTACTATGCAATTTTAAAAATGCCAAACAAAGCTGAAGACTGCAACATCCTGAAATAACGGCAAACCTCCCATTACCTTCCCCAGGGCTAGATTATCACCTACAGAGACTAAGGGATATGTTCAGGCTCTGAACCCAGACCTCTGCAGTTCCACCTGGGTCTACCTGGAGGGCTAAGCCCCATCTCTTATTGCTAAAACAAGCTCACTAGGTTAAGGGCATGAATTTTCCATTCCTACTTCCCCTGGGTGCAGTCAGCAGAAAGAGCAGCTCCATCCAGTTCAGCAGAGCTGCACCTACCTACACACTGTGTCTGAGCCTCACACTGCTCCTGCTCACACTGGCCTCCTGAGAAATGTGTGCCTATTAGCCTAAGTGCTAATGAATCCCAAAAGCTTTAATGCAAATAATGGAAAAGACTGGTGACATGAATTTTTACAGCAATGATTCACATAACTGGATTATCTTCTGAGGAAAAAAAATATCCACTCACTAGTAGAACAATTTCTATAAGCATTTTTAAACTTAGCTTTTCAGATAAGTGAAAGCTATATTGTAGTAGAACCATAACTGGAATCCCTTCAAAAATGTGCAAAAAACCCCTCCATTCCATGTGAATCTGTGCTGCTGCTTTGTTTTCAGATGAGTGTAGAAATCAGATATTAAGTAGGCTAATTGCATGACATAGAAATCAGGTATTAAATAGGCTAATTGCATGACATAGTCCATTATCGTACACTCATGGCTCATTGCTCCACACTGTGAACTTCCCTCTGGCTTTTCCAGCTTCACAATCAATGGTGCTCTGCACTTTTTCCCTTTCAGCATCTGGGGAAGGGTATTTTACTTCTTAAGGGTTTCTTATTAATGTGGGCTTTTTGTTGTTTCCTTAATTCTCAAACAGGATTAGCAGCAACAAAAATAAATGTTATTTTTTTTACAGAACCTGCTCACAGTGATTCTGTTTAATTCTTAAAAAGAATCCACATTTGTGGATTTGTGAATTTATCCAACAGAACTAGGAAATTACTGACAAAATTTCAAGTAAAAAATCAACTTTAACTAGTCTTGCTAGGCTTTCTGTAATGCAATAAAATTAATTCACTGGTAAAAGCCAGAGGAAAAATAAACTTCAAGTACACTTGCAATTTTTCACTTTATATCAGAATATTCTGGAGGTCTTAGGAAATATAAATTAACAGAAAAGCATTTCATTAAGACTATAAAGAAATAAGATGACAAAGATAGAAATAAACAACTTGAGCTAGGAATAAGAATACATAACTATTTCCAAGCTGTATTGTCACTCCAAAGTCTTTAATTACTGATGGGTGCCACGTCAGTCAAGAGTCAGTAGTTTCTCTCAGACAGTCTACATCCATTATCCATTTTAATTTACTGTTATATTTTCAGAAATAACTAAAAACTTAAATCCTTACCTTAAATTTATCAACTTCTGCCTTCGAACATGTTGCATGGTAAGATAACACCTGCCCCAGAACAAAAGATAAAAAAACCATTTTTGTAGGCTTGACAAGTAGAAACAATAGGGCTCTGTACTGCAGTCAAATCAATGATGTTCAAAACAATTTTAATATTTATGAATGATAATTCAGTTCTGAATGTCAGCATATAATAACTAATTGCAAGTTATCAGGTACACATTTGGCATTTATGTTGCAGAGAATTTTATACAGAATCATGGATAGTAAGCAATTTAATATCATATGCACTCCTACATTGTTCTCCTGAAGGTCTGCAATTAAACCAGAAAGAATTTAATGTATAAATAACACTAGATTTACAACTTTAATGCCTTTTGCTATACTGTAAAGCTTTAACACTTTTGCTAGTGGCACATCACTACATACAAAGTAGCACCTCTATGCTATGCCTGACATTCTCTTCAAGACCATTCTGGAGATGAAAGCATCAAAGAAAAGGCACAAAGTACTGCACGTCTCCTCTTATTATCTGTAAGTATGCATACGTTTACATGGGATATATTATATCCTTAAGTGACAACATTGCCACTGAACAAGCACTCCAGAAGGTGCAAGAGCCATCCTGTGTACTGGACCCACCAAGGTCTGACTGTGCATGGGACGAGGTGCTGCTCCACGAGGGAGCTCACAGAGCCAAGAGTACTCCTAGCAAGGACAGGTCCTCCTCATCACACAGCAACGCCTGATCTACGTATGTGCTAAAGATTTGATTAATATTTCTAATTTTGAAACTGTTTTCATCTATGAATGTCTTTATTACTGACACAAATACCTAAAGTCTATCTGAAATGCCCTTGGCTTGCAACGCCTTGCAGCAATAAGTCCCGAGATGTATTTACTTATATCAATTTTAGAAGAGTCATCTTTTACAGTAACAGGAAATCATTCCTGCACTATAAAAGAATAAATAAAAAACACCAATTCACTTGTTCTGTCCCATGTTTTACTTTCTATAACTATATATAATGTCTTTCCTCAAACAGCATCTATTTTTCTGTCCAACCATATTCCATCTTCTCTCAGAAATCAGTAAGATAGTTAAATTGCTTGTTCCTACGACAGATTACACTTAATACTAAAATTCTTAAGCTTCTCCTTCATGTGTATCCATTCCAAACCTCTATTTTTACAGTCTTACTTAATATTGATTATTCTAATATTTTAATAATTTGCAAATTTTGCATCCTTAATATATGAAGTAGTAAATAGCTTTTGAACTATACGGCATCCTACTGTCAACCTTTCCCCATCATTTACTTACATTTTGGTCTTCTGTTTCTTAGTCAGTATTATGAGAATTCTTTATGAGAAACAGTACCTGTACATCTGGATAAGAACCTTATTATGGCATTCATCAAATTGATTTATTTCACACCTAGTATCAATGTCATTTTCAAACACTACTTATTGCCATCCTAGCTAAATACATAAATACTAATAAAGTACTCTATTACTGAAAAATGGATTCATGGTCCTTCAGCATATACTATTATTTTGTTCAGTATGTTTCTATTGTGTCTTCAATCACTTTACACAAATACTATTATGAGTTGTTGCTCATTTATAGGAAGTATTACTCTTCACTGAAGCATAGTGGCCATTTATCAAACCCATAATCTACATTCAAGCCCTATGGCTATTAGTCTTCTTTAGATCAAAACTGTGTTTTAAATCGAGAAATTTAAGTTTCCTTGATTTCAGTAGTTAATAACAAATGTCTATGCTGACTTTCATCCCTATGTATCTGAGTGCAATATCTGGTGCTGCTTTTTTCCCTTGCCAGGAGGAGTATTCATTTTAAGGTGTCATATTATACAAGCATCTGGGGCATAGGGTTGGGGTTGTTCAGTCTAGAGAAGAAAAGGCTCTGGGGAGACCTTACAGCAGCCTCCCAGTACTTAAATGGGGGCTACAGGAAAGCTGGGGAGGGGCTCTTTATCAGGGAGTGCAGCGATAGGACAAGGGGTAATGCTTTTAAGCTGAAAGAAATATTTTACTGTGAGGGTGGTGAGGCAAAGGAACAGGTTGCCCAGAGAAGACATCGGTGCCCCATCCCTGGAGGTGTTCAAGACCAGGTTGGATGAGACTTTGAACATCGTGATCCAGTACAAGGTGGGTGTTGGAACTAGGTGATCTTTAAGGTCTCTGCCAGCCCAAACCATCCTATGATTCTATGATATGTAAAGAATCAGGAATCTTGCAGGAGGCCTGAAAAGGAAAGTTCTTAAACTCTTCTTCCTAAGTGAATACATATACAGGAATAATAAAAAGGTCACTTCTGCTTAGGATGTTTTCTAACACAAACAGTCCTATTGACTTCAAGAAGCCTTAACGTGCCTTATGTACTTTACAGGATAGATGCCCAATATATAGATAAATAACCCCAATGCAAAGAAAAAACAATGTCTTCATAGCAATGATTTGATTTTCATTTGAATAGGGAGAAATTCAGGTCAATGCTGGTTTTGTGGTTCTTATTGTAATGCTGGATAGCGTACAAATTCAAAGATGTTGCACTGTTAAAGAGCACACACATTAGGGTTTGGTAGATCATTTTCTTCTCTTATCACTTGTTAAATTTAAAATAATATTGAAATCTTAGTGACATTATCCTTTTATCAGAGGAATGTTTTAAGATTAATCAGTCTCACATAATGGTTTTTAAAAGACCTTAAATTTCATTCAAACCATTCTTAATTATTTAGTAGGAATAACAAATTTCTAAAGCTATTCTCAAAACTCCAAGTTTTGTTTTCACGAAGATTATTTTTAATCTGATCATGTTTAAAATCTCCAGAATATAATAAAGAATAGAGCTTCATTGATGAATCAGCTTACAGAAGTTTAAAAATCATATTTCTTTTTGAAGTGTTTTGCATTTTAGAGTTTGTTTTACATAAGCTCAGATTTGACTCTTCATGGCAGGGAGGCAGAAAATGGAAAAAAAATTCTATAAAGGCAATGGGCAAAAAAGAGAAAGCTTTCCATCCATTTAGCTACTCTATACGTATTTTACAGAAAGACATGACATGTTGGAATATCAGGACCTAGCATTCTATGGCCTTGACCCACAGCATAGCACTTAATAAAGCTGCCAGCCATCCTGCTTTGACTTTATTCCAGTAAGACATATATCTGATAAGGGTTCAGCAGGTGTTGCTTTTGATATTAAAAAACTCAATGATTATGATTATTTTTTTTCAAATTTTACCCTGTTCACAGTATATTTTACTTAAACTTTACAAAACTAGAGAAACAGGCTAGCTAAAATAAATTCTAAGGAAGATTCAGTTCCTGATGGACAAGAAAAGACATGTAACGCCTAGATTAATTCCTAACACTTGCACCCGTAAGAAACTAGATTCTCCATTACCACTGTCTGCCCTTCTCATATAAAAAACATAGGCATTAAATGAGATATTCAGGTTCAAAATTACTTAAGCTGTTCATGAGCCCTATAGCTAAGCTAAGAAAAGTTTCCCTTCAGCATTACCTAAATTAGATAACACTCTAAGCGGCAGAGGTAGATACACAAAATGAGGCTAACTACAACAAATTCAGAAGCAGTAGGTTCTTTTACATGTGGTACTTATGATCAAGAAAAGGTTTCATTAAGATGTACACTTACGTCAAGAGCCACCGACTGTTTTGCCCAGGATTTCTTCACTTGGTCATACATAATTGTGTTGTTGATGCCCAGACCACAGAAAATAACAAAAGCCTAAATTTAAAAAGAGAAAAAAGAGAAGAAAGTGAATTATAATCAAATTATAATACAAACACAAATATGAATGCTGGCTTAATCACTAAAAGGAATTGCAAGGAAGTACTAGGAACAATCACTCTTAAGCAGGGAAGTCACTGACCTCAACAAGACAAGAAAAATCAGATGCAAGAAACTTGTTTTAATTACAATGCAACCTTATTAAGTGAGGACTTCTGAGAATTAATCTCAAACCATAAATATAGATAACACTCTTTCCTGCTTCAAAGAGTAGCCTTACAAGAAATACAAGTAGCATTACACAGAAATACAAAATCCTGCTGAAAATATTTTATTGCTAAAAAAACTGAATTCCTCTTACTTCAAACAGTCGCTGGTCAGCATCGTCAAAGGGTTTCCCATCAAGCCTGTTCAACACTTGAGCTACTCCTTTAAGAAAGTGGAGTGGTTATTTAAGAAATAACATGAATTATAATTTTCATTCATTAATTCACAATGCAGAATATCTTATTCATTGGTAACATCTTTCAGACCGAAAAGAAAAACTGCAAATATTTTTTAAATCCTTGAACAGACAAGCATGCAAAAGTATGCTTGTTTTGATACCAAGACTCAATTTACTACTCTTAACTACTGAAGTGTAATATTGCAAATCTAAAAGTTAATCACAAAGCTTTTCACAAAAAGTTAAAGATGTCTTAGGGAAAGAGCTTGAGCACTGTGCTAAGAGCCATCATGTAAGCTGTCCTAGCAATTTAGAGTTGCTAATATCATTTGCTGAATCAGTACCTTAATTCCTAAAATCTTAGTTGGTTTAGCATCATCTGGGTATCTAAGTCCTTCCCCCCCCCAACCCCCATGACTGGTCCACATATTTATTGTATGAATGAAAAAAAAAATGTAATTTCCTTAATCCCCTTGAAAACAAAAAGGTCTTCAACACTTTTGGCTCTAGCTAAACTGAGTTCTGTTGCAACAAACTATTTCTATATAATTTAGCTCCAATATGCCCTTAGCAAAACAAGCTATTAGCAGTCAAGGGTTTGTTTTCTCTCTTCTTAAGGTAATACACAATTCACAACAAAAAACGAGCCATATTTTTAAAAGACCCGATTCCCACATTGTCTCTGCTGAACAAGCTCAAAGAAGATCTTGATCCCGCATGGCACTGAGTGCCTTCAGCAATGCACTGCTGATCTCGGCTCTCACTGACAGTCACAACACATACTGATGTAAGTCTTGCCCTGATGGTTTAAATTGCTTAGACTTGAAATCTTCTGTGGACAGTTAACAGAGGAATCTGGCACTGTTATTTACAAATTGTGCTCCTTTTTGTGCGAAAACTGAGTAGTAATGCAGAGCCAGTTGCAGGTGTACCATAGCTAGGAAGTTTCCTATCGAACAAGCAATAAAACCCTGTCACGGCATGATCCAGCAGACACCACTGCCACAGGCAACTCTGACAGCTGCCACAGCCTCTCCAGGTAAGTATTTTCTGACTGTCTAGTTTATTATTAAAGACAGAAATGACCCCCTCTGCTCGACTGCAGAAAATTTCCCAAGCTGTGTATGAAAAAGGGAGACCCAAGAAAACTATCAAAGCATATCAAACATATTTCACTAATATTGTGAGAATTTCTGTTTTCACCTCACTACTCTTCAAATTTCAATACAACATAAAACAATAGCACAATGGGAAAGCTGTAAAGTCCATGCAGTACCCAAGTCAAAATATCCCTTCTTGGATACTAAGCATGCATACTAGGTACCGTAACTTCTTAACAATATTCAGGTGGGAAAAAGAAGAAAAAGGAAGACAGAATTAAAAATATATAATTAAATTTACGTTAGTGCAAAAACAATGCAGCAACAAGGAAGGTCTTACCAATTATTTGGTGGTTGCTATTCCATATAGGAACACACAGAACAGACCTTATGTGAAAGCCAGAAATCTGGTCAGCCTAAGATGTGGAAATGAGAGCTACCATCAACAGTAGGTACCATTTGCATCCTTTTACAATCCAATATTAGAAATGTCAAGTAATAAGTTTACATTTACAAATGTCATTCCATATGGATCAGTTCTCATTCTGCTGAAACCTCATTCATAGCGAGATTAATCAAAAGTCAAAGGATTATTCTAAAAATCGCCAAAGGAAATACAAACAATACCACATCTGCCACAGAAAGCTTATACTATTTGACTTTGATATGGAGTTAAAAAACAAACTGCAATTGAGGCAATGCCCTCAACTGACTGTCCTCAGTCAATTCCTGGATCACTTGCACTGGTGGATCAGTAGGGACAACCTCTACGGAATAATTGTGCCTTAGAATTACTCTTCTCAATTGTTAAAACTGAAATTGGATTTAGCAAAGCAGCTATAAAACGAGGCTTACAGGAGATATACATTTTCACAGGAAAGGCAAAATTATGGAACTGTGCAGAAGTGCAAGCTAGGAAGAAATGGAAGGATGAGATCAAAACCAAGATTTGATATTTTCTATATACGTTTAATTGGTTCTGTAGCTCTTAAGAGAATTTCTGCCTGATTTATTGTTTTCTGCCTAGTATAGTAAAAAAACTTTGCAATTTATTGTAAATGTCACTGATTCTCTCTTTTTAATGGTTGATAAGCTTTACTAGTGTCATTGCTAAAATATCTGAAGTAAAGAAAATGCTTTTTTTCAAAATAGATTAGAGTAAGAGTGGAATGAGCCCACTCATAGGAGATCAGGAGATGTTCTCTTACTAAAACTGCCAGCGCTCTAGGCAATCTGCAACAGAAGAAGAGTAAAAGACCAGCAATAATTCATATACAGGAGTCAGTATGGGAACACACTGATCTCCTAGATAGCAAAATACATACCTCAGATTTTACTCGAGTACTGCTTATTCGTACATACTCTGAACTCATCACTGAAATGCACATAGTGTGCCACCTAAAATCCATGGGAGTGGAGGAACAATTGTCTCAATTGTTCAATGAAAATGCTTTGGCATTAAATTCTCGGTAAATGACTTGAAAATTGAGCATCAACATTTGAAAATGACAGCATTTTAGGAGTAAAAAAGAGTGCGTTTAATAGAACCAGAGAACAGAATATCTGTTCATAAATACAAATGCATATTTGATTCTAACTACATCATAAGCAATAACATTTTTCCTACTACACTTGACTGTCTAGAAATCATTGATTGTAACAACTCAATTTAAATATTAAATTTGCATAGGAACCCATTAATAGAAAATAATTACTGTCCTTTATATTAAGTGTTTTCTTTTCTCTATATAAACTGCAGTGTCCCTAACTCGGAAAGGACTAACTGTGGAATAAATAAGAGATAGCTGAATTCTTCAGGACATGATACATTAAAAATACAACTGCAAACATATCAAGGATTGGCTTGTTTTATTATAGCATCTCTCTTTGGCAAGAAATACACCCCAGGCGTTAATTGTACTTTTTGAAAGTCTGAACAAATTATCATCAACAAAGTTTTCTTGTACACTTCTACAGCAGGCTCCTTTTATTTCTCTCACTTTCACAAATTCTGTTGGTTTGAGAGACAATTCCTTCCATCACACATGGAATATTGCTGGAACCAAACAAACTCACAATATGAAACACTTCTAAGAGCACTTACTATGTAATATAGTTTAGCGAGCTTGCTGACCAAGGCTGTCCACTGCTTAATGTGCTGTCCAACTGCTGGCCCACTTCCCTATAGTAACACTGCTTCACTGGATAGAACTCAGTATAGATTTTGTCCCTCCATATGCCTTTAATATTTATTTAACTTTTAAGTATGTGGTTTTGTCTGTATCTACAACTTCCTAATTGAGGCTGGAATGAATACCTTAGGATACATAAACAGTTTTTATAAAGAGCGATATGTATCTTTTAGAAATACCTAATTTAGTGTACATATTTTATTTGTGCAAATTGAAAGGTCAGTTGGCGAAGTTAGATCACAAACAACATTCATCTCTCTAAATACCAGTTCTGTTTACACTCTATATGTGTACGGTCCCAGTCACCCTGACAGCTAATAATGATGGTGCTGCTAACACTGAACACCAACAGTGGAATTTTCAGTGATAAAAATCAGTTTATATAAATATTAAAGTACTTGATAGAGGAAGGTATCACTTCTAAACAGAAAAAAATATTAATCATGGACAGACTAAGTAACTGCCTAAATCAGACACTAATTCAGTCACATGTGTTTACTGTATAAAGCCATATCAACACCAGAAGACCAGAAGGAAGAAAAACTGGAGAGCAAAGATAATTAAAAATAGTCACGTGTTTTATAGGCACTTGAATATGATGACAAAATTGTGGTATATTAGTTGTAATGTCAAAAATATGATGCATATTTACATTTCTAAAAATCTTACTTCAGCATCAAAGCGAGGATCCTGATAGGCATCACTGATATTCACTGGGAGACCCGTGGAAGCTACGAGTTCAGCAATGCTATTATTTATTAGCCAGTCAGAATAAGATGATGATTTCTCCATGCTGTCTTTGAAACTATAAAAGGGCATAGCAAAAGAAAAGAATACAGTCAACATTGCTTGGAAGTCCAACATGCCTTACAGGCACACTCACAGGAGCAGCAGAACCACTCGCAGTTATTAATGATTACTAAGCATTGTCTATGGAAAAATAATCTGGTATTTATTGAAACTGTACATCAAAATTCTCTCCTTCCAACAATACATTCTATTGAAAATAGCATCCATCCCTCACGTAAGATAAATACAGCACTTAATAATGAAATACATTTACACTTCAGTCAAGAGCGAGGTTACATTACAAGCTTCTGTGGTATAAAGGCTTGCTTATCAAAAGCGACTGATTTTGAATAACATTTTCTGTAGAGCTACCTGAAAGTACATAATGTTAAGAATTTAATTTTTGAAATTAGTCTAATAATTTGGGGTATTTTTAATTCATGTTTCCAATATTTTTTCTGACAAGGGAAATGCCATTTTAAAAATTTTTGTCTGAAATGCCAGACCTCAATGACTGAAGAATGGATTATGAAATAGGTCTTAAAACCAATAATGTAAGTGCGTTGCAGAGGTGGATCCAAGTAGACATAAAATACATGAAGGTTTCCCTTTTTCTCTTTTTCCTGACTGAGTTTCTCCCACAGCTGCTGACGGGCTAGAGAGTTGTCAGTAAATGAGCATAATGCACTAGAAATATAGGCTGAAAGCACCACGCTCCACCACAGCTTCTTCAGAAGTCTCAGTATTTACACAAACCTTAAAGTCCTCACCTTAGACCTCAACTAATCAGAAGGAAAGTTACCAATGACTGACTGCGAACAGGTTTTTGACAATTGGCAAGGTGTAGCTATTCATGTGTGAATAAATGAATGCAAGTTGCCTTAGTTTTGAGAAGAAAATTGATCAATTTTCAACACTTGAGAAACGCTGCTTAGAAAACAGTAACTCTGAGTAGCCATGGAAAAGACCACAGTTGCTTGAAGCTTCAAAGTAACGCACGTGAATGAAAGAAGGATGCACATTAAAATACTTGAAAGACTCAATCAAACTGAAAGGATTGATTTTTGTTGGCTGCATTGATTTCCTGGAGACTACTTCAGCTAAGTCAGTAATTTGAAAGAAAACTCAATATTCTTAAAAGACTATAAATAAAGATAATAATAATGATTTACACAAATAAGTCTAAGTGTATCAACTTCCATTTGGGATAAGAATTTTGAGTGACTATAATAAATGTTAAGTGTATACTTTGACAGCAACCTTTACATAAATATAATGTTTTCTGAGCCAAGTAGAAAATTCACATTTATAATTTAAAATGTGTTTCAGGACATCAATACTTGAGAAGCAAAAAAAATCTTTAAGGATAAGAATCTAATTTCAAATACATAGCTCCCAGTTCATACCTTAAAAATCTGAATGATTATTATAATACAAGCCACTTTAAATCATGACCTTATTGTAGGTGTCAAGCATTTTAAGCAGCAGATGAATTCAAGAACAAGAAATTATATAATTCAGGAAGAAGTTTTAAAAGTGTGTTCTACTATGTTGTCTCAATTCCTAGCAAGTGAAACACTCAACTTTCACTAGAAGGAAATATCAATTATTAATTCTGATGCAAACTACAGCCAGCTGGCTCCCTCTCCATCCTCAGCAGCTCAGAACACTCAGAAGCTACTCTAAAAATCACAAATAACAATTTTCTCCAAACTGTGGAAAGCCATGAGTGAGTCTGGCTGGACTGATGCAGGCAGCTGCATACCACCATGTCCCCGTCTTGCACACGCTCTACCAGGAGCACCACAAGGACAGGCATGAGAGTAAATCCAGCTCAACAGCACTGAGTAGTGCTGTAGGCTTTGCCTATGCAGCTGCTGGCCTCCCTATCTTCCCTAAAGCTTCCCTGACAGGGATGGCAGAAAAGTACAGTAGCAAAGTGGTGTAGCCAAAATCATTGGTACTGTCAATCCTCTTTAAACAGTGACATAACCCCTTCCAGCTCCTAGGACTAGAAGAGCTTTATGAAGCATAAAAATACTGCAGGGAAAGGAGTGATACCTGAGTGTGCACCATCCCAGGGACAGCGATGGTGCAACACCAGTAGCAGCAATTTCAGCACTTCCTCTGTGCCAGACCCATTGAGAAGGAGCACAGGTATTTTCTCCCATGCAACTCATAATGGCTCAGGCAGCTGACCTTTCCATTACCAGTGGTGCTCAAGTTAGAGACCTTTAATCTCAGCTACAGCATCTGCCAAGATGATTTCTTTTGTGTAGGGAAGACACTGCTGACAGCACTTTCCTTTGGGTTCATACTCATCCAGAATACATCAGAATTGAACCCTCAGGGTTTCTAAAAGTTATGTAATCTTTTATGAAAACCGAGAGAAAATTTAGCAGACTTAGCAAACCTACACCTCAAGAACAAAATTATTGGCAAAAAGGAGAGCATCAGTGTGCCATGGATAACAAATCTGATCATGGCGTGTGCTGGAAAACCGCAAACTGAACAGACAAATGCAAGTATGGTCCTGCAAGATATTTTTTTACAACTTACAACAAAGAAAAATGTACAAGTATTCATTATAGTATTTAGGGACTAAAAATGTCAACTGCTATTAGCCAGATGTACGAAAGGTAAAAGAAAAACCAATTTCTTTTAAAACCGTGTGAGAAAATATGTTAGCACATGAAAAGTTATATTATCCTTGGAGGTTCTTTCTCTTTCAGATAAAACTTATAACTAGAACTGTTCACAGCCTATAATCTTTCTGGATTTCCAAGAAAAATTCAATGAAAAAATATTCATCGTCATTGATGTCATGGTAAAGAAACTCATCTTGCCACTTTTTTCCACATGAAACGTCTCATGACTTTACATCAGCTACAGCTGCAGAGTGTAGAATGAAAAGGACAAAACACACTAGAAAAAATGCTCAAATGTCAAGGGCTTGCTGCATTGTTTTGCATCCTAAATAACCTTTATTTTCCCACTGTAGTGCCAATAACTCAAGCTGTGCTTGTGCTAGATCCAAATGTGACATCATATCTGCCAGTCTAACCTTGGTCTTTGTAAAACCAACTTCACTCTCCACTGGATGAAAAACAAAATAAAAAAGCAATAAATCTTTACATTAAGATGCACAGAAATAGACCTTCATAAATCTTAAAGAGCCTAGCTACTAGGTTACATGTGTTTATTCACATCTCAGACTAAAGTTAAAATAATCTTGACTACATGGAGAACTGGCTACAACAAACTGCTTTTTGGTAACGTGCTAATATAACTATGGTAACAAGAAATGAGCCAGCTTGGTTATCTTGACACTGCTCTATATTATTTTAACTAATCTGGCTTCACATCAAGTTTGAGAAAAACAGGATTAACAACCACATCCTTTGATTCATACTCTTGTCCCCAAACAAAAGGAATGTATTTTCACCCATTTAATTAACTTAGGAAAGATCAACTGCTACTTTTTGTCAAAAGCAGTAACTTGCAGATGAATCAGCAGATTATTTATCCATATTTAAGACTTCCTAACTTTTATTACTTGCTTTACTTTTGCATTTGCCTCACCATTCCCACTCCTCAACTAGAAGATAGGGCATAGGAGACATTTAGCTTCTACCTCTCTTACTATGTGGCCCTCATCTCTGCTGCACATCTTAGAAATAACACTACTGATGTCTGCAGTGCTGTGAGATCAGTCCATGAAAAGCATTAACAACTACAACCTTCCGTAATCCAGAGTAAAATGTGCAACTTACCTTAATAAAGTGGTAGCTTCTTACCACACTGGAGGTGAAGAAATAAAACAAAGAAGGCAAAGCAACCAAAAATATTTGTAAAAGCTGCTTAGAGGACAAAGTAATCTTCAAGTTTGCTAAACTATGGGTAGTAAGTTAGACAGAAGGCTAGGTTTATCATTATGACAGCCACCTGACATGAAAAAAAACTAATACAGAACCAGTGTGAATTGATTTGCATAAAATGCGTATGATAATCACTGAGTATGGGCCCTGAAAGGTAGGGGAAATCTCCCCACAATAGCCCTGGATCTTCATTCACTTATTTGATGCGTAGAACATTTTACGTGTTCACATTTATGTGAATAGTTGCTAGCTACAATATTTTGTAGGAATTAATACGCTAACCCCACATTGACAAAACCCTATTACTGCTTACAATTAGCCCTTTATCAATGGTTAAATAAATATCCTACTAAGAAAAACATATAATTCTATTTTGACTGGGCTCCCAAACAAGATTTAGTTGAAAGAACAAAATTTCTAGGAAATGCATGTTTTCTGAGATTTTTAGGCTTTCCAACTTGACAACAGGAGTAGAAATAAAATTTTACTGGAAATCTTTCAACACAACTGCAAGGAGGCATTTTGTAACACAAACAAGCAGTCGAAAATAATGTCATGATTTTTAATTCAGCACTAACCATACTAAACAACATTTGTGTGTTTCTCTAGGAGTTCAGTAACAAAAAGTTATCAGTTATTTCCTGATTTCTTCTCTGAGACACTGATAAAATATTAGCACATATATATAAAAATATAGGCATGTATATTTATTCAAACAAGTCTCCATTTGACGCAAGTGGGAGTACTGTCCATGTAAAAACTGTAGCCTCACACTTTTCAACCAAATTTACCTGAAGTTGTGTAAGAAAGTAAATCTAAGATCAAGCAAATTTAAAACTATGTTAAAAATAAAGTAATTAATTACCCATAGAAGACATAAGCACTAACCTGTTGTCGGTATCAGCACTGCATTTTGGAGATAACAGCTCAAAAGATTTTGTAAATTTCACCACCTGTCACAAAAAAAGTAACTTAGAATAGTTAAGATGAATAAATATGCAAGAAAACAGCAATGTAACATCCTTATGTATAAACTGGTTTTATCCAATGGTCTTAGAATAAAAAAATCAATCTGTATTTCTCCAAAGATTTCATATTCAAAATACATACTGTGCACAGTTCAAAATCAAACAATATATAATCAAATTATACCTCTATATTACTTTATGAAACTATTTTTTACAACAGAATATGCTTCCCTTCAAGGGACTTTGGAATAGGAGTCATGGAGCTTCAACTATGCGTTTGTTTTTTTTTTTTTAAAATAACAAAGAGAAAGACCCATTTTCACTACTAATTGCAACTAATATTCCCTGAACAATAATATTCCTGCCAACAGCACATAAGCGAAACATTTTTAAGAGTGGTTAACGTGACATAGAACATGAGCAATGGTTTTGGATATTGGTATGAGTCCCCATCTTCCACTTCAGTTCTGTACTGTAAAAGCTTTTAATGTGATGTAGAAATAATATTTTAGGCATAGCTCAGCATAGAGCTACTCTATGGAGATCTATTTTAAGTATACGTTGAGCTTCCAAATGGGGAAATCAGGAAAACAACTTTTGCCATTTGTAAAAATGACCAAGTGGGTGGCAAGATGTCATTCTACTACTCCAAATTAACCTAAGATCTATGACTGTTTACAAAAAGTTTAGCCATCTACATTTCAGAATGAGAACTCATAGCTGGTAGATGAGAAAAGGCCTCCACGTGCAAAGGCAGAAACAGCACCCAGAACAGAAAAATCAAGTGAACAATGCCACCCGCAGCCTGCTACTAACACAATGTACTGTTGTGTGAAAAACAAAAATCATGTTATACTTGCGAACATAGTGGCATTTCATAAGAATGTGGTAGTACTCTACATTGTAATTATGATAGTGTGTGGGGTCTAGAAAGAGAACAAAACTAGAAACATTAAAATTCTTTAACAGAGATAAAATGCAAATCTCAACTTGCTTTTATGAATGGTAGTGTAATTTGGGGCACACTTCACTGAAAGTACTTGATTTTTCTTAGTTTAAATTAAATAAGAATCATATCTTTCCTCCAGGAAAGAAAATAATGGGTTTTTTTCCTGCCAAACACACAAACTTATGATTCTGTCTCTGATAATCATTTAGACCTGTCACAGCCCAGCAACTAGTAATCAATTACGGAGTCAGTGAATCCAAAGATACTTGGATAAAAAAAAGAATGACATTACAAGTGACATTTTTATCCTTCAGCCACTTCTAATATCAGTAGAAAGGAGGATTGGTAGTGCTGAATAGTCTGAAAACACTGAAGGGAGCTACCAGTATAAAGGCAGTCACTTATTTTACTACTACTAACAATAGTCATAAAAATCTTAAACATTTTTTAAGAGGCTCTCACACCCTACCAATGGCATTACTACAAAGTCTCAGTGAAAGCCCATCTCAAAACTGCTAGAAATTCAGCTCTTGAGAAACACTTGCATATAGCTTATATCCATCTGTTCAGCTTAGCAGAGTTCTGTAATAAAATAATTGTTCCTTGGTCAAGTGGACAGAGCAATTGCAAAAACCAAACATACATCTGTAATGCTTCAAGTCATAGTTTCACTTCATCTGCTCAATGCAAAAGCTTCTTCCTGTCACAAGAACAAGTACGTAACTACCCAGACATTTGTAGGCAAATGCGTCTTTTCCAATGGATTTTCTGATATCTTAGGGAAAAATTACTAGTTCAAGACAACAAGAGGACTTATCTTTCCACAGTATTTTCATCATTTAGGAACTGAGACTGGTTCTCATCATTTATTTTGGAAAGTATTAAATAAACTTGTTAAAATGTGTAAACGTAGCTACTCCCAGACATACCCATGCAAACACAGCTAAAGCAAGTAGAAAACTTTCAGGAAGAGACAAATCCCATGGAGCAGTGGCCACCAAAATAGCTGAGAAAACTCGCTGTGCTGCAGGTTTAGCCCTTACTGTCTCACTGTTTTTTGACATTAAAATACAACCTCCCTCCCATTAATGAAAAGTTCAGAAGCTGACGACCGCTGAAAAGACCACTGAGTTGCTGAACAGACAGGATGATCAGTCAACAGACTCTCAGTAAGTTCATTTTCACCCGTTATTTCTGAGGGACCAGTACTCTGATTAAAGATGTACCGCATCAGATACTAGAATAGTAACTACATAAGTATTTCAATTTGCAACAGTTAAACAACAACAAGGCATGCAGAAGTATGAACACTAGAAACGTCAGCAAAGAGGCCTGATAATTATTTATTGGAATGTATGCAGAAAAGTTTAGTTCTAAAAATGAGCATTAAAGTTTTGTTTGATGATGCAACTGTTTCTGGTTCTGAAACTGCTTGCAAGCACTACCTGTTTAATATGGCATTAGTCTGTAAACATTAGCAAGATCATAAATTCCAAGTAAATGTAAACGAAGATACAGAATTTTTCTTTCCTTCTAATGGTTATACTATGAAAGAAAGGAACTGAGCAAAAAAAAACTTGATAATAAATTAGGTAATTTTTCTTTTTTAGCAGGCCAGAGGAGCACCTTGCTCCTCAGTTAAGCTAACCTGGCTGCTCTGTAGTAAGCACTAATTCTATGACACAAACAACTGAGAATCACAGCACATCAGCTGGATCACACCACTGATCATTAGATCCATCAGCAACTTACAGACATTCCATTAAACACCTTTAAATGACACGGAATCATAAATGTACCTTTCTGTTTCTACTTGAAAAAGTGGCCGCACTGGGTTTGGCTGGAATAGAGTTAGTTTTCTTCACATCAGCTTGTGTAGCGATATAGTCTAGTTTTGTGATGAAAACAGTGTTGATAACACAGGGATGTTTTTATTACAGCAGAACAATACATACAGCATCAAGGCATTCTTTGTTTCTCACCCTGCCCCCTCAGTGAGTACATTGGGGGGTACACAATAGACCGCGAGGGGACACAGACAGTAATAGTTGACCCCAGCTGACCAAAGGGATATCTCATGCCACATGACGTCACACTCAGCAATAAAAGCTGTGGGAAGGAGGGGAAACTGAGGCACTTTAAAGAATTACGGCATTTGTCATCCCAAGTAATCATTACATATGATAAAACCCTGATCTTCTGGAAATGACAGAACACCTGCCTGCCAACTGGAAGTAGCATATGAATTCTTTATTTTGCTTTGCTTGTGCACACAGCTTTCACTTTACCTACTAAACTGTCTTTATCACAGCCTATGAGTTTTAACACTTTTAACCTTCCAACTCCATTCCCTGTGGGGCTTAGCTGCTTATTGGTTAAGAATCATTTAAGAACGATGTGCTGGAAGAATACTTGCTGTCCAATACTTACATATGATATGAAACAGCTTCACCACAATACAAGCTGCTGGTCCACCACTCAAGTATTAGCTTTTCTACAGAATGTGCAGACATACTTACTGGTGATTCGATATCTTCCAGAAGTAATACTGAGCACCGTTCACATTTCAGCAGAGTTTGGGCCCGATGCATAATTTTCTTGACAATTTTCTCTAAGTCAGTCTGTTCCTCAAAGAGGTCATTCACTACTTCCAGTAAAGCCTGCACACAATGATAGAAAACTCTTGTGTTGGCTGTAGAATAAATAAATACATGGAGAATTGCAAAAGAGACATAACCTCTGGTATTGATTTTAATAAGAACAATCCACTGAAATCTTCATTCAAATAAAGTTCTTACTGATTATGGCAACGGTCTTGGGGCAGGGGTATCTGAAGAAAGAAGTATTTCTTAGCTCACAACTGGGTACAATCCAGCTTCTGGCAAACGACAGGAATCTTTCAAGCTATTCAAACTACTGTGGTATAAAAATTAAACAATGGCTGCAATGTAACTCTTCAAGTACGCAGTATGGATTGAGTTACTTTATTTGCTATATTGAATCTGCTAGTACATTTAAAACTTTTAAACACCATTTTATTCATTTATTACCATTTTCCATCCTCAAAGCTGGAAAGAGAAAACAACAACACACAAATACTTCCATTATCCAACAGCATTCTGATCTAATCTTTACAACTAACAACACATCTGCAAAATACAATGTTTTAAAATGAAGGGTTTCCCCTCTCATTTAATCAGCTTTAAAGATAATAAGCCATGTTCTTTTTTATCATGGTCCAAAGAACTATGCTTTTTCCTTTACTCCGGTTTAGGGCACTGACACTAAAGAACATCCATATAGGTAAGAATATAAATGTTAGTGCCATTAGCTCTACTAACACAGTAGTCTTCAGCAAAATGTTGGTCATAGTCAGTGGAAGTTGCCACCAGTTTGGTAGGGAAGGCATAGTTATCGGCTTGACCATCAAGTGTTACTTGTCAACTAATTTCAGCCATGGTCTAGGTAAAACTAAAGCCTACCAGAAGATCAAAAATGCCATTAAGTACAGACCACCACATAGCTGTCAAGTGGCAATGATATTTCTTATGCCTCTCATGGCTGAAGCAGCAACAAGAAACAAAGAATCTGTATCTCTAATCTGATTTTCTGATGTATCCAACATCCATTTTCTAATGGACAATAAGAATGTCTGCAATACTTCTCTGCTGAATGTCTGCCTCAGAAGATTAAACACAGACTCCTCAGAAGTCCGTCACTGTTCCCTGTAGGCTGGGAATCTGCAGTAAATTTTAAGTCTCTAAGTATCAAACAATTATATTGTTTGAACATCAAAGAAAAAAAACCTGGAATTTTGGGCAGAACATTTTTTTCCCCCCAAGTCTGCACGCCTCCACCCCAAAACATAGTGGTCTGTAGTCAGATCTGGACATGCTCAGATGCTTCATGACACTTAAATATATACACCACTAGAAAATGGCTATTGTTAGTTTTCAAAGTAGCGGAAAGCATTTGTTTCCATACATGGAAATCACAAAAATTCTGAAAATACAAATGCCAGTGCTCAATACACAGATGCACCCCACTGTGGTTTCCCCTGCTTTGTGAAGCAAGAGTAAATTCAACACTACTAGTGGTATTTCTACTGAAGCTTTGGTGAGCTGTGATGCATAATAACAAAAGTATCATTTCCCACCATTGCAGGAAAGGTGGTTAAAAAAAAAAAACCACCAAAAATTATAAAACCAACTCAGATTACCATTTTATTTTTAAAGACCTCTCTGAGAAGTAAATGATGTGAGCTCAGCGTTATTTTTAGTTCCTTGGAACCTCCTGTCCCAACTCATGCATGGCAACAAATCATGAGTAATGTCTCAATGCAGACACATGCTGTCAAAACCCTGCACATATAGAGGTGGGGTTTTTTTTTTGCTTGTTTTTATAAAGATATATCCACATCATTTGCACATGAATTGAATATTGCAAATTCAGGATGGCAAAAGTTTGATATTTCTGGAATTTTATAAGTTTGAATCTCTGCCAAAGTAACTCTCTCCCCTGTACTGTCACAAACACAATAGTTTCACCACTACAAAACGTGGAACTGACACCAAGAAACAACAGCCATGACCATAAGCACATTTCCTTCCCATGCTCTCTACTTGCTGTCTCAGTCAAGATAGTGATATGTGTTGAAAAAGCATTTTTTTTTAAAAAACAAAACATAGTTAAAACTGCGTGCTTTGCATAGCTGGAATCTATAGGAACAAAAGATGAAAATTTGATATTGGTCTGATATACATTTTTTACTTACCCTGCTTCTGTCATATTCCTTTCTTGAAGCTGCAAATAGCTGAGCATTGGATATGGCAATCCCACAGAATGGGAGATACATCTGCATCACCTAGTATCAAAAGAAACTCGCAGTCATTAAAAACAATTGCAATAGACACTCATGTTGCTACCAAAGATGCCTAAACTTACATGACATGTACTAGGAAGGTCTCACTTCCCAGCAGAACACTAAGCAAAACAAAATCATCACGGGCAGTGCACATAAAATAGCTGGAGCAGAGACTAAATGGGTAGGAAAGAACAAATGTATCTGAGTTCACAGAATCACAGAATAACCAGGTTGGAAGAGACCCACCGGATCACCGAGTCCAACCGTTCCTACCAAACACTAAACCATATCCCTCAGCACCTCGTCCACCCGTGCCTTGAACACCTCCAGGGAAGGTGACTCAACCACCTCCCTGGGCAGCCTGTTCCAGTGCCCAATGACCCTTTCTGTAAAGAATTTTTTCCTAACGTCTAGCCTAAACCTCCCCTGTCGGAGCTTGAGGCCATTCCCTCTTGTCCTGTCCCCTGTCACTTGGGAGAAGAGGCCAGCTCCCTCCTCTCCACAACGTCCTTTCAGGTAGTTGTAGAGAGCAATGAGGTCACCCCTCAGCCTCCTCTTCTCCAGGCTAAACAACCCCAGCTCTCTCAGCCGCTCCTCATAAGGCCTGTTCTCCAGCCCCCTCACCAGCTTTGTTGCTCTTCTCTGGACTCTCTCCAGAGCCTCAACATCCTTCTTGTGGTGAGGGGCCCAGAACTGAACACAGTATTCGAGGAGCGGTCTCACCAGTGCCGAGTACAGAGGGAGGATAACCTCCCTGGACCTGCTGGTCACGCCGTTTCTGATACAAGCCAAGATGCCATTGGCCTTCTTGGCCACCTGGGCACACTGCTGGCTCATGTTCAGTCGCTGTCAACCAACACCCCCAGGTCCCTCTCCTCCAGGCAGCTTTCTAGACAGACTTCTCTCAGTCTGTAGCACTGCATAGGGTTGTTGTGCCCCAAGTGAAGGACCCGGCATTTGGCCTTGTTAAACCTCATGCCGTTGGACTCTGCCCAGCGGTCCAGCCTGTTCAGATCCCTTTGCAGAGCCTCCCTACCCTCCAGCAGATCGACACTTCCACCCAGCTTAGTGTCGTCCGCAAACTTGCTAAGGGTGCACTCGATGCCTTCATCCAGGTCATTGATGAAGACACTGAACAGGGCTGGACCCAGCACTGAGCCCTGGGGAACCCCACTTGTCACTGGCCTCCAGCTGGATTTCACACCATTTCCCACCACTCTCTGGGCCCGGCCATCCAACCAGTTTTCCACCCAGGAGAGTGTGCGCCTGTCCAGGCCAGAGGCTGACAGTTTCTCAAGCAGAACGCTGTGAGAAACTGTGTCAAAGGCTTTGCTGAAGTCCAGGCAGACCACATCCACAGCCTTTCCCTCATCCAGTAGCCGGGTCACTTTGTCATAGAAGGCGATCAGGTTAGTTTGGCAAGACCTGCCTTTTGTGAACCCATGTTGACTGGGCCTGATCACCCGGTTCTCTTGCATGTGCTTCATGATAGCACTCAAGATCACCTGTTCCATGACTTTCCCTGGCACTGAGGTCAGACTGAGAGGCCTGTAGTTTCCTGGGTCCTCCCTGCGGCCCTTTTTGTAGATGGGCACAACATCAGCCAGCCTCCAGTCCAGTGGGACTTCCCCAGTCTTCCAGGACTGTTGGAAGATGATGGAAAGGGGTTTGGCCAGCACATCCGCCAGCTCCTTCAGTACCCTAGGGTGAATCCCGTCTGGCCCCATAGACTTGTGACTGTCCAGTCGGGCTAGCAAGTCTCTGACCACCTCCTCTTGGAGTTCACAGGTTCCAGCAGCAAGGATCCTCTATAACTTGTATGGAAAATTGCTGATTCTCAAGTCTATAAAATGTCTGCTGAAGGCTACATGCAATTACAGCTTCATTAGAAAAAGTAGTCTTTTTTTACTTTTCTGGATTGAGTCACATTCCTGCTGATTTCTAGAGGATATAGACCTTGGAGAATACCAGCAGAGTGGAACACAGCACATTGATCCAAAACTGAGCATCCAGAAATCTGAGACAACAGCAACTGCTGTTCTACTTTTAATCTTCGTTGAACTCCACACTGGCTACAGGTCTACTTAGTTTGTGTTTAACGATGAGTCTTCCGAAAGGATCTTTAGATTTCCTGAATTTTGTAGCTCCACAGCTGCCATTCTGACAGAATAACTGCAAATTTTAAGGGTGCGCATGAAAATAAAAAATCTGACCTTTAGTGTAACTATGAATATCATAATGAGATTGGATACATTTTTACTTGATGGAAATAAATGTTAGCATTTATTGGCCCCACTTTCAAACCTCTAGTCCCAAAAGTAATGTGGCAATGAAAAGCACACAAGAAGTTTACGAACCTTGAGCCATCACAAAAACAGCTAGAAAAGTTATCTTTTTTTTTTACTGAGAAGAAAATATGGTTTTGCAATATTGAAGAACAGTGCTCTCTGGACTCCAAATTCCAAGGCACTGACTCTATATAGAAATTAACATGCATAAAACACTGGTTTATGAAATGTCAAGAATCTGGAAACCTGCTGACTTCTATAATTCTTTTCACTACTCAATCTAATCATGTAATGTGCAGTGCAACTAAGAGACACCAAACTGTTTAAGATAATCTGTAGAAGAAATTAATATGTGCACAGCTATGAAGAAGAAACAAAACAAAACCAAAAGAAACACCCTCCAGGTATAGACGAACCACCCTGTGATAACAGACAAATCAATTATCCCTGTTTACCAAAGAACAACTGACAAAAAAGCCTGCTGCCATTCCTCTTTCATATTTTCTGAACAGTAAGGGTGACTGCTGCAAATTGGAATAAAAATAAACAAAGAAGAAAAATATTTTTAATAGTAACTGAATTTAAAATAAGATTTTTTAACCAAAATAGCAGAATGAAGTAGAAAGCAGTTATTACATTCTGACTTTGAATTACAAATTTAAATCTGAAGTACTCAAGACTACTTTACAAACACCTCTGATACGTTGATGCTATGATTGTTGACACTCCATACGGGTATGGAGCAAAAATATTCAAGTCTTATCTGACTCAGCCACATTAAGGAAGGATCTGGCACTGTTTCCAGATTCACTGCAAGGATTTTCCTCCCAAAGAAAGCACAGAGTTGAGGAAATGGCACATACCACCATAAGCTGGATACTTTTTCCTCCTTTTAATTGATAGGTATATAATTACTAACCTTCTGGTGCTCCAAGGTAAAAACCACTGAACTATAATGCATTGTAATTCTCTTTCCGTTCCTGGTGATTATTGCTATTTTGCCTTAAATTAAAGGACATAACTTATAACGAGCATAAAGCACTGTCCACATTTTCCTATCTTCAGTATGTATATGCTTCAGTAACATAATACTGACTTCTAGTAACCACAAATAAATAAGGAAGATGACTTAATTGTATTGAAAGGACAGAGTATTGTAAGGTTGGTCATCGATACACAAGCAGCACGTGACAGGAAACAACATAGATAAATGACATTTATTTTAATTTTCCTTGGCAAGACAAAAAATCTCATTAAGAAGCAGCTGTTTTCTTTTCCCCTGTCTGCTGTTCTTCCTGCAGCACTGAACAGTCCAGGACAGCCTCCCTCTACCAAACAACATCTGTACAGTTTTTACTGAATACTTTTATTACACAATGAAGTGATTTTAGAGGAACCATTGATACCTGGTCCAAAGGCTGAGTATGCAGTATGATTCCCCTACACTAATGGTCAAAATATTAGTGTAAAAACTCATAGAAAAACCACCTAATACATCTTTATGAAGGACGTAAAATATTTTCCCTTTGCTATACTGAAGGCTATTTTAAAAAACTATTTTTGAAGCAAAATGAAATATATCTGAAAGAAAATTTCCTTTGACATCTATTTTGAACTAATGACAGTAAAAAAACCCTGCATATTTATTACACAAGCAATTGCATAAGAAAGCAAATAAAAAGAATATAAAAACATTAAAAATACTGTTTTAACAGATACAACTCATAAATTTATTTATGCCTAAGTAAGATTAGCCATAAAGATTCATCACAGTATTTTGTGGCATATTAACAAACAAATCAGTAAATATATAATAATATATTTTATTAAAATGATGTTCAATCAGAATAACAAGCTAATCTAGTGAGCCTGATGAGATGTTGGAAAAGACTACTATTGTTTTTTGTGCCAACTATAAGGCATTCAGATACAATAACATAATAAGATTATACTGTGAATTACTTGAACATCTAGGGCCCAGGTAACGTAACCCAGTTTCTCATATCTAACTCCCCAGTGAGTACTGCATCCTTGGGTAGCATCTGCACTTGCCTCACAAATTCACAGGGGCATACAAAAGCTAAAAAGCTGTACTCACACACTGCTCAATATTTTAACAGGCCAGGAAACCATCCATGAAAAGAAGATGAAGTAATGGGCACTGGTTCAATATCTCATCCTCTTAATTTCCAAGTTCAATTATTTCTTTATGGGGTTATTTTATGTTAGGGGTATTAAAACAAAACTACCAAGGGAATGAACAAGATAAGTACTAGAAATTTTAATATGCAATTATGCAATTACTTACATTTTCAGCTAGGTCCTGAAGATGATGTATCTTTTCTGTAAAACTACACCACTAAGATCAAATGACTGCCCTGACCATAGTTACTTTTTCTTCCCAGAGAAGGATATATTATCATTGCTTTAGTGTCTTCACACATCTCCAAAATCATATGTCCAAAGTCAGACCTTTAAATCCACAATATGAAGTAAAGGAGGAGCTTGATACTTGGAAGCACAAAGCATTCCCAAATTCTGCAATATTAACTGTTAGGACAAGAAAGTTGCAGCCTGTGCTTGTTTCATTGGGGTTTTTTTACGGCATCAGTTCTGAAAGCCACATGAAGCACACCGATTCTGCTTTGGAATTCCAGAGGTCAGTCTTCCACAAGTCTCCTCTTCATGATCACAAATTTTACAGGCTAGAAGTTCCTGGTTGCATAGTTATCAGCATCTACACACGTACACTACACCATCACAATGTCTTGAGATGTGCCAGTTATTTGCCTTTTATCTGACTTTTCATGGATGCTTAGACATACTCAGAATGCCTAAGCTAATCAGATGCTTATCAGTGCTCCTCTCGACTGCATAAAACAAGATAAGGGTTTCTCTCATGATCTGGGCTTGAGTTTCACAATAACTTCATACATGATATAATATTTTTTACCATCAGGAACATGCAGGAGACCACCTCTGGCCAAGTTCTTGCTGACAATGCCTGTTTTCAAGAGATACATGTAATACTCCCTTTAAGGCACAGCCTGAGGATGATGGTCCTCACAGAACCTGCAAACCTTTCCCTTGCTACCCAAAAAAGCCTCTGCTGGCTCCTACTTAAAAAGTTCAAAAGAAGGCTATTTTATTGAATTAAGCATCTCATGGGAAATAAGGTTTAAGATTTCTCTTGGCAAGAAAGCATTAAAGACTTTAGTTTCCTAGCCTTAGTGTTGTTTTACCCTCACAAATGGCACAAACTGCACAACCACCACAAAAAGGTACAAAAGTTACTCTTCTTACTCTGCTTAGGAATAGACGTGTTCATATCTGCAGATCTCAAGATATCTTTTTTAATTTTAAATGACAGGTAACAATACAGACATTGCAGCAGGAAGCTGCATGCATGCAGATCTGCAATGCATAAAGTTATTAGCTAATAGTGGAAAACCAGCCAGCGCTGCAATGGCAACACACTGCAGAGGTAAAACGCTAGCTTCGCACTTGCTGGCTGGAAAGCAGCCCTGAGTGCAGCTTCAGCTAAACGCATTGACATTTACAGTGCTTACCCTGCACGTGGCTTTGCCTGCACTGAGCATCCTTGGAGAGCATCCACTGCCCTAACTACTTGACAGATACAGTCTAACTCATGGTTTCTGACATATTTCAAGCACCCCCCTGCCAGTGGTCACAAAAGGAAACAATTTTGATTTCTGATGGAAGGAAGAAGCCTCTCAATAAGGCTTGTTCACCCAGTCTGGCACAAACACTAGGATAAGCTCTCAACAAATGCTTCTCTGGTTCAGCCACTTTCTTTAGCAGCCACAGGAGCTACTTCTCTTTACACAGCTTGCTCGGTAAGCCAATGGGGAAAGGGAGCTAGTACAGGCTTCCTAGAAAGCGGGGTGGGGAAGGGTTTTTAAAGCAGATGTTTTTGTTACACTTTAAAGTTAAGTGTTTTGTGGACATTCTTCAAACCAAGTTGGAGAAGCCAGCTGCCCTTTGAAACACTTCATAAAGCATTAAAAATGGGTTCAGAGAACGAAACATTCTACTGAAAACGATAAACCAAAATCAACCATAAAATGGTTAAGCACAAGCATTCATCCAAACTCCATTAACTTCTGCCAGTCGTGCAGTGTCTGGCTAATCAAGCCTCTGGAAATCTGATCATCACCTAGGTTTGCAGTTCTCAAATATTTTCCAAAATTATTTTTCCACCCCAAGCATGGACAGAACAATTACTTGGTAGAGACATCCCATGAATTATATATGGACATACAAATAGGGCATATAGCTCCCACTTCTATCAGCAAACCTGCAGAGGCCCCTGGGCTGATTTCCTATTGCTTCTGTTTATTCTTTATTTTTAAGCTTTGTTTTGCATGCTATGCAATACTATAGAAATGCCCTAAATGCTCATAAACATAAGGCAGCATCTCTGTCCGATAAAGCTCACTAACTATGGAAGATTTTGGTGTCTGTAAACAGCTTGAAAAGGACAATGGGAACATTTCTTCTGCACTGACTCTAGGCTTGGCTGCCTCATATAATTACTGGCACACTGCGTTACCAGACAGATTACAACACACATCTCCTGCAGGAGCAAACTTACTACAGTTTTGAAGCCTGAATCCTATGTAGGTCACTGTCTTCAAAAGCCACAGCACTGGGAGGCTATCATATGCAGGATTAAGGGGTAGGAAAGGGCAGGAGTGCAGCTTAAACAGGTTCAGCCTCAGGCTCCAACCTTTTTCCAGGTCTCCATCACTGCCCTCCACTTGCTACAGCACAAAGCCCCTATTTTCTCTTTTCTGTTATACACCTGAAGATGTATAAACTAGAAAAACAAATGAATATCTTTAACTTGATTTAAAATAATACATTTGCAAAACCATTTACACAGTTAGATCTATATACATCTACTGATACTATTTCATTTTTCTGGCAGATATTTGGAGGTTTCTTGCCCCAGCCACTTCACAGTTAAGCAATACACATATCTGCCATCACTAGCAACAGGTGAAGCTCAAAAAAATCTAAACAAGCCATACTGAATTACTCTGTCAAAAATACAAAAATATTTGCAGTGTCTATTAAACCAATTTTTGGCAATATTCTATAAGACATATTTAAACATTTTAACATTACATTGAATTTAGCATTTGGCATAAAGTGGGAAGGACCATAAATTATAGATTTCCACAGAACACCTCATTTTAAATGCTGCTGCTCCAAATGAATCTGAAACATGAAAATGTTTCTGCTAAAGTTTAGAAAGCGAAAAATAATTTAAATAAATGTAAAATGGCTACTATCTGGAATTCAATATTCTGATTTCCTGCATGAGAAAATCCAACTATTTTCACTGGAAATTTCTCCTTATTTTAAATGCACCTGAACCAGTGACGCTCAGCAGTAAGGCCTGTCCCAGCAGACACTTCAAACTGCCATTCAGTTATTCAAGATGTGATACTAAGCCAGGATTTTCTGTCAGGAAAAATGAGGATGAGAGGAAGAGAGAAGTAACACAAGGTGTTACTTAGTGGTTCTATTAATATAAGGAGTGTGTGAACTGAGGAAGAATAGGGGTAGCAGTCAAAGACAAAAAAGCAGTGACACAAGGAGCATCACCATGCTAGTGTAAACATTCATAAGCCCAATGCCTGGCATTCAGCCTTCAGTCCTGAGGGTTCCGCAAACACACATCAAGCTTGAAAACAAGGAAAAGTCACCTTGCAGGCAGCCTAAGCGAGGGCTGTAAAGTTAAAGTAATATCATTAAATCAGTAAACCAACATGTTTCTATATTATAAGCATGTTGAAAGCCATGGAGACTCCTCATTGCGAGGGCTACTGGGGACTCTCAAACCTGGATAGTGGCAGTATGCACCATGTCTGTGAGACCACTTGCAGTTGGAAGGCCATTAAGTTAACGCAACAGTCAGAGATTATGTTTCTTCATGAAGTCTAGTGTTTCCATCCATTGGTTTTGAAAGATGGTAGGCACCATTCTTTGTCGCAACATCTTACCCATAAGTGCTAGGCAGCTTTTATCATTTTCTGTGAATTAACATGAATGAGTAGCATCATGAAAGGTCACAAATGCACTCAAAACCAGAACTCCTACCCACCAAGTAACTTTCTCTCCTTCAAAGGCTGAACGTTGGTCATCTTTGCCGCATCCAAATTATATCTCTGCTTAATAAAAGTCAAGCTGAGAGGGTTCACAGAGGACATTTTACTGGTGTAATGTTTTCCAGAGAGAGTAAGAGAGGCTGCTACTGTGTGGCTTCTCTCCCTTTTGAAGATGAGCCACTAGAGGACAGTCCCACAGGCACAGAAGGTCGCAGCCATTGCATAAGGCAGGCAGTTCTGCAGTATACCAAAAACACTTTGGCACATCATGAGTGAAGTTTTGCAGCAGCGATTTTGCATCGTAATTTATTTTTAGAGACAGGAAAATTGACCCAAAGAATGATTAACTGATTTATACAAGGGGAGGAGAAAGGTCACAAAGAAAGATTTTGTAAAAATTTTGCAAAATCTCCAGGTTCCCACTGTTGCTGAATCAGTGGACGCAGCCTGCCCAAAGACACTGTTATAAAAGCTTTATAAATGTCACTACATGAGACAGGAAGATCTTGGTATTGGCACTGCATAATATCAATGCTAAAAAAAAGAGTTGCATATCAGAACTTCAAACTGGCATAGGAGAATTAATAAGAATCAGTTCAAAGTTGATTTTTTTCCTTCAACACAATTGCAGACTCCAGGTTTAACATTTCAGATTGCACCACGTGTCTGACCTCTGACAGTTTCTACCTATAAGAACTGACCATGTTAATTGAATGGCACTGAAAGCAAGAATAAATTCCATATACATCCACACATTGCAAATGTCATCTTAAAGTCACAATTTACTTACAACTTAGTATAAGAATCATATACTTTAACTTATACTTGCTTATAACTCCCGACTCTTTTCAGTGATGAGAAGTTGTGGATTCCTCAACCTTGAAAGCATTCAAGACCAGGTTGGATGGGTCTTTGAGCAACCTAGTCTAGTGGAAGGTGCCCTTGCCTATGGCTGGAGCATTGGAACGGGATGATCTTCAGTTCCCTTCCAACTCAAACCATTCTGTGATTCTATGAAATAGACAGTATTAGGGTACACAAACAGAAAACTACTTCTATTAATTCTTGGCTTAGCCATAATTGAATGAAGATTTCTTCTTTCACTTTCCTCTACAAATTAAAGTTTCTATTTAGAGCCAGAGTGCATGCACAGAATCAGAATCACAAACTAGTTGAGGTTGGCAGGGGCCTCTGAAGATCATCTGGTCTGAGCCCCTGCTGAAGGACCACCTACAGCTTGCTGTCCAGGACTGTCTCTAGACAAATTTCTAATATCTCCAAGAATGAAGATTTCACAGACTCTCTGGGCAACATGTGCCTCACAGCAAAAATAAAGTGTTTCCTGACCTTCAGATTTTCCTCTGTTTAAGTTCATTCCCATCCTCTTGTTCTGTCACTGGTCACCACTGAAAAGAGCCTGGCTACGTCCTCTTTGCAACTGCCCATCACCTATTCATACTCACTGATGAGATCCTCCCACAAGCGTTCTCTTCTCTGCTAAACAGTCCCAGGTCCCTCAACCTTTCCTCATAGGAGAGATGCTCCAGTTCCTTAATCACCTTTGTGTACCTTCACTGGACTCTGTATAGTACATCCACATTTCTCTTTTACTGGGAAGCCTGGAACTGGACAGGTTGCTATAAGTCATAAATGAAACTTAATCCTGCTGTTGCTTAAACACTGTGTGCAGTTTAACCAAAAAAGAATTTAGCTCATCTATACATAACAGTCTGCATTGAGATCACAGTGATTAAGCTTCTGTTCAGGTTCTTCTCTCATATACTTCAAAAGGCGTTTTATGATTTTTGAACAACAATTTACTTGAACAGTAACCTGTTATTTTTTCATATTGGACTTTGTTAAACCGCATAAGAATGTTTCTGGAAAAGGTCATTACAGAGGCTTGATCCTTTGCCATACTCAGCTCCTTTTTCGGCAGGGTAGGCATTCTTGCCTAACTGAAGGCAATGCCAGTGAAAGTCTTTCCTTCTAACTGAAACCCCAACTGGAACACAAAAGCCTGTATGCAATACATAAAACCTCCTAGATTTCTTGGGTTAAATCGTGCCTGGTATCAATAAATTTAGCTCTCCTGACTGCCCATTGTTCATAGCACTAGTCCAAAGAGGACAAAGAGGGTTGCTTCTGTTCACCTAAAAAACACCACCATCACCAAAAAAAAAAAAAACCAGAAGCTCATTTTCTTATGTAAGTGAGACCCAGAAGTTGTTTGCATGACAGCTTACAATCAAGCCAGGGACTCAGAACAGCAACTGCATTCCCTTACATTACTGTTTGTCATAGAATCACAAAATCCCTGGGTTGGAAAAGACCTTTAAGATCAAGTTCAACCACACCTGCCTACTACTAAATCATATCCTTAAACACTTCATCTACTTGTCTTTCAAATACCTCCAAGGATGGCAACTCAAGTTACCCCTCATTCCACTGCTTGATAACCCTTTCAGTGAAGAAGTCTTTCTTAACATCCAGTCTGAACCTCCCCTGTTGCAGCTTAAGGCCATTCCCTCTTGTCCTATCACCTGGGCAAAGAGACCAACACCCACCTCTCTACATCCTCCTTTCAGGCAGTTGTAGACAGTGATCATCTCACCCCAGCCTCATCTTCTCTAGGCTAAACAAGCCCCGTTCCCTCAGCCATTCCTTGCAAGACTTGTTCTCCAGACCCTTCGCCAGCTTTGTTGCCCTTTTCTGGACTTGCTCCAGGACCTCAATGTCTTTCTGGTAGTGAGGGACCCAAAACCGAACACAGTATTCAAGGTGCATCCTCACCAATGCTGAGTACAAGGGGAGAATCACTTCTCTGGTCCTGCTGGCCACACCATTTCTGATACAAGCAAAGATGCTATTGGCCTTCTTGATCACCTGAGCACATGCTGGCTCATGTTCAGTCAGCTGTTCACCAACACCCCCAAGTCCTTCTCTGCCAATTTTCAAGCCACTCTTCCTCAAGCCTGTAGCACTGCACAGGGTTGTTGTGTCCCAAGTGCAGGACTTGGTGCCTGACCTTGCTGAACCTCATCCCACTGGCCTCAGCCCATCAATCCAGCCTGTTCAGATCCCTTTGCAGAGCCTCCCTACCCTTAAGCAGATCTACGCTTCCTCACAGCTTAGTGTCATCTGTGAACTTACTAAGGATACATTCAATCCCCTCATCCAGGTCATTCATAAAGATATTAAACAGAACTGGACCCAGCACCGAGCCCTGAGGAACACACTTGTGACTGGCCTCCAACTGGATTTAACTCCATTTAACATCACCCTTTGGGCCCAGCCATCCAGCCAGCTTTTTTTAAGCAGCAGACAGTGGTAGCCAGATTCTCAAATAGAATACTGTGAGAAACACGTCAAAGGCTTTACTGACATCCAAGAAGACTAAATCCACAGCATTTCCCTCATCCATTAAGCAGGTCGCTGTGTCATAGAAGGAGATCAGGTTATTTTGACAGGACCTGCCTTTCACAAATCCATGCTGACTGCGCCTGATCACCCAAGTTGTCTTGAGTGTGCTGTGTGATAGCACTCAAGATGACCTGTCCCAAGACCTTCCCCTGCACTGAGGTCAGACTGACAGGTGTGTAGTTTCCTGGATCCTCTCTCTGGCCCTTCTTGAAAACAGGTGTAATAACTGCCAGCCTCCAGTCAAGTGGAACTTTCCCAGTCAGCCAGGACTGCTGGTAGATGATGGAAAGCACTTTGGCAAGTACTTCCGCCAGCTCCCTTAATACCCTCAATACCCTCCGGTGGATCCCATGTGGCCCCATAGACTCGTGAATGTCTAATTAGCCAAACAAGTCGGGAGCTTTGCTCTGCTCTCCCTCCCTGTCTTCTGGCTCATGAGGCTGAGTAACCAGAGAATATCTTACCTTGCTGTTAAAGACTGAGGCAAAGAAGGCATTAAGTACTTCAGCATTATCCTCACCCTTTTTCACTAATGTCCCCCTTGTGCCCAGTAAAGGATGGAGATTCTCCTTGGCTCTCCTTTTTTTGTTGATGTATTTGTAGAAAGATTTCAAAAACAAGGAAGATTTTATACTGCAGATTCACCCAATGGACAATATGTGCTGACTGGCTGCCACTGGCCTGGACAGGCACACACTCAGTATCTTTATCAATGACCTGGATGAAGGCATTGAGTGCACCCTTAGCAAGTTTGCGGACGACACTAAGCTGGGAGGTAGTGTCAACCTGCCGGAGGGCAGGGAGGCTCCAAAGGGATCTGAACAGGCTGGACCGCTGGGCTGAGTCCAATGGCATGAGGTTTAACAAGGCCAAATGCCGTGTCCTGCACTTGGGGCACAACAACCCTATGCAGTGCTACAGACTAGGAGAAGTCTGTCTAGAAAGCTGCCTGGAGGAGAGGGACCTGGGGGTGTTGGTTGACAGCGACTGAACATGAGCCAGCAGTGGCCCAGGTGGCCAAGAAGGACAACAGCATCTTGGCTTGGATCAGAAACAGTGTGACCAGCAGGTCCAGGGAGGTTATTCTCCCTCTGTACTTGGCACTGGTGAGACTGCTCCTCGAATCCTGTGTTCAGTTCTGGGCCCCTCACCACAAGAAGGATGTTGAGTAGGGACTGGGCCAGGAAGGCCAAGACAGGGCTGGAGCTGAACTTGGCATGGGATGTAAAGAATAATAATAAGGGCTTCTACAGCTACATCAGCCAGATATTTTTACCCATGTATTTTTCCTTAAAAATGAAATGTTTCTGCAAAAGTACAGAATCTTATTCTAGTCGAAGTTATTACACAGCTGGACATACTAAACAATACTGTTATGTGAATCTGATTATACCAATTAGGTTATCTGAAATAGTTTCTATTATAGCATTTTCAGATCCAATTAACAGCACTTCTAACACAACATGTGTTCCACCAACTACAGTGTGATTGTTAATGTAGGAAAATAAAGTAGGAGAGTAAACCTACAAACTTCTGCCTTTAAGAAAAGAGTTCACAAATCCTCACATTGAGCTCATATGTGAAAAAAGCAGTGTGTGGTAGTAATATCCTCTTTAGAACAGTTTCCTTGCAAAGCAACAGAGAATTTGCTGGAGGGAAACTCATCTATAAACCCAGACAGTATTATTATTAGTGGTCTAAGGTCAGTAACCACTAAAGTAGGGACAAATGAAAACTAACATGTTACCAAAGCAATAGAACAATTTCTTAAACCACAAGAAAGAACAAAAAAGCTAATTGTAATTAGTTTCAAATGAAAGAGGCTTTTGAAAGACCATCATAAAGTACAGGAAAAAATCTTTAACTGTTTTCTTAAGAAAACCATTTACAGAAGTGTGTTGAGCAATTGTGTTACCTCTCCTCCTCTTGAATTTGAACACACTTTAAAGGAACAACAGCAGAGAAGTAGCTGATCCAAATATTGCTCTCATCTAAATCACTGTTAGCCTTGCAGTAATGTCACTGACATCTTAATTTGGATTTACGTGGCTGTAATTTTGAGAATATTGTCATCTAAAAATGCAGAAAGGTGGCTGATGCCTCAAGGATATTTTCATCAGCTCTGGCTGTATCAATTTCACAGAAGGCAGACTGACATTAAAATTTACTTTACACTTTCCAGGCAGACGCCAGTCAGAAGAAGCTGAGCATAAATATTTACAGAATTTCTGTGGAATCACATAATTTGCAGTGCAGTCCAACTGACTTGACATTCCCAGCTTTCTCTGTATCTCTGTTCTACGACTACCAGGATGTCCAAATCTCATGTTTTACCATTTAATCCATGCACAAGAATGTGCCAATAGATACAGGAAAGGAGTTGACTATATCTGTACAAAACTTTGAATCCTACTCATAATTTCAGTGGCACCAAGTAAGAAAAATGTATGGTATCTTTTGGTAAGATCTAAAGCTACAGTTTTAGAGACAGTGATCTAAACTTGTGCTTCAATTTTCTATCTTTACTCCACTGTAAAAAATAGGAAAAAAATATATGGGGAAAAAAAATGTCCAGTAAATAGTAAAATGTGCAACTTGTGAAGATAAACAATGATTCAATATGAAATATTGAAAATATACCAATTCTAGAATGCAAATGTGAATTTATATTTTAAAAATCCACTTATTTCTGTCTTTAATCTTTGGTTAAAAAATAACTTTAAGCACTTTTGTATTCAACTGTTTTGCCCAGAATCTTTACTAGACATCAGCAAGAAAGAATCAGAGTATGGATGACAGTGACAAGCTTCAGGAGTCTGGTATTCCCTTTCAGCTTAAGTTAAGCTTTGGAAGGATAAACCTTGCCAGATCAGTTAGAAGTCAGTCAGGCACATTCCTGAACTAGAAGCTCCTTTTCTTTACCCGGAATTATCTCCAAAACAAGCATCTTATCATAAGTGCTAGTTTGGTACTTGCCGATTTCCTCCTTACAGCCTTCTCTATTAACTCTGCAATCAGGGAGATCAATACTATTAACTGTTTCCAGTTTAGGCTCATGCAATTTTAAAAAATAAAAACAAGTTAATAATTTGGATATTTCCCCCATTTCTTAAAACTTACAAATACATATTCTAAAACAATGATTTGACACACATTTTTGCCTGTACGTAGGGGATGTTAATCTCTTCAGCTGAAATTGTGGTAATTAACTGAGATAGTAAATTAGTGTCTTCCAAAACTGCCTTTTCAGCATGACTGATCAGCAAAGCCTCAGAAGAAGCACTGCATTCTATGTTAATGCACCTTTGAATTTTAAGACTGGGTGGGCCACAGCAGTCTGACTTGAAAAATTTTAGTTTTTCTCTGCTACAGACTTCAAGGGGCTGACGAAAGTGTGTGGGCTCGTTTGGACGTGAGCCATACTTTTTCCACACATCATTGTGTCTCCTGCACTAATGACTCATACCTGCACATGCTGCTATCTGATTTCTAGACGAAGTTATTTATAAACTGGAACTGCAGGGCCAAATAACTTTACAGATCACGATTTACCTAAAGTACTTGTCTGTGAAGCTTAGACAATTTGGGGACACTGAATTCATTCTCCTTTTGGGGCCATGAAAACTGAAAGCTTCTACTCCCCAAAAAATTCCACATTTAAATTTAAATTTTAGCTTGCAGAGTGGTATGGATCTGTTGTGGTAAAGCACTGCTGTTTTTTGTGATAAACACAATCATGGACCTCCAAAGTCTCCTGGACAGAGGAAAACATCCTATCATCTCTCACAGCAGGTACAGGAATGACTTGCCATATGGGCTGTTTATACCTGGACAATTGCACGTTGCAGGGCATTGTATAAAAAAAAAATATATTTTATTCAAGCAAAAATACAATTGCCGAGGGTTATTATTACAGTCTTGCCTGAAGCGTCTCACTCACTGGTCACAGAATTATTCAAACCTTCACATTACAGTCTTTGCTTTCAGACACTTCTGCAGTGCTCAGTCTTTTACTAGTTAAGACTGCAGAAGCATCAGCATTCAGTAGCAATTACATATGTTTTTCTCCTTGTTCTGCAATTGGGCATGAAATGGTTTTACTACAGCCTCAGATGAGGACATTTACCTTCTTTTCTTTCTTTGGGGTAATTTGGTGAAGAGCATAGAAAAAAATCCAGTTCAGAACAACTGCCTAAATGACCTTTCTGAGAGAGCAACATTATGAACCATACAGTAAGTTATATCTTCAGATATATAAAACAGCGGTCTGCTTCAGTGTAAATTTTCAAAGATGTTAATCTTACACCTAGTAAGCACACGGGATCTGCCCCTTAATGCTGAAAATCTTACGATGTTTTGAATCTTGGATTAAAGTGATTGTGAATCTAAACAAAGCTGTGGTTAAATGGAAAAAATAAAGGCTTTTATATATAGAAGATAAGGTATATAAGCAAGTTATTTATACAGACATGTTTTTGCTTCCAGCAACAGAAGGTTCTTCCAACCATATACTTGTGTATACTTCATACCTCAGAAGAAAAACAGTAGGGTATTAATGGCTGTCAAACTGTGGACTGAAGAGCATTTGATTTCAGACAGGCATGTTCAGAAATCAATATGCTACTGTTTTTTTGGTGCAAAGTTACTGATGTTAAGGGCTTACTTCTGCCTACACTATTAACAGTTCAACCTAGGGCCAGATTATTTTAAACATTTTCAGAGCACCCAGCAAAACAAGGATTCACTTCCAGTTGCAGCCTTTTAGTATTATAATTCATTCAGCCTTAGATGATTCCTTACTACCAAGCAGTAAAACACTTCACAAATTAGGTAAGGATACCTGGTTGTTAAGCTACAGAAATAATAGGAAAACAGTCTGTTCTGTAATCATACAAGCTATTCTTCTCTCATAGATATTTTATTACACTATGCAAGAAAAGAGCAGTGTTCTTTGTTTTAAACAGGATTTCAGTAGGCTGGCTCTTTTTCTGACTCCAGAACTTTGGAATGCAAAAATTGTCATTAAACGAGCCATGAATACTAACCAAGGCAAGGCTGAATGATCATGTAACTACCTTTGGTCATACACCCTTGCTTCTTACAGCTAAGTAGAATTATGACAGAACTGTAAAGAGAAATTCAAATTCAGCTCCTTCCACATCATCTGCCAACAATTGGTCTCCTCCTGCTTTTATTCGCTTTCCATATGAGCTTAAACTTTTTTCCCCATGTCCATTGTCTTTATCTGACCTTTAGCTACTTAAAAAAAAACAAAACCAAAAGCAACTATCAGTGTTAGCTTAGGTTACCTTTCAACAGGCTTTCAGTCTTATTGCAGTCCTTACACCCACTCATTTTTTTTCATCTTTCCTGCCTCCTTTTTCTAATGCTAGTTTATTGCCTTCTCAAAATTCTTATTTCTTATTCTGTCACTGCTTACAGAACAACCAATTTTAATTTAGCTACTGCTAAGTCTTCCCCTTATTCGTGGAACTGGAAAAGTCCGAGAAAGAATAGGTGAATTCTATATGCCAGCCTGTCAATTGTCCTGAAATACTATGCAGGCAAGTAAGAAGGATTTATTCTTGGGACTATTTTTATGATTAAATTTTTACCAGTACCTATATGGCAGTGGATTTTACGGTGTTTCCAAGAAACTGAACTCAAAGCATAAACAGATTTCACTGAAAAAGGCCAATAGATAGTGCCAGTCCTATCAAATCCAAAGTACCAAAGATCTCTATATGCTTATACAAGTTGCCTGAAGCATTTAAATAAAGATCTTTCTGTTCCTTTTCCTGTGCAAAGAGTCTTGATTCTGAAACAGTTCATTTTTAATTAGCAACACTAAATCTGATTTTGAATGCCAGCTGGGGTAAAAAAAACACCAAACACTGACACTCCTTTCAACCCCTCAAACCACACACATTTTTAAATTGTTCTTATTCTCAGAGCTGCTGAGCTAACATGGAATCAACTAGACATTTTTTTGCCTTGGCGTTGCCACTCCTTCCTTCCCATCTATCCTTCTTTACCCCTGTGCAGAGACTACATCCATCCTGACATGAAAAAAGAGGCTCCAGACCATGGGGGTATTTCTGACTTTATCTGCTTTCATCCACCAGGCTACAGGCAATCTCTGCACCACCAGCACTTGCACAGTCTCACTTGGTGGCAGAGCAGCGATGCAGTTGCCCAGGCAGCACACAGGGCATATTCCTGCTGGCCTGCAACATGCACTGCAAAAAAATCCACCTTTACAGCCCCATAGACTGTCCTAGCAGGTCACAATCCCTCACTGTTCTAAGCGACTGTTCTTGGCCACCTGTGTAGAATAGCCTTACTTATCTCCAACTACCCAGCTGTCTACTGAAGAGCTGTATGAAGGCAGACAACGGAACGGCATTCTATTAACAATACCAGCAGTAAACTGATACTTTGTAGGAACACACAAAATAACCATTAAGTGCAATAGAAATGTGAAAGGGCAGCAACCAGTCATCTTATGCTTTGTGGATTTTTGAAGGCAATAGTCAGGTCATGAATGGCTACCGCACACACTTCTGCAAATTCTAGAAACGTGTGGGGAAACTGCAAACGCAGAAGCTGGGAAAGGACTTGTTTCACTGAGAAGGAGCTATTTCTGATTACAAGAAGATTAACCACAGAGAGCAGGTACAGATTTAGTATTTATATCTGGATAGAGATAGTGAATTTCACACACTTACACGCCTTCATTTCAGGCCCATTTAGCCCAATTATGAGTGCATGTTGGTTTCATTAAAGGGAGAACTGCATTAAGGAAGCAAACATTATTTTGAAGCAGTGTTATTTTATATAAGGAATGTATTTAAGTCTCATCACATTGAACCAAGCAGAAAAACAACAGGGAAATATTTTTTTGCTTTAAGTGCTAACCTTTGAGTCAGACTTCAGTTAAAAGCTTTCTTTCCATGTTACTCGGGGCTCTGTTACTTCTCACTATTTTGTGCCCACAAATCTGTTATTTCTGCTTACAAAGGCACATACCACATAAGCACCGTTGTTTTGAGCTAGGACAAGTGCGTATCAGTTTGGGGGCATCTGCCAACTTAAGCTGTATGTTCCACAAAGGATCTTAATTGCTCCAAATGACTGTCAAAAAATGAAGAGCCAAGTGATTAAAGCTACCAACTTTAAGGTTTAGACCAACACTTGACAATATCAATATGCACATTTAGAATGCACTTACCATTCCATTAACCAATGAAAGGAAAAGCACTCTTCTTATTTTAGATATGAAAGAGTGTTGCGATTGTCTCCCCGTGTTTTAGGGCATGAGTCATCTTGCATTAAAAAGTCTTGATTTCAACTATACTGCAGAACACCACATTCATTTACTTCCAGCTGTGTGAAGTCTATAACCTGAGTATCTGAGAGCTCTTTGGATGTGAACTGTTGCTCATTCATACAGTTGCTAATACAACTGTCGAATGGTACTGAACCCAATTATTTGCGTTATCCTGTATAATACAAAATACAACTGGGGTCCATATTCAATAGCATTAAAAAGCACACAGAATAAAAACCTCATGTGGAAAACATTGTATTTCTCACAAAGAGTAACACACAGGAGTGCTCCCTGCAAATTAAAAGATGGATTTTTTAGTTAAAGGGGACAAATTCTGACCTTTTCTTCCTCCAGTCCCAACACAGGCGACCAGTAACACCTCCTCTTCTCCCTAAGCCATGGGAGAAGATGCATATAGGTGGAAAGCAGACATGCATGGGTAAGAATCACATGCATAATTGGATAGAACAGTAGCACAGAGCACGAGGTGGCATTTGGAGATCTTACCAACTGCAGAGACAGTCCAGAGTAGATGCAATAAATTAGATTCACTGAGTTTGTTCCATCTAGTAAACATTGCAGTCATCTCCAGAGTACCAAACAATCTTGAAAATTTAAAACAATGCCTCATTTCTCAACATCCAGGACTGAGTTCTCTTCATAATGCTTCTGCCAGGTACAACAGATTCTCACCTAAGGGCTGCAGATTTGAACAAAACTCTATGCTTGGTATGCTCTCAGATGAGTAGAATTTACAAGTAGATAGGCTATTTATAATATATAATACATCCATCTATAAAACCTTATCCCCCACAAGTCTCGCGTGTTGTATAGTTCTGTTGCATAATACATTGAACAATTTCAATGGTAGTTTTATTAACAACCTGATAGTGATATACCTATTCCCTTCACTAATTTAAAAAATGCAGAAATCCATTCCAAAAAAACCCCACACAGCAAGGGAAAAACAAGTGACAATGGAAGGTAGTAGCGAAAGCTTTTTGAAATAATATATATAGGTTTAACCCTGGGTTCCTATTATCATCAGCATGGTTTGTATTGCTATGCTTGTGCAGCACTGAGTAATATTTTGCTACTACATTTTAATAATGCTGCTAACAGGGCATAATTAATCAGTTATGCCATTTTTTCTTTTACAAAAGAATACAGTTGTAGTTGTCCAGAATAAAGGAAAATTTCCTGCCCAAAAGAATCCACATGCCTCCAGAAAAAGAAAGAAAAATTGTTAGTGTGAATCTATCCACGTCTTTGCTCTAGGATACATAGTGCCTATGATGATTAATTGCAAGTAAAAGGAGTTTATTTAATTGTAAGGAGTTTATTTTAATTAATTGTAAGTCAAAAGGAGTACAAGAAAGAAAGGTGTACTGAAGTATGTCGATCAAAAAAAATATTGACTGGGAAATAAACAGAATTTATGGAACCTTTTCCAGGAAAAACAAAGTATTCCAAAGAGAAGAAGTACTTCAAGAGTAATTCCTGAAAACATTCACCATGTCAATATAGTTTTGTTGTTTTGGGGTTTTTTTTAAGTATTAAACTATAATGCATAAGGAAAACCCATAGTATGTTTTTGGCAGAAAGGAATCTTGAACACTGTATCAGCACCCTTCAACTAACATACAATTGCATTAATGCAAATGTGACAGAGGTATCTATCTACCATTCTGTCCCTAGACAGACTAGATTCAACTTTCAGCCTAATGCTACTACCTTGTGATTACCTGAGCAAGTGTGATCTGCAATCCTAGTCTATGTTTTAGAGGTGAAGAGTTTGCCACTTCTACAGTTTCTCAACTGTGACTGCTATTCTGTAATTTTTCCTCTTCCCTTGATGTTCCTTTTTGTGGCCTACTTCCAACTGAAAAGTTTACAAAGCACAAAAATTAAATTCCATCAAAGTGTCCACAAGGTCTACAGAAGCCTACTAAGAGGTCAGCAGACCTGTATATATGACATCCAATCTGTCATTTTTTGTAATACTTCCTGCTGTCTCTTTGCAGAAGCTGCCTCCTGCTTGCTGCCTGTACAGCACCTATTGTACTAAGGTCTTGGGCCCACGTGTTGGTCTTCTCTGTTAAAAAAACCCATAAATAATATACGAGCACATAAAGGAAAGGCACACACTTTCAAAAAAAGATAAAACTACAATGTGCCTAAAAAAAAGCCAAGGATTCATCGTCTCCATAACATCTGTATTGAAAATTTTCTCATTAGAATTACCACTCCTGTTATTCCTTTGAGAGAACGTAAGTATCTACCCAAGCAATTTGATGTACTGCATACAATTTCCTACAGAGAAGTCACAACATAAAACAGAATTTCATTTAGGACTATTCAAAAGCAACACATATTGATGATGACACAAATCATGTCATATCTTTACTTACAGGTTTGGCTTGAACTTGTAGAGAGTGAGCACCCGAGAAGGAACTGCCTTGCCTCCCCGATCAGATCTCAATCTGGGTGCTGCCATGGTTAAAGCTATGCCAGGGCATGAACCCTGGATTCTGCATTTTCAGTTGACTGGTGAATTTTATCCAGAGCATTTTTTACCTGGAGCACTTTCTGGCATTCCAGAGCCAGCTAAGAAATCCATATAGACCCAGTGATTACATCTAAGTACAAAATTAACTTCAGGATCTCCTTGCAGCTGTCCTCTGCAGGAGAGAGATAGTGACTAATAAAAATAGTTCAGAGAGCTAAGAAACAACACAGAATAAACTGGGGACTCTACTCAAGAAAAATGGCATTATTTTCATTTCTACAGTTTAAATTCTTTAAACAAAAAAAGACTTAAATGTTTTAAAAAACACATTAGCTTCCATATCAGAACTACTACCTTTTATTTTGGTCTTATAAGCATATATTATATCCCAGGGCACTTGGACAATCTAGTTAAGCAGAACAATCTGGTTGTTTTATGGATTTTCTCTTTTTGACTACATAAGCTCCCTTCTTCTCGTATACTTTCCCTTCAAACTCCCAATTTAACCTAGGGCAGCAGGCATTCTCATCTTTGCCACACAAAAATCCCCAAATTTAGGGCTTTGGAAGAGGCATTAATGTTCTGGTAAACAAAGCTGTTAGCTACATCAAAAAACAAGAATGAAAAGCTGACTTCCTGCAGACTTCATAAGCTTGTATGAAAGCTTGTTACCACTTGTCTGAACACTAACTACTGCAGACAACTTTGGCTGAGTGATGAGAAGTCAAAAACCAGAACCTTACCAGCAAGCTATTTAAAACTGGAGTTCAAAGAACCAACTGTCCTGAAATATACTTGCACTTAGCATCCTCAAAAACACTTTCCAAAAGGCTTGGTACTGACCAAAACACAACAAGAAAAAATAAGATACACTTGTATCTTAACCTTACTTCCAAGAAGGCTGAACTGAATTAGTTATCACCAATTTTGCCTCTTAAAGAGGGGGAGGGGGAAGCAAACATTCTACTAAAATTTTTGAGGCTTTGCCTATTATTTCAAGACAAATTTTCAACAGTTAAAGTTACCCTGTCTAAAAAGCTCAAGTGCTATCAGGGTTGGTTTGTTGGTTCTTTGGTTGGTTTGTTGGTTCTTTGGTTGGTTTATTCTCTCCCCTTTCTCCTTTTTTCTCCACATTACATTTCTTCTCCTTGCATATTTAAGAGTATACAACCAGCCCTCAGCTATGCAAATAATTACATTTAGTTTATACAACTAAGTTAGCTATTCCTATGTGCAAATAATTTAGTGGGGACACAGGATATTCTATATCCTTGTATTCATTTCTACTGTTACCTGAAAGTGGAGAGGTTCCATGTTGTATGACAAACAGTGTCAGCCTGAGATAACCCCCAGTAGCAATTTTCATTGGTCTGAAATCTAGCAGTCCTTTGAACACACCGAAAGATTTTCTGGCATAACCTGTTTTTACCACCAGAACCGACACATGGAGAGCTCTAGCAAACAGCTGATCTATTCAAACTCTTATCCCTTCCAGACACACCCATCTGCACAAAACATAGGGAGAAATCACCCTTTGGCAAAAGGATAGCAACAGGATAAGAAAAAAGGGAACACACGGAGTAAAGATAAGCTTCATGTACAGCACTGGGCTGTGTAGCCTGTTGCAAAAAGGATGATATAACTATTGAAGTTAGTGAAGAAAAGTGTGAGTGTTTTAGAATAAGCCATAAAATACAAAGCAGAATGAAACACTTCAGAGGATGCAATCCAAAAAAAATTTTTTAAACAACATGGACAGCATTGGGCTCCTCACAATACCTGCAACGTGTAGTCAGCCACATGTATCCCAGCTCACAGTCATACATCAATGCTCTCTTTTCAGAACATTGGTGTGGATGACAAAAACAGTATTTTCAAAAATAGTTTGAGACAAACATATTTTGAGTAGATGAAAAGAAAAAAAGGCAAAATTCAAAGGAGTTTCTGCCCAAGGGGAAAAAAAAATCAGCATGGAAACATTTACCTTAAACACCTAAATTGTGATACAGCGATAAATAACAGAAAAATTATCTCATTGGAAAATGTTCAATTACTTTCAGCATCTGGCATAAGAAAAGGTTGTTCCATTTTTAATAACAGATGGCGCTGCCAAATCAAAGCTGCAGTGTACGCAGACATACTGGATAACTTCATGGATGAAAAGGGAGGTAGCTATTGAGTGCAAGACGTTTCCTGGATCAGCTAGCCATAAGACTATTTTTGAGTGAATATGCCTGAAGTACACTCAAAGTCTTGCTTTTGATGTCTGAGTCCATTTTTTGATCTGATATCTCGTCTTGTCACCTTCAGAATACTGAAAAGTGGGAGGCAAATAAGGTCTAAGGCTACACAACAGATTCACAGGAGAAAAAAACCCCAGGAAAATACTGCTCATAAAGCAAACATAACCCATGGGAAGCTCTGAATGCAGTTGTGAACATGACTGCAACTACAGCAGTTACTAAATGCTTGAGTGCTTCAGTGTTAGTTAAATGATGCCTCAATTATTCACTCGTGGTAAGGGCATGGATATCAAAATCAACCTCATGTGGTAAGCCAGTCACAGACAAACTATGCAGCAAATTAATCTCAATTTATCTTCCCACATAAGCACATGGTTTTAGAGATCTAACTCTGCTTCTTCAGTATTGTGGGCAGAAAGGAGAGACCTCTGCACGTGTTTTCAGAATCAGATAAGCAAGTAAGTGAAGTTAGGCTTATTAAGATTTTGATGCAATACAAACCAAAGGTGATGAGAAACTTCTAACACAACGATGGTGCCATAATGCCTGGTATCCACTTGATGGCAGTGTGAACAGGCTGGTACTACCTGCATAGCAAGACTTCGAGCACTGAACGGTTTCAACCCTCAAATGTAAAACGCTCGGTTGACGTAGAGAGCTGCGAACACTTGTAACCTTCTCAGACTAAAGTTGGGCTGCATTAATGTGTAGTAAACGTCTATCAGAAAACGTGGAAGAAGCATGAAGATGGGTAACTTGATTTATATTTAAGACTTACAAACATGCTGTCATCTTTCAGTGCTAAAAAAGTACGAAAAAATATCAGAAACGTTAAGCTAAGGGAGAGACACAACTTATCTTTGAGATGCACTACTTTAGTTATACGTGCTTATTTAGTTTAATTTTATTAGCATAACCACGCAGGAATGCAAGCCACTAGAGGGGGTCAGATCTCAGACCTTTTTCTGGTGGCACATGAGTGTTGGACTGAAGAAATGCAAGAGCGCAAGATGTTTTCTCCATCACTTGCTGTGCCTTCAGTCTGGGTGTGACCCAGCTTATTACTCACCCAGCTCTGCCTCCACTTCTCTCTGCTGCAAAAACCTGTCTTAGAAAGACAACAGTTTCTGCATTCCTACACGTGCTTCTGAATGCTATTTTACCACCAGCCCATTCTTGGGGCTTTTTTTGTGTGACAGTAACTGCAAATGAAAGTGATAAGGTGTCAGTATGCAGCTCTGATTGACACAACAGTACTGATCACGAGAATAAAAATTTGAGTATTAGTTCAGTGGTCCCAGTGCAAGACTAAGGGGGATACCGTAGCCAAACCATTGGGCGTGGCAACAAATACTCCCAGAAGCAGCAGCCACTGCCAGTCAGGCAGAGACCTCTGTCCTCCAGGAAAAGCAGGATGCAGGATTGACTCAAAAAAATTAAATGTGAAGAAGAAAGTAAGTGCAATATAATCCCACTAAGAAAAGAAAACCAACACAGTTACACCGCTGTAACTCTGCTACTGTAAAAGATGCATTCAGATACACAATGTTCTGGTCATCTTTCCTGATACTGACTTTCATTGCTTTCATAATCACATCCACATAAAATCACACTGCCTGATTAACTTCACATAAGAATTACAGCAACTAACCCAGAAAAGGAGGTTACTGTTTCAAACAGTATCTCATGCATATTTTTAACAGTAAGATATTTTCAACTTCAAAATCCCATTCTACTACAAGCATCTAACATCTAAATTAATCTTTTTATAGAAACAAAAATAGATCTTAGCGTCTGACTTGACATATCTATTATCATAAAATCCACAAAACTGGCAGCAGATGAAAAACAGGCCATGTAAATTAAAATAAATTAAATTTAAAATCAATCCAATTATTCATCTCTAGTTTGGTTTCCATTAAAAAAAAGTCTGAGGACCTGGTGAAACAGTAATTGAAATATTTTGTTTTGATGTTCAGGACATACTAATTTAGCATTATATCAGTAAGGAAGATTATCGCCAATCAGTAAGTGGAAGAATTCATTTTATTGATTAACATATATATAATCCTCCTTATATATAGAACACTGAGACTTATTAAGTAAGTTTCTTACTATTCTCTTCCACTACTTCTACTCTGAAAATAGAACCTACCTTTTAGAAAAATACGTGAAAAGTTGTAATAGATTGAAGAACAAAAATAAAAAGGAAAAAACCCTTCTGTTTTTATTCTTCCAAATGTAAACATCAATGCATCAACTTCAAATCTCATAAGACTGATAACTGACCACATGAAATGCTCATGCTCATTCCTACAGGTTCTTACGGTGGCTAACACTTTATCACATCTGGAATCACATAATTATGGCCTCTGCTCCATGTGTACACTGATTTCCCAAAATATACTTCAGAAAAATAAAAATGCTTTCATTTCTATATGAACGGGTTGGGCTGGCAGCAACTATTTTGTTTGCCACTCAGTGGTCAGATTTTGTCAGATGTTCAAGAGACACAGACATCATTTTTCTGCTTGTAAGGAAAATTACAGTCTCTACGTTGCATGCTTTTCTAAAGCTTCAATTGGATACAGAATTTTGTTGCTCTAATTTATTAGTGAGAAGCTTCTTGATGGCCTACTGGTTTGACCTTTCTGCAGGCAGACTTCAATGTTTCTAAGTCATCCACATCCCTACTGGTCTATCAAATGTTGCCAACTTCTCGAAGTTAAGAATTATTAGATATTCTTTAAGAGACTAGAGATCTGAGTTCACCCTTCCGACAGTGGTATTTTTGAGGCTGCATTTCAGCTGCTGTGCACATCCGGTAGGGTAGTAACAATCATTGCCATGAACAAGAACTGAAACTTCTGGACATAAAGCATTAAAAGCTCATGACTTCACACCTTGAGCTGAAGCCCTGAAAGTCTAAGCTAGAGCAGATCATAAACCTTTGTGATTCAAGCACAAAAGTGAGCATGTAACCCCCACCAACCACACTATAAACATGTTACTGTGTGTGACACAAGAGGAAAAGTCAGATTTTGTTTATTGTAATACGTCTTGGCAAGCTTCCTTCTTTCAAAGTCTTCTCTCCTTAGGAAGCAGCACCATATTCAGAGCTATTCTGCTCTGGAAGACAAGTCTGCAGGGCTGCTCTGGCTCAGACCACAACACGTGGCCATGCTATCCTGTAGGACATCACCCTGACGCCTCACCACATGGCAGCTAGGACATCCTCAGCTCTCGCATCTCCCCAAGTCCATTAGTACTGGGCACTTGCCTCCCCATACTTGGGGCCCCTGCAACACAGCCCTACTACTGGGCCCTGTTCACTACAGCACCAGGGTATTTGCACTTACCTTCCAGTTTAAAAGCACACCACAACACCCTAGAGCTATTATCATGCCAGAGAGCTATTATCATTGCATTTGCCTTGTAACCATGACACCAGCATGGCAAAATTTTAGTCTGTTAAAGCAAAAGCCTTTTTTTCTTAAACAAACAAACAAATAAATAAAACCCAGATTTGTTCATATCCATACTACCACATAGATAGTAATTTGCCAGCAAATTAATAGTAGGGTTAAATTCATGTCAAGTTCAGTCCAAAGACTGTAGCCTTGATAGCTGCCAGTATAAATACTGTTTTGTTTGGAAAACAATGTATGTGGATAAACATTCTAAGTAAAAGGGTTCCCTCCAACTGAATGGAAAATTAAGGTGTTAACTCACCGATTTCACAAAGCACTCTTGAACGCAGTGTTCTTCCTGGTGCCCTGCCTGTATCACTATACCATTCACAGGAAATAGTTTCCAAAATCCAGTTTGTTTATCCTGTTAAAAGTCACCTGAAAGCATAGTGCATAATTTCCTTGCTGAAATCTGACCACCATTCAAGATTACAACGTGGCTCCATTATCTCTGACAACTCCAACAATATTCCAACTGAAAAAAATAATCACATTGATTGTTTTAACTTGTTTAGTGTTTCAGCTAGGTGAGATATGCTAAATCATTATCATTGGTTGATTAAACTACTTAAGCTTTCACAATTCTTATCAGCTCCACTATGAATATGTAATCTTGCCACACAGTAACTGTTAATTTTTTTGCTAACTTTCACTTGTGACCTGATATGTTTTTTATGCTTTGTTGTAAGGTTTTCTCATAAAAAACCATGTTTCCCAACATCCCCAATGATTCTGGGAGCTCTGGAATTCTTCATAAGAACAACAGTTTCTGCAAAAGTTAACAGCTGGCAAAGCAGACTAGCTAGGTTAGACTAAGAATAAAACCTTTTTTCTTTTTACCCTCTTTTTTTTTAAATGTCCCAGAGGAATCAAGACACCAACAAGCAACGAAAACCTGTCCTAGCTTTTGAGAACAGTTCTGGGCATACCTGAGAGTTTTACAATACCAAGAGAACTGCAGTTCCTTTTTTTTTTTCAGGCTAGAGTGTACTGCAGAATAGTTCGAGTGACTAGTCTCCAGAGAGAGAAAGTACCAACTGCCACAGCCACATTAGACCAGAAGCACAGCCCTGGGCTCTGGGGAGCAGGCACTCCTCCCTCTGCCAAAGCAAACAGCTGACTGCAAGGGAGACTGTTGCTTCAGGAGGGAACTTCACAGCTTTTAAAGGCTGAAGATTCTTAGAGCAAAACAATTGGCATAAAAAAGAATACAGAATGACTCTTCATTGTGTCACCAAAAGCAAAACAAGTAAAAATAATATTAAGAGCATGGAAGTCAAGTGGCATTTCTTCACACAATACCCAGGATGTTGTGAAAGCTAGAAGCTTCCTTTGTTTCAAGAAATGCCTGCATAAATTCACAAGCAGAAAATCCCTAGGGTAGCATTAAATACAAAGATATCATGTCTGGCTCTGAGCTGCAAATCACATGGAACTGGTGGAGTACATGAGAAAAGTACTATCCTATGCTCACCTCACCCCACACATTTGCTTTCAGCAGCTGACAGCGAGATCACTAGTTTTGCCTGGAATACAGTTAATTTTCTTCACAGTAGCTAGTATGGGTCTGAGTTTTGGATTTGTGCTGAAAACAGTGTTGATGATACAGGGGTGCTTGTGTTGTTGCTGAGCAGTGCTTGCACAGAGCTTTCCCACTTCTCACACCAGTGAGCAGGCAGGGGGTGCACAAGGAGTTGGGAGAAGACTCAGCCAGGACAGCTGGCCCCAGCTGACCTAAGGGATATTATTCCATACAATACAGCATCATGCTGGCCATAAAAAGCTGGGGGAAGAAGAAAGTGATGTACGTTCAGAGTCATAGCATTTTGTCTTCCCATGTTAGGCCGGATGGAGAGAGCTCTGCTTTCCTGGGGATAGCTGAACACCTGCTTGCTGACAGGAAATAGTGAATAAATTTCTTGTTTTGCTTTAGTTTGTGTGTGCAGCTTTTTATCTATTAAACTGTTTTTATCTCAGCCTGCAAGATTTTCTCTTTTTCCTCTTCCAGTTCTGTCCCCCATCCCACTGAGGTGGAATGAGCAAGCAGCTGTGTAGGATTGAGCTGCCAGCTGGGGTTAAACCATGACAACAGAGCTTTTGTCTGAGGTGGCCAACCTCTTCTCACGTACCTATGAAAGAAGAGGACACTAATTGTACTCACGCAAGGCCACAGAATTAAACAGCCGTTTTCCCAGATAGAAGGAAAACTCATTCCTCCACACTCGTAGCAGGCATTACAGCTACACTGACACTTTCACACTCCAACTGCTGGGATGCAGACATGAATCCCTCAGGCTGGCAACTGCAAAGCATGGAGGAAGACTGAGTTCACCAATTATAAACCAGTTAGTTTTGCAAACCAAATGAGTACAGGAGGGTGGCACAATTTTCAGAGATAACAAATATTTGTAAAGCTGGGACTCTTAAATCACTGAAACTGATTTTTGTGACATTGTTTTGTTTTCCAATCGGATCCATCCGGAGTACAGCGGCTCTGTGCAAAGAAAGCATTCAATAAGGCTTCAAAAGCTCAGGCTGAGCTCAACAAGAGGGAAAATATTTTCTTTATAATAAAGTAAAAACACATAAAATAGAAAGTCTGATAGTACGGAACCACCTAATGCCATTTTTAGAATTATGTTTCAGAAGAGACCACTGTAACGTGATTTGCCAAAGACATACTGTGAGTCAGTGCTAGAAGGACAAAACACTGTTTTAATTAGTCTCTTATAAAGCCTGTAATAACATGTTGGAGGGCAGAGGTTGACTTAATTTTTAGCAAAATGATTTGCTAAGCAGTTTTCTCTATCTCATGTAACCTATAGCTACAGACAGGCTCGGCGTCACTATTCCAGTGGGAAATACTTTTGATGGCAGGAACTGCTGTACGAACATTTCATCCTGCTTCAAGATAGAAAAGCAATTCACAAGAGATGCAAAATGCTATTTTCTAAAATTATATCAAGCCTTGGAGTTATTATGAAGAACAGCTATGGAGAACTGAATAGGCTGCCAGAAGTTCAGAAAACGCTTCACTAGGGACAAAGTCCTCACATTCAGCCCACAGGGCACAACTCCAGTAATTGTCAGCAAGGAAGCCTTCACCAGCTGCCAACCAGAAAGGTTTTCTTTTACATGCTTCCACAACAAGGACCTAATGCAGGTTTCACTTGAAGCAAACAAGATTTTCCTAATGAGCCATTTGATCAAAAACATTTAGTTGGTTTGAGGAAGTTTGGCCAAGAAAAGGAAGAACACTAAGGCAAAAAAACTTTATTCCTTAGGTAATGCATTAACATGGTTTGCTCCAGAGAAAACACAGATTTTCTAGTTAATTCCTTATATAGACAATACCCAAGAGTTATACTGTAACACAAATACACATCACAGCCCAGGGACTATTTTGTGGCAGATTTTCTTTCTGCTGACAGATGAACCAAACAAAACTCTAATCCTCCTGAGCCTCTGTATTATGGTTGTTGTGGTTTTCAAAGCATTTAAGTGAAAATTAATAGTATTAATAAAAAAGATAAAAGTAATATTAATATCACAGTCTCTAGTTACTGAACTGTCTGAAAATTACTATCAGAAATGCAGAATTCTTGGCTTCTGGCTACCTATTGAAAACTTTACACTATTCTGCTTCTCACTGAAGAACCTGATATAGCTGCACAAAGGCAATCACCACAATCACCACATTTTGTTGCATTACCAGTCTTCCTGTGAAATCTGTTCATGTGTTTGACCAATGGAGATCTGGACTCCATTCTCCAGATCTGCTACAAACCCTTGTGCATACAAATGAAAGGGGAAAATGGAGCAAAAGCTCCAGGTCTATTTTTACATTTCAGAATTTGCAGGAAGAGGTCTCTTAGGAAGACTTAGACCCCAGGTACTACTGAGTGGTTCATAATTAGCATCTCTAATAGATCACTTATCCTCATAACTCTGCTGGAGTTTTATCAAACAGGGACATAATTAATAGAAATCATTGCAAGTATAATTTTTGATAATACGAGTGAACTAAACATGAAGGAAAGCAGAAACATGTTCTCAAATGCCATATTAGCTGTGTGCCTGTATTTTAGACAATGAAAAGACCGTGGGTCCTTACATAGTTGCAGTGGCTGCCTTACAATAACCACTACAATGGTACCTTGGCAATTCTCTAATCCACTTGAAATATTTGATCCAGGAGACACAAAGATCATTTAATGTATCTATAGGATGGATTTAACTTAACCTGCACTAGCTTCAGGCACATAAAACCAGCAATTCCCATACTGTGATTACATTCAACATAGTTCTTGCAGAGCTGAATAGAGATGAGGCTGAACACAGCATTGAAAGAAATACATATAGGGTTCTTCTGTGAGCCAACCAGATTGTTTTGATCACAAGCATCTTTGTACAGCTCAGTTTCCAGGACTGACTGCCATTTCTAGATCTGATGACCTTTTTTCAAACTCAGAGGCAACTTCAGATTCTAGCTGACAAAATAACTCCTAGAAAAAAAAAATACACTCAACTTGAAGGAGACTGACCTGGGCGGGGGGGAAGACATGCATTTGGCATAACCACCTCTCCCATTTTCTGACTTTTCAACGAATGTTCACAAAAGGAGTTAAGGAGTCATCTTTACGTCTAGTAAACTGAGATATCTGAGAGGCATTTGATCAACAGCACAGTCAACCACAAGCTGTTCAGCCTACTGTAGCCCACTTACATCCAGTGGAAGGATACAGAAGCCCAAACTGATCCTTAACCAATTTATTTACGGAGCTCTGACTGAGATGAATTTAAGCTCTATGAAGCAGACTTGGGAGTCTGCATTTAATGAAATGGCTCTATGCTATAAATGGATAGAGATTTGATGTTTAAAAGCCCATGAAGTCAGAGAATCTTTCATTTAGTTTATTGAACTTCGAGTCAAATACTACAAACATGAGCCAAACGACAGTTAAGGTTTACAGGCAAGAGCTCTGTATTAATTATTTAAGAAGATACAAGTACAGGAAATACGAGAGGAACCAATAGCCTCAGATTCCCGCTGGCAATTGCAGGAAGAATCCAGATACCTTCACCACTCTCACCATCATAACAAGACGAGAACAAAACCCCAGTCCCCCCCAAAAAAAAAACAACAAAAATCTTCACTGAACTGTTCTATAGAGAAAATCTCCCTGATGCCAAATCTGACAATGTTCTGGGTTTTTTTATGATAGCATCTAGAGGCCCCAAACAGGTATTAATAATTTTGTGCAATACATGCCATAAACACACAGCAACAAAGCAGCCCCAAAGTCTAGGAAAATATATATTTATATTAAAAAAGACAAAATAGTTCACCAAAATCACTGTAATACATCTTAGACATGTTTCCATGCCTCACAGATGAAGACATCCAATTCACATGTTAACTGCCAGTCTCAAAGCACAGATATTGATAGAGATATGCTGAGTTTCAAGCACATTTATAGAGTTGCGTAATTAAAAAGAAATCTAGACTTTCAGCTTAACTTGAAAGCATGACGGGGTTTATGTATGACTGAAAAGTCCATTCAAATATTTGTCACTGCAGTCATTTGATGCTGTCGGTTGCAAACCAGTGATGTGATACTGCCTTGATAAAGCAAATATTCAAGTGAGAAATTGTTTTAAAATTCTACAGCAAGATAATTCAATTACTGTGATTTATTTTAATTTAGATTTGCATAGCAAGTACTTTCCAAGAACTGTGCCTAATAGACCATTAAAGTTATCCCGAATAGTTGTAGTGCTTCAGCACTTTCATCCTTCAAATGTCTCTGTCATTTTCTGTCTTCTTCCAGTAAATTTGTCTCTTGCTCTGGTATGTAAGTGTCATACAGACCACGATACCTTTAAGGATTACACTAGTTTTAAATAGTAGGTTTTGAAGTCTCACTGCCATACAGACTTTCAGACAACCAAGGCAGATGTTGTCAGGAGGTCATTACGTACTGCAATACATTAAACAAAATTCTTTACCTTTATGTTCCTTTCTCATTAATCCATTAAAATAATTTTCAGGTGGCTTTTTTTTTTGTAAATTCCACACATTCAGAGTGGGGTCATCATTTTCTCGACAGTCAGAGATGCTTGCCTGTTCTGGATCACTCCCTTCCCTAGTAGTTGTATTTACATATGATTACTTCCCCAAGACAAAGAAACTGTCCTAACTGACTTTGAAATTGCTACCTGCCAGCATGACTCTAAGCCCATCAAGTAGAAACTCACAGAAGGCAAATTAGCAGGTACAACAAAATCCCTGAACTATGGTAGACCCAGTATAGAATATACTTAAGCCTTAATTAGTATGGACCAAGAAAAGCACATTAAAGTGGGCAATTTAGAATCACATGGCTGCTATTAGGAATGTAAAAAATAGAAACGTTGGAGCGTGAGAACCAAGCCTGCACAAACCAAATATACACCAACTGAGTCCTGGAACCTGGATAGATATATATCTTAATAAAACTACCCACAGAGTACCAACAACAGATCCATTTCTTCCTTCCCCCTCTCTGGAGGGATCTCATTGCATTCAGACTACTGCTTTTCAGTAAGTCAAGCAGGATTTAATTTAAGCTGGTTCCTCTGGGTAGTTTCCTCTGCAGTCGATTCACTTCTTTCAGGCTAGGACATCAGAGCTGGAGAGAATCAAGATGCCAGTTTAAGGGACAGTGGAACTGCTGCTATTTGTTAAGCCTCTGTAACGGAGGATTAGATTTGTTTTGGCACTGCATCTCCGAAGACTCTAAAGGGCATACACTCATCTAAACTACAGACCGTCAAACTCTTGTTAGACTGAGTTTCTCACCAGTCCTGGAACAAGTATGACTCACAAGCAAACAGCACAGATACTTAAATGAAGCTTCAGGACAGTACTGGGAATGCTTGCAGGATTTGGGTTTTTTTGATCTTCCTACTCTGTATCTATGCAGATGGTGTCTTCATTTGCAAAATACACACAGAAGTATACCATCAGCCTATTCTTCAAAAAAAATTACCAATTACATAATAATGTAATAGTGATGGCTGCTATACAAAAATAATAAGGTATTTTACCATTCTGTGTAACAATATGGAAATCTCCAAAATAAGTCTTCAATTGAGCCATTGATGCTGGGGAGACAAATCACGCTGTGAGCCAGAACATTCTCTCAGTGGCTGTCAAGTGTAGTTCTGTACTTCAATAATGCATTGGCTGAAACATCCATTACACCAAAAGGAGAAATTTGGCAGTGGGAAACAATCATTACAAGTGGAAAATTCACTTAGACTCATTATTAGTGCTGTGTTATCACCACCATGGTCAGAAATGCAAAAGAAAAACCTGAAAATTTGCCAGCAACAGCAAAACTAGAAAAACTTTGAAATCTAATGCTCCATTTTACATATCGCAAAATATAAACTTGGTTACAGCTTGGGAGCATTAAAAACTCCTCAAATCTTAAATATTTCATTTGCTTTTAACTTCCTGAAAATAACTAAGAGTATATAAAAATTATGCCAGCTTCTACTTAATTCTAATTGAAAACATAACTCTGTTTCCTATTGACTCAAGACAGCAGTGCAACCCCAGGTGACATTTCATTACACAAAACAGTCATGTAGGTTTGTAGAAAAAAACCAAAACCCAACAGATTACTTTAATTACTTCGCACAATACTAAGAGATGATAGACACTTGCAAAGAAGAATCAGACTTACTTAACACTGACATTTCTTTAAAAGTGCTTGGGGGCATGGGGAGAGGAATAGTAGTTTATATTGTCATTTTCTAACCATTCTGAAGCTGCTAATTGTTGGAAATTCTAACATAAGCAAAGCTGAATTTATGTCTTTTGCCAGCCCTTCATCAGGCTTTTGTGCACAAACCACTTCAATACCCAGGTAGATTGTTCTTATTTTCAAAAGGATTTCCCAGGTTTCACTTATCCCCTTTCCTCACAACCATTTTTGCTGGTATTATGATAAAAAAACCTGTTTGCTAATCTTGCAGGACATTCACCTAGAATTGTATGTTCTTTTGCTCCTCAAATGCATATCGTGCTTTCTAGGTTACCAGTGAGTGAGGAAACTTAAAAGCACAGATTTGGATATAACAGCACACAGTGCCAGGCCTCATTAAATCTAAGATCTATTACATGGCATGATAATGCTTATCTTCTCATTTATTTTTCCACAAGCTCTACATTCGAGATCCCATTTAATATATTCTTGGAGAGTTCTTGCATACAGGCTCATAATTATAATAATGATATAAATGACCAGTAAAAATAATATAAAGATAGCAATTAAATTACAGGCAACTTGCTGATTTTAGATAATATTTAGCAGTCACTGAATGGAAGCACATACCACAGCCTCAGTACTAGCATAATAAGGGTTTCTGATTTTGTAAATGAATGTATTGGAAAATAAGGAAAATGGTAGTAAAGCAACTGTCAGAGGGGAAAAGATTGGAATGGTTGGACTCAATGATCCGGTGGGTCTTTTCCAACCTGGCGATTCTATGACTCTGTAATATATTTACAGTAATATGTTCAGTAGTATCCATGATAAAGGCTGCGTTTTAGTCAAAATTCCATTTACACAGACTACTAACAAAAAGAAGTACAGGGGAAAGCGTATTGAGAGAAAGTCTCATTTTGTTTAATTTGCATTTGGCTACTCATTGTAGCATACATTGCCAGATTTGTGTTGTATGCTAATAAATCCATATTCAACATCCAAGATTTTCAGGAATCAAAATTCAGAAGGAAACTAATGGCTACACAAGTTTAGAAAATGTAAAAAGAAACAATTTAAGAAGCACTGGGTCACTTCAGATGTCTGAAAAAGTAGCATCTGAAAATTGAGAATTATTTTTAAAGTTATATCATTCAAAATAAATCACAATGCAGAATAAGTTACACAGACACCTTGCAGAAACAGGTATTAAAAGCTTAATTCTTTTTACGGAAACAAATTTATAACATTTTCACAGAAAAGAAAAGTTGTTTTTAATGTGGTGCTAGAACAGGCAATACTGCCAGGACTGTGACTTTCTTCCTTGTTACTCAACACACATCTAGAAGAAAACATCTAACCAAGAGATGATGCCAGATACGCACACGTACTGCAATGTTCTTGTAATTTTATAAAACTTCAAAATTAATTACTAACAGTGTTGGTGTGAAGAGTAATCACAGTTAATTGGCATTTATAAAAAATTTTTTAAAAGCTCACTCTATGGTACTACATATAACTGGGCAGCTAAGCCATCTGTATTGTTAGTCTGTCAAACCATAAGCTTTCTTACTGTTAGCCAAATTTATCCTCCATTCCTTGTATTTGTTGAACTTACTTTATAGAAGATTATAATCCAAACACGTCTAGTCTTTCAACTTGGATCCAAATGGCTCAATCTTAATGAGAATCTGAAGCTTGAAGCTTAACAAGAAATTAACGAGCAGCTCAAGGGCACATCAGATCTGAATACAATGCTGAAACAGATTTAGGAAAAGCACCAAAAGCAAGCAGTGGTATACAACAAGAAAGCTGGCTCTTAACACGTAATTAGGTGTTGCTAAGAATAACTACTGGAAGATCTCCACCTGATAGCGAAGTTGTGCTATGCTGAATCTAATAAAAAAATATCAAGACATTTGCCTGCAACTCTTTATTTTGGAAGATGTCTGATAACTAATACAAGTTTAAAAATAATCAGTACTCCTTTTTACTCTCTCCCAACTTTAATGCACTTGTTTGTTAATATTTCACTTAACAAAGATTTTCCTACCTGGACTGCAACAAGTTCCTTCACGTACTGAAATTTTCAAAAGTGAATAAATTTTTAATTACTCCCACTGCACAGCAAACCAGAGTGTGACACTATTAACAGACATTATTAATGTAAATATCTGTATTCTAATCTCACCATAGAATTGTCTGAAACTATAAAATGGTTATGCCCAATGCTCTAAATATATTGCTGTAAGCGTATAACAGGTAGAAATGATAATGTAACAGTAACTTCAAGCAGTACTCAAATCCATTTACTATTTTTTCTAAGGAAGAGAAGTTTCATTTATGCAATATTTCACAGTCATTGTAAACGACTGTTAGTTTAGGTCCACAATGCATTTCATTCACGTCAAGCTATCTTTATTCTAAAAATCATCTTCATCTATCTAGATGAACCAGTGAGACCAGATTTTCCCCTTCCAATGGGCATTAATTAACATTTTTGTCAAAGCACAGACACGTCAACATATTTGTAATACACCGACAATGGTTCTGCATCAAATATCTGCTTTTGAATGAACACAAAAATCTTTCATGGGCAAAGTCTGCCTCTAACTACACTTTCACAGCAATTGAAATTCAATACTATTTCAATACACAGAAGTAAATTTCCCTATTACATGCTTAAAGGGGACTCCCTTTCTCTCTCCTTGGCAGACAGCATTGCTGTTCTGCTCCTACTCAGCTTGCTACTTTCTACCATTCTTTTCCCCATCTTTTGGCTTTAAGCATAATGCTCAGCTGTATACGTCTGCCTTCGACAGCATCCTTTCCCTTTTTCTCCACTTACTTGAATTAAAGTTCCCTCCTTGTGGCTCCCTCTATTCTCCTTTCGAGCTCACTTCAGTCTCTAAATGTCACTTCATATATACACACCCTTAGCATCCCCTTTCCTTCTCTTTGTCCTTTCACAGGCATTTGTAAGTCTGCTGTATGTCAGAATAGCATAATCTTCTCTAAAGTAAAGTTTCTTTTACATATGTTATAGCCTTTTATCCCATGGACAGCACTAAGAAAAGGTAGTGATTTTTCAGGTCAACAAGCTTAGGAGTGTCTCTGTGATAATTTCCCCCATTAACTGATTTGTACATACAGATTTCAAAAAAAAAAAAAGATATTTTCCTATTAATATCTACTATATGAAAAAAATCTATCTAAGATTTATAGACCATTAAGTTGAAATTTCAGCCACAAGTTCTTGCACATTTACAGACCAGGTACATATTTTACATTGAGAATAACAAAAATGTACATTTTGTGTTAAGCACTTCTGAAAAATCCACCATTAACAAAAGAGTCGTGCCATTTACTTATTTGGATTAAGTATCTTTATAAGAGTCTGCTGAGTCACAGAAGTAGATAAAAAAAGTACAAAAGGTAAACGTAATCTTACTTTTTCATCATCATCAGAAAAAGGGGCACCTCCAGGAGTCTTATTTATTGCTTGGGCAACACCAATAATTTCTCCATCACTGTTTCTTATGGGCATGCACAAGAGTGACTTTGTCTTGTATCCAGTCAGCTTGTCAATCTCATCATTAAAGCGGCGATCCTTCAAGAGAAAATAAGGAAGCATTAACATGCATGTCATACATCTAAGCTTTCTACAGGCAAAGTACTTTATTTTCTCGGTATCTTATATAGTATTTTCAGTAATGCTATGTTGTTGCTTCTGTATTACTACCCCATTCTTTATTAGCTAGGTCTCCTCAGTTAGGATACTAAGAAAAATAGCTCTCAGTGGATCAGTACAAGGTCTATCATTACATAACTATTCACTGAAGTCCCACGTTTATGCCTCAGTTAGAAGAGCAACCTACCTAAAGGATTGCTATTAACGGAGCTATCAGGAGAACAAGAAAAAAGAAAACAAATTAAACATGTGGGGAACATAAATATGTGGAGAAAAAAGGTGATAGACTACACAACACACTTTGGGCTGTGACCAAGCACTATCTCCTTACATCCACAGCTCAGCACCGTGACTGTACTGTCTTTGATGGCTCTGGGGCCATCTGGAAGCACATCGGAGACCTTGGCACTGGTCATATATGGTCAGACTCACCTTGCCCATAGCTTTCACAGGTTTCAGCGTAGATAAGGAAACCATCAGTGGTTAAAGCTGTGGTCTGGTTCCTGCTCACCACTCAGTTTTCAGATTCTTCAGTCTTAAACAATACTGCTTGCCTCACTCTCCATCTATATTGCTCCCCACGTACATTCCTACCAGTGGAGCTGTAGGTAACCACATAGACCTTGCAGGCACTGAACTCCTCTGTGCACACACTGCTGCTCTTTCAAGGCACACACTAATGAAAGCTGTTTGCAGTTCACCAGACACAGCTTTTCATAGTGCGTGTGAAGCAGGCAGATGTTGGGGTTTGTAAGAAAGGACAACAAGCTGGCACAGCACTCCATAATTGAGAACACAGAGGAGAAGAATGAGCCACACAGATGTGGTAAGTACTAATTTCTAGACTATTCATGGCTGGGAAGTTACTACATTTACTCCAGAGTAGAACAAGGGTGTCCATTAGCAATGTACAGCATAGACAGTTGCAGAATTAGGACTTCGATGTAAAACAGAGAACATACCAGCACAATACTATATATTCATCCAAAGTTTTTTATCAGTTTTTCAGAAATTTATGCTGGTTCAGTCTCATCAGTGATCAGGGCATACTTACATACAAGTTGCTCTACTGATCTGCACTACTCAACTGCCTGATCCCTGCACAAAACGAAAACTTCTCATTTAGCTGTGCATCGTAAGTTATAGGTTATACCACCTTATAACTAGTGCATGAGAAATACTAGGAAGAATTCAGACAGAAATGCCACTTGAAGTTGTAATGCTTTAAATTTCTGTTTGTCAAACACTACACAAACTATGAAACAATTAAAGATTTCATGGAGACTGCCTCACAATACCAACATCCAACTAAACCATTGTGCAGCAGGCAGAAAAGGTATGGGCAAATATCTGGGTAGTCTGAAAGTTCCTAAAATGTAGTATACATAAGCCAGAGTATTTTTTCATTAATCTGTAGAGCTTTTAAAGTGCAAATTTAACACCACAACTCATTAGTGTTAACAAACAACTGTTTACTGAGTAACTGAATCTCCACTATAAGAGTTTACCCTTACGCTTTGTATGGCAAGCACCAACAATTTATTCAATAATTTTGCAAGCATACACAGCTAATTACCTCTGGAGAAAAAATACTGTACATACAAACAGAAGTGTTTAAGAGATGTAATAGATATATTTTTGTACAATTTTCTATGCTTGCCAGAATAGTAAGAGTTTACAGAACTTGTGAAAGGTGCCCCTCCCCATGGCAGCGGGGGCAGAACAAGATGATCTTTAAACTTCCTTCCAACCCAAACCATTCTATGACTCTATCCAGTCTGACGTTTTTCTTAAATATGTTAACATTTCTAGTAAGCAAACAGCTGAGAGCAAAATTCTAATCTTCACAGAAAATTACTTTCAATCCAGATTGACAAATATTAAAGGGAACAGAACTAACCAGGTCTCATTTGTTTATGCAGCAGAACACAGAAACACATTCTATGGAACAGTACAACTCAAACTGCAGATCACAAAGTGACTCAGAGGATACTGCAACATTCAGAAGAGTTAGCGCTAACAGCATCCTTGTTCATCTTCCTAGAGAATATACTTCAACAGCTCTTCTCTCAGCCAGGAAGGGAACTACTGGTATTTACTGGCAGCAGTTCCGTTCCTCCAGGGTGAAGTTAGGATTTATGCTGCAGACAGCTATGACAGCCCTAACATGAGGTAACTCAGCTGTTCTACAAAATATAACTATGATTTTTGTTTTCAAAAGTTTAGACAGCACAGGGTGTAAAATAACATCCATATTTGTCTCAGGAGATGACAACAATCCATAAAGTCCTTAACCCAAGACAAGATTTAACTGTGATGAGAAAGAGTGAATTCATTAAATCTTTGCTGATGCTAAAAACTGAGAGATTTTTTTTTTCCCCTGGCAATTTTATTTCTATTTTTATTTCCCTGCTGTAAATTACAGATGCTATAGACTGTTTTAGTCATCTAACAAGACACATCATTTAGAAATGCTGCACACTCATTCATCATAAAGATTAACATATATATCTGGCTATTTTATTACTTGTTGAAAGTTTACATGCCTTTCAACCATAAGGAATTGAAATCAACTGTAGTATTCATACGCAGTTTATAATGGTCTTCTGCCACAGAATACTGAGCTCTTGGTTCTTTTTGTACTATACTATTTTCTTTTGTTCTGTTTTAATTCAGTAACTTTATTAAGAGTTGTTGTTCTTCCTTGGACCTATTCCTGTCTCTAGAGTGTATTAAACAGTCTTCACTTCCATAGAGACCAGATTACTAATATGCAGTCTTTGATAAGGCTTTGATGAGAATTTGTTGAATTATTTGTGCCTAATAACTTCCTTAAGAGAACCAAAAGACCAATGATGAACTGTTTATAATAATGGCATCAAGGTCCCAGACCTGCTTGACCTTGTGATCTTTCCACATGCTCCTGAACAGTTTCATATCAACTTCAATAGAAGCTGAAGTGTTCTACGCTGTAGAAAATGCTGCCTAGAAAGGGGTGTTTTTTCTGCAACAGAAGAAAGCAAAATACAGTGCAGTCATCACACAGTAGGCTTCACCAATGAAGCAATTAAACATCATTTCTTCAACTACTTCTTGATAACGTTTGAACTGGTATTTAGAATTGGTTACTATTGCTTAAATGTTGATACAATGCTTTGTGTTACTGAAGAGACAGTTCCTGCTGCACAAATTCTTTTCAAAGCGAAACAGACTAAATGGGGAAACACTGGAAGGACAACATATTTTGACTAATAATATTGTTGTTGATTTACATCTTATGGGCCTAATAGAAGAGATACATTGTTGTAAGACAGAACAGGTCTGGGATAAAAATCAGTAAGACGTATTCATGTTTATTTCTGTTTCTTTTGTTTAGGCAACAAAAGTTCACTGTAGTATGGGTATTTTAATTTAAATATAATTTACAATCCTGTAGCACACAGTCATTGTTTTTTCAATAGGCCTCAAGTTTAATACACCAAATGCTGTTTGACCTGCAGTAGATGGTGGTGCACAGGATGGGCTTGTCAGTCTGAATACATGCAGTACAGCTGCTAGTGGTAGGAACCGATTTAACAATGAGCTATCAATCCTGTGCTCCTTAATGGATGCTATACAGAACCATAGACACAGTAAGGATTAGCAGCCTGGAAAGTTTTTAAAGAACAACTCATTCCTGCTATATTGCTTCTCTTTTCAAGTGGATTTTGGAAGTTTACTGTTTGTGTCTCTTGCTCCTCTACACTAGGAGTTTAGGAAGCATAGGGATCCTGAAACAATTAAACCTGAACAGTTACACTTAGAGGAGGCCTACAAGAAATAATGCATGCAGACCAGGAAGAACAGGTAAAACCGCATTAAAATTTCTATCACTTTCTAAAAGAATCTACACATTTCTAACTAAAAAAAAAAACCAAAACAAACTCTAAAAAAAAATGTAAGGACATGCGCTATTCCACAGAAGGCCATAGAGAGTCTCGTAACTCCCATGAAACCATCAAAACAAGTATTTTGTTCTTATTTATCTTACATAAACTTACATTTCTTCTTTTCTCAAGACCTTGAAAGCAACAAAATAGGTTACATTAGAAATTAAAACAGTTTTAACTTCTGAGCAACTGAATTTCAGTGTTGATTTTCAGTTTAAGTAGGTGTTTCACACGTTGTTCGTACAGGTACGGGGTTTGTTGGGTTTGGATTTTGGTTTGGTTTTGTTTTGTTTTTTTAAACATAGGACAGCTCTTTGAACTTTGAAAGAAAATATGTCCCTTTTTATCTTTATCAAAGCTAGTACAATTTATGTAAGCATTATTAGCATGATTTAGAATGGACAAAAAGTATAATCCTAAATCAAGTTAGCCAATAGCCAAACAATGTAATGGAGAATGAAACCTGTCTGCACACATTTCCAGGAACTAACCCTTCACCACAAAGACATTCTTCTCCTTCTCCAAAGACTAAGCGGAAAGTGTTGAATATATATTTCTAGTGAAATGGACTAAGTGACTCTGCCAAAGCAAACAGCTACAAGGAAAAGCTATTTCTAATTTTTTTAATGGTTTGAAAATACTTTTTTAATCACAGAGAACAGAAGAACACAAGACAGGCTCAACTAACAGGCCTGGCCTACTCTGCATAGGTGTGGAGTTTTTTTCTTAGGAAGAGTTCAGGAAAAAAAAACAACAAAAAAACCCAAAACTTGCAGCAAAATTTCTTTGCATACACTGTATTTAAATTACTGATTGAGTTAGCCACATTGTATCAAAACCAGGTACCGAGAACAATACATTTGATAACATTGTTAACCTGAATGTTATCATACTACCAAACTGCATGGGATAGACGAATTTGATTTAACACACTTTTGATTGACTTTATAGGAAGCCATCTTGCAGGAGCCACTACATTTACAGAAATAAAGAAACAGAAGATGGGAGAGACCTATTAAATTCCTTAATCACACTTCCTATGCGCACACAATGCAAACTTTTACAGAAAATTAAGAGTAATCCAAAAGATAGTAAGTTATCTAGATTCAAAGCATAACACTAACAAAACCTAAATACAAAGAAAAAACTAAGCTACCCAGTCTATCCTAGATACTCTTCTCTAAAAATCACATATGGTATAAATTACATTGTGCACAAGCAAGAAATAGAAAACAAACAATAAACCACTACAATAGATATGGGCAAAACCTTGTAGAGAAGAAACTTGCACATCGAATCCAATAAAGCAGTCTCTGAAGAGGAGACTCTCTGGAGATGCAAGGATTGCTGCAGCTATTCCTGTCATCACCCCCAAAATCCCTAAAACCTCAGAGACAACGGAAGCAGGAGAACAAACTAGTACTGTTCCCCAGCATCTGAAATCTAATTCTCCCAAGCAAATAAACACACATTCCAGTTATATTGTGTCTATTTATAGAATGACAGCAATATTTCTTATAAGATAAAAGCGGTTAAGAATGCATAAAACATCTCAGCTGAGCCTATTCCTTCACTCCCAAAGCAACTCTTAAAAAAGTAGGGAACATTGACTTTAAAAATTTCGTAATTCCAGATTTAAAAGTAAATAAGTCTACATATATAGTTTGAACTAAAAATAATAGCTTACCTGGGGGAAAGCAAACAAACAAAAATGTGTTCATTTGCAATGTTACAATACTAAAGTTTTAGTGGCTTTCTGCTTGAGTTTGTTCTTTTTTTTTTTTTAATGTGTTTGGGGCTTCTTGATTAGTTTGATCGGTGGGAATGTGTTCTATCATTTATACCCTTTCCTGACCACTGCTTCATTTATTAATTAGACAATGTGTTGTCTACTTATGACTGGCACAAAATTAACATGGACAGGATTAAATAACTTTATAAGCACTAGTAAGTTTGCAGACATGCCTACTGAGCTAATAAGCATAGCTACATTTCATGCTTCATGGCCTAACCTGATCAACAATAGGGATTAGTAAAGATAGTTCTGTAGGATAGAACTACTCAGATTCATCATATAAGGCTTTCGTTTTCTTCCTTCAGAACAAAATCCTGTTAGATCATCAATAGCACAGCAGTAAATCAAGTTGTGGTCTTACAAATCACAGCTTCTGTGCTCTTCCACTCTGCTTGTATCATTATTAAAGAAATAATGTTTACAAAGAAAAATATTTTGTCTCCAATTTTAAATATGTAGAGATCACACCCACTACTGTTTGCTCCACCACAGTGGAGCCCTGACACATGCGCTGCCAGGAACAAACCACAACCTCTTTCACGTTCACATTCCCTTCTTGTTCCAGCTATACTTGCAGCCAGGTCGTAGTGCTGATCTCCTAAATATTCATTATTATAAAAACATATATATACATACACAGGGTGTTTTAAAAAACTGATACACCTCTGAGTAAAGAGATCAACAAGACTCCTGGGCATTTCAACAGAAGTCTGTGTGTGGGTTTAAGTCTACCACCAGCAGTTGATTACTCAAGTGAGAAACACACAGCTTAAATCGTTACTGAAGCAGTATAATGAGATTCTTGAATAATAAATTGAAAATATCCTATTGTGTCAAAGCAGTAGCATTATTAACTAAGCCATGCTCATTTTAAAGTGTGCGCTGTATAGACATTAAGCTCAGACTACACATAGCTGCTGTTATGCTGTTAACTAACAGCTCTATAGAGTCATTACCTTGAGCTGTTCGTAGTTTGTCAATAGGGTTGCTTTATAAAAGTAAACCAAATTAACTTGCATAACAATGCATGTACATTTATTAACTTTGTTATTCTGTAGACAAACTACACAGTAGCATACTACTGTAAATAACCAAAATGAAACTTTTTTTGTTCTGAAAAATTGAAAACCAATCAAACAGAACAGCAAAATCATTTACTAAGGAAAACTACAGATCTACTCAGTCTTCTGCTTGTAACAAGATCTCGGCTAAGATTTGAAGGGCCTAATCCTGCATTCTCTCTCATAGTTACTAACTGCTCTAATTAAATTCATGCATTTCCTTCTTATAAGGAAGTCACAGCCTACAGAGGCACCAGATCCATATCCATTTCACACAGAAGTTTACAAGTGTTGGGGGGGAACTTAAATTAAAAGTGTCTGCCTTCTTCAGATAGATGGACTGGCTGAGCAATAAACCTATCATATTGACAAAAGATGTTTTTATCAGGGGTGGGGAGGGGACTGGAAATCCACCCCAGCTCTCAAAAAAGCTTTTACTGCTTAAGCTCTGTGCAACCAACAGCCCAGGAGCCTGCTGCAGGAGGGAGAGCTGGAGATCCAGGCCGTAAAGCTCCTCCTTTTGGGAGGTGTAAGGTGCCAGGGCACAGAACATTTGCCCTGTAAGGCTACTGAGGAAATGAGCCAGTTAAATTTCTTTTTCATCATATTAAGAAAAAAACCCTAAGCTTACCAACCTCTTACTGCCCTAAGGTCCTACTTGCTTGTGTTTGCCTGGGAACCCATACACACCCTGAGCGCCTCCTCACACCAGGACTGAAACAAGGCAGCACACCACCCTTACCATTAATTTTAAGTGTGGGAGCCCCACAAAATGGCTGATAATTACCCAACAGCCCAGGGGGAAGTACAGAAAACTCACTGCACGTGAGTATGGACAGACTCCTTCCCCCAGCGCTCTGACACCTCGCTGCTCTCGGCACAGGGAATTGCAGTGAACAAGCCCCACCTGGGCACCCTGTGCCCAGCCACCCCCAAACCACCAGCTGTTGGTTTCACACCGATGAGGCAACGAGCAGGTGTTGTGCAACCCTGGAGGATGGGCCACTGCCCACCGGGTCGGTAAGATAACCTCATCCACCTCACACGAGCAGGGAAAGGAAGGTTTGTTCTCTCATGATACCTGCGGGCTATCACCAGCTGTGTACACTGTGTTTTGCAGCCCTGTCTGTCCTCATGATCCACCTGAACAGTAGCATGGAGACACAAAACTGAATCTGAGCCCTTGGGTGGCTTTGGACACATGCCTTTTTGCATGGCCCTGGTATCTACCAGGAGCTCCTGCCTCCAGTGTACATCTCCAAGCTGAGAGCAGTGGTTTTGTGATCCAGTGTGGCCTTAGGATGTTTTACACATCAGTCAGAAACTGCTCCCTGAGAAGAAGACTTGCGAGCAAGGGAGGCGACAGGAGGCGAGAAGCCTTCTTCAGCTACTGCCCTGAGAGCTCCTGTGACACAAACTGCTGGGCTGGAGATTCAGAGATAATTACAACCCTTCACTAATGTACTGGTGTGCACCTACAATACCAAGTTTTCCTGAATTTTGCATGATGAGTTGTAGTGTCCTTTTGTGCAAAGCACATTAGAGCAGTTTAGTTCTTTACTGTTGCAATTATCTCCTGCATTCCCTGTAGTACTTCGTGGTCATGTTTCATGCACAGCAATAATTGTTTTAACTCTTTTTTTATTGTAATACAAACATTAAAAAGATGTTTATTCTGCTTGCCAGGTTTTGTGCTCTCTGTTCTCTAAAAAGCAACCTCTGTTCTTGTTAAGAGTGAGCACTGAAATGAACACGTTGCTGATACTACTGCTCAAGTGCTGCTGAATAAAAGAGTGCCTAAATGCTTCCCATTTGCAGAACTGAACCTCCCAGGGCTCATGGTTTTAATGCTTTAACTGCTCTTTAAAATTGAAAGAGACACGCTGTTAATAGTGATAACAAACAGCTACCTTGTGTAGAAAATACAGCTCCCACCTGTTCGTGACCTTCTACCCTAACACCCCATCCAACACAGGCCCTCCTAGGCTCAGTTTTGCACCCATGAGCATGAACTTTGTAATGCTGTTCTGGCACATCAGGAGACAACGAATGCTCAGAGCTCACCCAGAGGGCCTGAAAAAGACAATGTTGATGCCTGCACCAAAGTGTTCAAGGATGTTTAAAATTTACTGTAAAGTGTTGTGCGTGCGTTAGCTGCATTACACTTGGCCTAAACCTGAAAGAGGTAACAGGAGTGTCCAGAACAAAGAGTTCCATTCATCTAATTTTGCTTGATTTTAGTTCCAGTAATATAATTAAACTTTCTTTTTAAAGACTTGAGCTGTATTGAAAAATAATTTCTGATCACCTTTTATGGCACTTTCTCAAATTTACAAACCCTCGTGTCTTAGCATGACTCAACTTAATATTTCTCTTCTCTCTACTCCCCATTTTATTAAAACATCCATCTGGTAAGCCATTTTTTCTTCAATCTTTGAAAGCTACTTTTTAAATTCCAGATTTAATATAAGACATAGAAACTTTATTCAGCTGACAATGGCAAATGGCAGAACATACATTTCACTACTGATGTATGTTTACTATTCTGCTAGTTGGAGAGACTTGATACTACTCATGTATCTCCCATCTTTTGTACAGATAAAGGTATAACAATAACCAAATATTACCTGTGATTTAAAAATTTTTACTATTTAAATACTGTTCTAGGAGATGGAGCAAAACTCAAATGATCAGTAATTTCAGCTAAACATCATAGAAGACCTGCGAGAAGGGATGACATGAAAAAATGCATAGCTTTAAATAAGAAAGCTTAAATTTTTAAACAAGTCATAAGAACTGCACATAAAGGTGTAATGGCCTCTACCTTTGTACTTACAACATGCTTAATAATCTTCATAGATGAAGCAAAAGCTACATCCGTGCTCTGTTAAAAGGAACCTTAGTGGGTACTTAAGTCTCAAACTTCCTTGGTTGGATTCTTCCAACGTGTTCACTCAAGACATAGTGCATTTTTCACCTAAGAATATGGAGTCAGAAATGCTTCCCAAAATTACCACAGGGGAAGATTCAAGGTCATGTGTGAAATTGTGCAACTTTTGAATCAGTTATATAACATTCACCTAAACTTTTGCACAAACTCTTCGTCAAATTCTGATGCTGTGAAACTCCAGAAAGTTTGTTCAGTCACTGTTGAACTTCATAAAGCAAATTACTGTTAGTTGTTGTATAGTTAATGTTTAGTATTAAAATTAGTTATTATACAGTCCTCAATACACAATAATAATTCCAAACCTTGTATCTAAGTATGCTTATTTAATTAAAGAAAAATGTTTACATGAGCAGGTTTTGAAAGTCAGGCTCAAAAAAAGTACCAAACTCCTGAATCATGGAAAGGACCCAACCTATTACTTGATTCATTTTTTAGTATTTTTTCTCTTTAGAAAAACAAATGTGTAATTGAAAACTTGCACTACTTCTGAAAACTACACTGTAAGTCACTTACAAGTATTTCCTAAACCAACCAGTCTGTGTATGGGCACAGGAGACTGGCTGCGTGAAGCAGATTATGGCTATGACAGGATTTAAAGGTAGTGTTGATCACACTGGTGTCTCACCAATGTCAGTAGTAGCTGATGATACAATCAGGCAACCCAATTTGTACTCAGTGCTAGAAGTTTGACTGGTTTTTGATCGGACTCTGAGAAAATAAAGATGGTGGAATGATATGAGATTTCCCAATAATGTAACCTAGCTAACTGATTATTTGAAAGTATATTTACCTCTTTTTAAACAAGCTTGTTAATTTAAAAAACATGCAAAAGAACTTTAAATTAAACTAGAAGTGTTCCTCTGGCCTAATACAAGGTATTTTCCTACCAAATACGTAGGCACTCTCTTCAACGGACAAAATGGTGCTGTGATGTCACCCCTGTTCCTGCAACTCCATCTGTCAGCCTGACCAACTTTCCTGGTGGTGCATTTTTTACCTGACAGTTGATTAAACGCTTCCATCATCATGGACAATGCTGACAAAAATTACATTTATTAATTTTTAAAGTGCTGTATTGTAAGCACTACAATGATCTCAAATGGAACAGATGTCACTTCTTTATGCACGTGTACTGTGTCTTCCATAGGGCTCTTTATACTACTAGATTAAGAAAGGTCTCCTTTTAATGACGCACACTGGAAATATGCCAGGTAAGAGATAATAAATTGTACTAACTCATAAACGTAAGAGAAAGCACATCCCCCCATTTTATTATGAAGCAAAATGTTGCAATATCTGAAGTTTTTTTCACACTACAGTCAATTAGAAGTAACCACTGAGAGCAGGGAAGTTGCAATTCATATGACAGGATGAACTTGGCTTAGAACTTTCCCTTCAATTGCAACTAATGTAGTTACAGTTTAAATATACAATAAATTGTATTATTTATAATATTTTAATCAATTTTGAATAGGAGCCAGACAAAAGTATAATATAAATGTTACTGGGAATGGCAACTGGATGGATCATTTTTCACTTTTCTCTGCAGATGAAAGAGACAACAAACTGTTTAAAGTACCTGCTTTTTTTTCACAGGGAAGTGAACACTGGAGAAAAAAAATACAGTCATCTAGAAATAGAAAACACATTGCATTTCCAGTGGCATTCTCACCTCGAAAAGAAAGATCACCGAAGCTATCCAGAATTAAAAGGACAGATCAAGCTCCTTCCCAGCCAAACTCCAACATCCTTTATCTGTTTAGCCACTTGAGACTATTGAAAACATCTTCTGCTTGACCCCCAACAGCAGATGTTTTCAGAAGAGTACAGTTTTAGAAGTAATAAAAATCAGATGGTAAGAAAAAGTGTATAATAGAGAAAAGGAAAACTAAATAAATAAACAAAGCTTAATTTTTTTTCAGTCTCAATCATTTTAGGCTGATTATTACAGCATTTTTACCAAAGCCTGTTCTTTCTCTTTGAACTCTGTGGGGTGGGATCCTCTGTCAGTCTAGATCTTTGAAATGCCTAGTATTTTTCACTGCTTGACAAATAAACAAATATTCAGCCCAAAATACATTTACCCTGCCTCTTCTGTGTTTCAAACAAAACCAACCCAATCTTATTTTTCAAGTTTCTTCTAATAAAACATCATCAGGTTTCAAATGTTTGTTATCTTTGTTATTACTGTAGAGCAGTTAGACACTGGGCAATGGTTATTACTAAAATCCTTAAAGACATACACCTTCCTAAAGCTTTCCGAAATCCTAATTTGGAAAATCTTTAATATCTCAAGAACCTGTAATTGCTCATAGTGTCACACTAGAAATAGCCCCTAGGGCTGAGATAAATGTCAAGGTAGTAACCTGAATGCACTGGTTTGCATTAAAACACACAGGCAAAGGCAAGTTTGTCTCTCCTGAAGTCAAAGGGAATTTTTGCCTTGCAGCCAGAGCTGCTTTTTCACAATTCACACTAACGCATCTGTAAAAGTAAAAGGTGGGGAAAGCCCCTGTAGGGGAATAACAGGACTGCTTATATCACTCCTAGAAACAGGATTTAAAACACCTGCCGTGTGGGCTGAATGGGCACATGCAAAGGTGAAAATGTGTGCTCTTTTGAAAGCAATCGGATTATTTCAGCAGCGGACACGCAGGGAACATTTAGTGAGGCAGATTTAAGAACGCTATCATCGGGACTGTCACGAGCATTACTTATTATACTTTTATTATACTTTTCTTCAGCCCATTCCAAAATGCATTTCGAAGCCATCTACCACTCCTGCGAAATCCAGAAGTGCCGCTGTACCGATTTTATGGCCGCTTCAGCCCCGTCAGCCACGCAGGAGAGACTCGGGTCCCCTCCTGCCCCGTCCCCAGCTGCCCCGAGCGCTGCCCCCGCCGCCCCGACGGTGGTTGGGATGCAGGGATGCCCGGGGGGAGGCAGCGGCGGGGAGAGATGCCCCGGGGGCAGGTAGGGGTGCCCCGGGGGGAGGCAGGGATGCCCCGGGGGCAGGCAGGGCGGCGGGCAAGCGGGGCTTCTCGGCAGCCGCCGCGGTGCGGGGAGCCGGAGTCAGCGAAGCGCCGGGAGCCTGCGCGGCTCGTACCTGGTAGGCGTCGGGGATGTTGACCGTCTCTCCGTGCTCCGCCACGTAGCCGATGATGCCCTTGCCCCAGGGCACCTGCACCTCGTCGCCGTTCTCGGTGGAGCCGCAGGGCAGCAGCGGGGTGCCGGCGTGCACGTCGAAGAACTTGGAGACCAGGCTCTTCTTGCCGGCGGCCGCCCCCTCCACGAGGAAGAGGGAGCCCCGGTCGGCGTCCACCATCAGGCAGACGAAGATGAGGATCTTGTAGCTGAGGCTGGTGAGGTCCAAGTCGTTGGAGATGTCCTTCACCAGCTCGAGGAAGAACTGGCGCTCGTTGTGCTCCCTGAGGTAGCGCTTGTAGTCGAGGGCGGTGGGGGGGTAGCGGGGCAGGCTGACGCGGGACTCGAGCAGCGCGCTCAGGATGTGCGCAGTGGTGGGGGGCAAGGAGCTGGCCTTCCGCAGCAGCGCCCGCCGCCGCGCGCTCCTCAGCGGCTCCTGCGCCCGGCCGTGCACGTGCTCGTCGTAGGTGAGGTTGACGTGGATGGCCTTGGAGCGGGCGAAGCTCTTCCGCAGCTCCTTCTGGGACGCTCGCCGCTGCAGCCCCCCGGCGCCGGGGCCGCCCCAGCCGCCGCTCCGCCGCTCCTCCGACGGGCCGCCGGGGGCGTTAGTAGGGGCCGCGCTCTTCCTCTTCAGCCACTTCTCCACCAGCTCCGGGTGCCGCTCGAGGAAACTTTCCACCGCCGCCACGTCGAGGTCGGCGGCGGCCGCCATGGTGGCGGCGGCGGGGGGGGCTCGGTCCGCGGGAGCCCCCGCGGTGCCCATGCCCCGCGGCCACCACGGGCCGCCGCCCCGGGGACGGGGGGGGACGACGAGGGGCGCCTCCTTCGAGGCTGCTCGCCCCCTGCTTCCCCCCGCGCCTCCTCCCGCGACCTCCTTCTCCTGCTTTTTATTAGGAGCCGTTTTCGTACTAGTCTAGGTGTTTATCTGCTCGCCGGCTCTCGGCTCGTCGCCGCTTCTGGTCACCTCGGTGCCGCCGCGCCTCCGGACACGCTCCGGGAGCGCCGGGGCGAACCGCTCCTGCCGAGCGCCGTCAGCGGCGGCTGCTGCGTAACTCGGAGCGCTGGGTAGGGAGGGGAGGACGCGGAGCCGAGCGGGAGGGGCGGAGGGAGGGCGGGCGAGCCCCGCCGCGGGGGCGGGGGCGGGGCTGGGGCGGGCAGGGGTCTGCCCCGCGGGGGGCGCCGAGCGGCTCCGCGCTGCCGGGCGCCCGGGTCGGGAACATCGAGGGAGACGTTTTGTCCGCGATGCGGGGGAAGGTAACGCGAGCGCTCCTGCCGCCGCCCCGAAGCCTCCGGGGGGCTGCGGGGCTCCCGGGCGGAATCCGGTCGCAGCCCCCGAGGCAGACGCACCGGGGTCATTCCCGTGCGCACGTGGAGCACGTTTCGTGGTTAAACCGGTGCCTACGCAGAAGCGATTGAAAAACCGGAGTCATGGATCTCGACACGTGAAAGGCGCCGTTCACGCGCTCGCCAAAGAGTGAATGGAGGCGGCTCGGGAAATTCATGAATGGGAGTGCGGGTGGCTGGGAAAACACGGGCAAATCCTCGACCGAAACAGCTTCTGCCCCGGCGGGGGCGCAGGCAGCGAGCCCGCAAGGACGGGGAGCGGGTGCGGGGGGCGAGTCGGCAGCGCGGGGCCAGCCGGGCCGGGAGGGCGGCGCGGTTTGTCCCCGGAGCGCTGCCGCGTCTCCCGCCACCGGCGGGGGTAACGAGGAGCCCCGCGCGGCGGCTCTTAGGGAGGGGCAGACGAAAGGATCTCCCCTCCCGGTGCCCGCGTTGCCGCACGTCCCGGGAGCCCCCGCCGCGCACGGAGGCTGCCGCAGCGGGACGCGTCCATTGAGAACCGGGGCGGGCGCGGGGGGTGCGCAGGCGCGGAGCGGGGGCGGTGGGGGGGCCGGGCGCAGCTGCCGGTGCTGCCGCCGAGCCGCTCGCGGGTGCTGGTGTCGCCGTCGCTGGTGTCGCCGTCGCCCTCGAAGGGCGCCCGCTTGCCCCCGTCGCCTTTGCAGCGGCGTTTTCGCCTTTGCAGCGCTGGCACAAAGCCTCCGCTTTAAAGAAGGAAATGGCACACCCCGAGCTCTCAAGCAGTGACCTTAGGCGTCTGCAGACAAGTGAAATAATTGCAGATAAACAATCGCTACCGCTTTTGCTTCTGTAGTCGGGTTATGTCCGGCTCACACCAGAGTTTGCAACAAAATGGTTACTGTGTGATAGTTCTGCATATAAACACTCAAAGCAATTTCGAATTTCGCCAGGCACGGGTAGAAACAAGCCCTTCCCTTGGCAGTTCTTCAGTCTTGCGGGATCTTCAGTTTATTTGCTGATGGGGTTGTGCATGGGCTTTGATGGCAGCAAAAATACACATATTGACAAACTTTCAAATAGCAGAGTCGAGATTGAAGGAAGCAAAACCAGTTGTGTCCCTTGCATGAAATACGTAGTGAACAACTTAGTGTAACACCTTAATTATGAAGAACTCTGCAGCCCCTAATCTGTGTATAAACCATAATCCTCTTTTTTAAAAGATAAAATGTGACAAAGATGATTAAAGAACACACTCTGTTTGTAACCTGAGCAGACTTTTGACGTGCTGTCATGGTAAAACCTGCTTCAGATAGCTGGCCTGGTGCGCATCAGTGGATGTTAGGAGGAAACGTGTATCTGTCTCTGTTCTGGCACACATCAAATCATAGCGCTGTTTGCCAAGTGAGTAAACCACATGCACCCTCCGCTGGGCTGCAGCTTCATGCGTGGGACTGAGATTGATTAGTTGCAGCCTTTTGTGGGAGGGCCAAAAGGCAAGTGGATGTTGTCGGCTGCACAGGATTGTGCTGCCTTCGTAATGCTACAGGTATGCTGCAGTGAGGTACAGGCAGCTTATACCTGATTCATCTTAAATATGACACATTTTTTATCGGCATGGATGCACAGGTCCAACTCCAACAGCAGGGCAGTCCTTAGCCAGGCTCAGCTGGTCTCTTCAGTCACAAACATACAGAGATGCTCTAAAAGGATCACGAGAAATGTCAGTGCATTTCTTGGGTGGACTGTGTTTCTTCATTCAGAAAGGCAGTGGCATAGGACTCTTCAAAATGCAACTGAGAAAAGCAATTGAAAGAAAAATCTGTCATTCAGGCAGATGCGTTCACTGTCTAAACAGTCAACAGAACAGTCCCTGACTATTAAACTGAAAGGAGGTACAGCGAAAAAAGAAAAACAAAACAAGAACTCCTCCAGTTGTGTTACAGATCTTTTTACACAACTCCGTCTTATTTCCTTACTTAAAAAACTGCAGTTCAACTGTATGGAGCACTGTAAGACAATCAGTTAAAGCCCCTGGTGGGTAAGCATTGGAACAATACTGATAAAGTGAGTACCTGGGAATAAACGCTATCGCAAATTAGTTTTGTACTAGTGCTCCCTTCAGCAATGACATAAAGAAACCTTGTTTGAGTGAAGTATGTTGTAATCTATTAGGTTTGTATAAACAGCAAATTAAATTATAAATCAATTCAGACAGTAGAGATTCATGAGGTTTTAGGAGGACTTTAATCACCTTCATCAATCCTCTGCTGTTGGTGATATCTACTGCCATCATTTGCTTGAGCTAGTTAGCCCTCATTCATTCTACACATTAGAGGATAAGAATACCTTAATATATTATTCTCAAATGGAGAAAAAAAATCCACAACTCTGAAAAATGACTGGTAGATGATTATGGGGTCTTAATACTCAAAGGAACACTAACAATATAATTAATGGGGTTATACTTTTAAATCAAAAATGTCGTGGGTGTTCAGGTATCTCCTCAACATTCTTTTAGCTCCGTATCACTACTGAAATGTTACTCGTCCCCTGAAAATATATGATATTCCTGATATTCCACTTCCATCATCCTTTATATTGTGTTCTTTTAATGCACAGTTACGTTTTGTTATCTACTGTGTATGGTACTTCCCTTCACAGATGACAATACTGAGAATTTTTTTTCCCAAACAAAAAACTTGATTTAGTTTTTGGTCCCAATACTTACAGATGCTTTCTTATTTACATAGCCACAACTGAATAACAATTTCAGTGGGTGTTTGAATGACTAGTTGCAGAACTGGGCTTTTGGATCGCCTTATGTGTTTCTGTAGTATCCTTCACAAAGGTCTACTATATATAATACATTATAAAGAACGCTCACCTCCTAATGTTGTCTATTAGGACATAGCACCTTAAAACATATCCTGGTTTGATTTTGCTAAGGCCAGTCCCTAATGAGTAATTAATGTCAAAATACTAAAACTTGACATAGGAGCTAGTTGAAATTCAAAACATTTTTCACTGTTACTACAGCTGCTGCAGCAACATTTCATGAAGTACATTTTTTTTTTCAAGCATGCAATAACACCAGTTCTTTGATTATGCTTTTTAATTCCTGTAAAATTATTTTTTGTACCAGGAATGTATTTCTTATGGTTTTCCAAATACTCCATTAGTATATTCTCACTCCAGTTAACTCCTGAAAAACAAACCATAATAAAGTATAAGGCTGGCCCAACATCATATATTAATGAAAATATCAGTGGTTTCAAATCAAAGGTGTGATGCTCCTGAACAGAAGGTGTCTACAATCCAAGAAGAGCGTGAGCATAATTTATACATAATATAAAGTGTACAAGGTAGACCTTGTGCCACTTTAGCAAGTCAAACGTAAATCCTCTTTGCATCATGGAGAGTTGCAGTTCTTTGCACCTTTTCACATACAACTGCTTCTAAACTATAAAAGTGTCTTTGTAATCCCAGTAACCAGAAGATCCAACTTTAATTTCAAACACTTGTTGAAAATGAACATCTACAGATTTACAGGAAATTCATCAAGGTTGTGCTCCATTGAAGGGCATTAGAAAAAATGTTGACAGAAGTTGAAAAACCATTAGTGTTTCCTTCCAACCCTGCTAATACTTGACTCTGTCAACAGAAACCTACCATTGTACTGAAGACTACTGGAATACCTATGACAACACATTCAAGTTTCTCTTCTGTCCTCCAGACCTGACTTTTTCCATTGTCTAAAGTGGATTTCGATATCACTTTGCTGACTTTCTTTTAAAAATTTGTACCAATATGACTTGATGACCAAATTTTTAATAAGAAAAAATAATTAATGTGCTGACAATGTTTTCTGTGAAGAAAGTCCCAGTATAAAGTGGATGTCACAAAACATTTCCTAGAAATGACAGAAAAATGAAAAGCTGCCAGTTCTAAAGCACCTTAGCCACCAGAAAACAAAACCAAAAATAACAACGGAAAAGCAGGACTGTATTTGTAATTAGTAGCTTGATTCTAATTATATAATTTATATTCAAATAATATAAATACAAACAATGAAACCCACACAGGATTACTTCCCATTTTTAGATGTTCCATTGCCTTTCAAGACTGACTGTGAAAAATGCAAGAAAATGTGTAAGAGTTACTAGTAGGTAAGGCCATTTAGTCAAGGGTTGCTGAGCAAGAGAACTGCAGCACACCACGATGCCAGTAGAGGGTAGTGACCAGCAAATAAATTCTCAAAGCAGTCAAGAAACAGACATGAATCTCTACCCGTTGATGCTACAAAGTTCTGGGGAAGCTACACACCTTCTGACGTAGCATACTAAATACTGGTGTAAAGCCCGGCTTTGCTTCTTTCTTTGCCTTCAACATTTTGCCTGAAGGCTGCCCATTTGTGTGTTTGTTTTGTGGTGCTAGCAACCAGTAGTGGAAGTGGTGCAGCAGCAGACCTCCCCAAGGACGAGCTTGAGATATCCCAAGCCGGGTTCAATGGAGGAGAGGCGCAGGAGTAAGCACTGCTCTCCCTCACCTGGCTGAGCTCAGGGTCCGGAGCTGGCTGCTACAGGGGGAGGTGATGCAGCTGTGGGTGCTGTTCTCACTCTTGCATCACTTCAGTCGGACCAGCCTGGACCATGCGGCTTGGAAGAAGCTGCTGCTGCGACCATGTGTTCCCGAGGAACTGCCGCTGCCCTTTGACATGGTTGTTTCTTTCCTTCTCTCTCTCCCTCTCTCTCTCTCTTTCTCACACACACACACACACTCTCTTTCTCTCTCTTTCTCTCTGTCTCACTCCCTTTACCTTATGGTGTGCATGTCGGATCGGATCCAATTGACCTGGGTTGCATTCAGGGATCAGATCGTGATCTAAACAGTTTGGGATTTGTTTCTGTTACTTTGGGAAGTTGTACCTCCAAGTCTCGGCTGTGCACCCCAGTATTTTGGTCTGTTTATGGTTGCCAGAGCCAAAATAAATACTGCTTTTGATTTTCGCCCTAAGAGTGACCTTGTTGACCTCCATATCACTGCATGGATAAACGACCTCCACCCCAGTCAGTCCTGGACGTGAGTATCTGGCTCATGGATCCAGGGTGTGACTCCTGCAGACCTGACTTTTTCCATTGTCTGAAGTGGATTTCGATATCACTTTGTTGACTTTCTTTTAAAAACTTGCACTAATATGACTTGTTTACTAAATTTTTATTGAGAAAAAATAATTAATATATGCTGACGATTTTTTGTGTGAAGGAAGTCCCAGTATAAAGTGAATGTCACAAAACATTTCCTAGAAATGACAGAAAAATAAAAGTCTGCCAGTTCTAAAGCACCGTAGCAACCAAAAAAAAAAGACTGTATTTGTAATTGGTAGCTTGATTCTAATTATATAATTTATATTCAAATAATATAAACATGAACAATGAAACCCACACTTCCCATTTTTAGATGTTCCGTTGCTTTTCAAGACTGACTGTGAAAAACACAAGAAAATGCATGAGAGTTACTAGTAGGTAAGACTATTTAGTCAAGGGTTACTGAGCAAAAGAACTGCAGCACACCACGATGCCAGTAGAGGGTAGTGACCAGCAAATAAATTCTCAAAGCAGTCAAGAAACAGACATGAATCTTTACCCATTGATACTATGTAATATTGATTCTGTGGAAGCTACACACCTTCTGACATAGCATACTAAATACAGGTAAAAATTGGTTTTGCTTTAGGGATCAAGGATTTTTGCTTCTGAAACTATAGTGCAGATTATCTGAAGTAATGCAAAGTAGACAAGCTGTGAGAGTGGAAGTCTTGTGTGTTAGGATTTCTATTGAACCTCTAAAGAAAAATATTTTTTTCCTATATATGTTCCCTCCAACACTGCAACTTATCCATGTCACCTGTTTCAGCTTTACTTTTGTTTGCATGTGAGTGAGAAAATCTTGCAGCTTGTCCTGTTTTGCAGCCAAATATACCCCAAATATTTGGTCCCGTGTTGTACTCCCCGTCTTTTTCAACAGTGTGGCACTGAGAACATTTCTGAGTAAAAATCTTTTTCCATGTCACCCATTTTGAAGTATGTAAAAAATATTTTAAGAAAGGAAATTTGAACAATGTTAACAGAAGAGTTCATTGTTGTTGGTCAGATCTATCACCTTGTACAATTTTAGAAAATTGCACAATAATAAAAAAATAATGTGTCTCTAATGAAAATTTGCCCCAGGTTTAATTATAAAGGTAAGTTTAGGTAAGACATTAAGCTGCACAGTTTCTTAACATTATTTGGTTGCTGGTGGTCATGAATTATTTTTTTACGTTATCCAATTTACAATTAGGAAAAAGCACCTTTTTTTTCCCTACATCTCTGAGAGAGGCAGAATTATGGGATTTGCCATTTATACCTTCGGGGGTTAAGGTAGCGTTAAGTCCCATGATTGCTCCTTCAATGAGAAGGGTAAGGGTCAATGTACTTCTGTCTGGAAGGCCAATCTAAAACACAGTAACAGTAGTGCCTCAGGATTACCCCAAGGGTCACAGTGCTACCTAGAATGCCTCTAGAATTATAGATTTTATGTCCTCCTCCAGTGCCTGTCAAGACACATTCATGGTAAGGGGGATTTCCGAAGGCAACAGCTCCAGTAGAGGGTGAAGGTCCCTGTGGGACAGCCCCCAGGGCCATGCCTGCTCACAAAGGATGGATAAACAAGTACCTTCTGGCTTTCAGAGGGCACCAAGGCTGCCCTGCTGTCACCCAGCAACCCCAGACCCGGTGAATCCCAAATCATTGCTCCGCACTTTCCCTGTCAAAGCAGTTGTCATCAAAGCAACATCCAAGCGCAGAGAAAACACTCAGTACATTCTCTCCTCAGAATGGCCATTGCAGGATCCATGGGATGGGGCTAAGACTCACACCCTTCTTTCTAGCAGGAATGGGAGACAGCAGGTGTCACCTATCTGGACTTCTGTAAAGCCTTTGATGTAGTCTCCCCTCAACATCCTTCTCTAAATTGGAGAGATGGATTTGATGGGTGGACTGTTCGGTGGATAAGTAATTGATTGGATGGTCACATTCAGAGAGTAGTGGTCAATGGCTTGATGTCCAAATGGAAATCTAGAACAAGCAGTGTCCCTCAGGGGCCCATACTGGGACCAGTGCTGTTTAATATTTTTGTTGATACAGATGGTGAGATCGAGTGCACCCTCAGGGATTTTGCAGATGACACCAAGCTGAGCGATGCAGTTGTCATACCAGAAGGATGAGATGTCATCCAGAGGGACCCAGACAAGCTGGAGAAGTGGGCTGGTGTGAACCTCATGAGGTTCAACAAGGTCAAGTGCTAGGTCCTACACTTGGATTGTGGCAATCCCGAGTTTCAATGTAGGATGGGGGATGACACAATTGAGAGCAGCCCTATGGAGAAGAATTTGGGGGTGCTTATTGATGAGAAGGATTTGGGGGTGCTTATTGATGAGCAGCTCGACGTGAGCTGGCAATGCACGCTCGCAGTCCAGAAGTATCCTGGAATTCTGTGCTGCATCAAAAGAAGCATGGCCAGCAGGTCAAGGGAGGTGATTCTGTCCTTCTACTCCGCTCTTGTGAGACCCCACCTGGAGTATTGTGTCCAGTTCTGGAATCCTCAACATAAGAAGCACGTGGAACTGTTGGAATGGGTCCAGAGGAGGGCTACAAAGATGATCAGAGGACTGGAGCACCTCCCAAATGAGGACGGGCTGAGAGAGTTGGGCTTGTTCAGCCTGGAGAAGAGAAGGCTCCAAGGAGAGCTTGTAGTGACCTTCCAGTACCTGAAGGAGGCTACAGGAAAGCTGGGGAGGGACTGTCTACAAAGGTTTGTGGTGACAGGTTGAGCGGGAACAGGCATAAACTGGAGAGGGACAAATTTAGACTAGACATAAGGAGGAATTTCTTCATTATGAGAGTGGTGAGGTGCTGGAACAGGTTGCTCGGGGAAGCTGTGGCTGCCCCATCCCTGGAGGTGTTCAAGGCAAGGTTGGATGGGGCCTTGGGCAGCCTGGTTTGGTGGGAGGTGTCCCTGCCCATGACAGGGGGGTTGGAACTGGATGCTTTTTAAGGTCCCTTCCAACCCAAACCATTCTATGTATTGAAGGAAAGAATAAATCATTCAGAATAATAAGAATGAAATCTTGTCCAGCTTGCAGTTAGAAAGAATCTGATTGTAACAATTTAGCTTGTTTACTAGTTGGAACAAGGACAGTCCCCCAGCAGGAACAAAGGACAGACCTGAGCTCACCAAGAGGACACAGTGAGAAAAGAGATAAGATAAAAAGCATCAGAGGATTCTGAAGACACAAAGGAATTGTGATGTACGTTTGAGAGTGGGTGATAAGACATGATAATGAGTTCTATGTATGATTAACCAATATTTCCCAAATATATAACCAGTGTTTCTCGGAATTTATGTGAATATGTATGTTTAACCAATATAAAAGTCCTGTAACCAGTCTCAATGGACACACACATTAGATAAAATGATTCCCTGTGTCTGATGTCATATTACATATTAAAGCAATACCTGCTTGATAATCAAATTGCCATCGTGAGAATTCATTTATAAGTTTTGCTGCATTTGCTTTGTGTGTTTAATTATCTTAGCATATAAATGTGTCTTGTAAGATGCAGCTGTTGTAGATCAGGAGATAACCTGAAAGGCATCTCCAGACATGGTTGGAAAATCTAAAAAAAAAAAAAAAAATGTGGTTCTTTGTCTACGACTAGTACATATGAGGTTTAACAAGGCCAAATGCCGGGTCCAGCACTTGGGGCACAACAACCCTATGCAGTGCTGCAGACTAGGAGAAGTCTGTCTAGAAAGTTGCCTGGAGGAGAGGGACCTGGGGGTGTTGGTTGACAGTGACTGAACATGAGCCAGCAGTGTGCCCAGGTGGCCAAGAAGGCCAATGGCATCTTGGCTTGTGTCAGAAACGGCGTGACCAGCAGGTCCAGGGAGGTTATTCTCCCTCTGTACTCGGCACTGGTGAGACCGCTCCTCGAATCCTGTGTTCAGTTCTGGGCCCCTCACCACAAGAAGGATGTTGAGGCTCTGGAGCGAGTCCAGAGAAGAGCAACAAAGCTGGGGAAGGGGCTGGAGAACAGGCCTTATGAGGAGCGGCTGAGAGAGCTGGGGTTGTTTAGCCTGGAGAAGAGGAGGCTGAGGGGAGACCTCATTGCTCTCTACAACTACCTGAAAGGAGGTTGTAGAGAGGAGGGTGCTGGCCTCTTCTCCCAAGTGACAGGGGACAGGACAAGAGGGAATGGCCTCAAGCTCCGCCAGGGGAGGTTCAGGCTGGACATTAGGAAAAAATTTTTCACAGAAAGGGTCATTGGGCACTGAAACAGGCTGCCCAGGGAGGTGGTTGAGTCACCTTCCCTGGAGGTGTTTAAGGCACGGGTGGACGAGGTGCTAAGGGGCATGGTTTAGTGTTTGATAGGAATGGTTGGACTCGATGATCCAGTGGGTCTTTTCCAACCTGGTTATTCTATGATTCTATATACCCACTGCTTTTGTAAGATGTTATGCCTTTTTTTTTATAAGGGCATCCGATTCAGCGCTGAATCATAAAATAAAAGTATTATTGTCTTCGCTTCGAAGACTTGGACCACACATCTAATGAGTGTTTCTCACAGCATCGATTATTGAGTTTGGCCTTTTTCGCAGCATCAGTATAAAGATCTGCGGGGAAGGAGTGAAGCGGAGAGATCCCGGCTCTTCTCAGGGCAGCGGCAGGTCCTCTCTGGGACTCAGGGAACACGTTGTGACCGTGCTGGGGACTGAGCGCAGTCACGGGTCCCCCTGACTACGGGCTCGTCTCACACTGGAGCCACCAAACGGCACCACGCGGCCCGCCGCCATGTTTGGGCCGCAGCCCCGCCCGCCGCCATTTCTGGCCCCCAGCCCCGCCCGCCGCCACGGAGCAGCCGCAGCCGCGTCCAGAGGCGTCGGAAGGGGCGCGGCGGCCGCTGCCCGCCCGGTTCCGGCGGCGCCGCCATGGAGGAAAGCAGTGGCCCCCGCGCCTCGGCCGACGGCCTGGACGACCCGCCCAACAGCCGCGTGTTCGTGGTGCTGAGCAAGGACACCGGGGAGGCGCTGATCCGCGAGCGCTTCTCCCCCTTCGGCGACATCCAGGACATCTGGCTGCTGCGGGACAAGCGCACCAACGAGTCCCGCGGCATCGCCTTCGTCAAGTTCGCGCGCAGCTCGCAGGCCTGCCGGGCCATGGAGGAGATGCACGGCCGCAGCCTGGCGCCCGACACCAAGCCCATCAAGGTGCCGCCACCCCGGGCTCCTCCTGGAGCTGCGAACGCCCGGGAAACGCGGAGCCTGGAAACTGGCTCTTCTCTTGCTGCTTTGTTATACTTGGAGTTTAGGGAGGTTTAGGCTAGACGTTAGGAAAAAATTCTTCACAGAAAGGGTCATTGGGCACTGGAACAGGCTGCCCAGGGAGGTGGTTGAGTCACCTTCCCTGGAGGTGTTTAAGGCACGGGTGGACGAGGTGCTGAGGGATATGGTTTAGTGTTTGATAGGAATGGTTGGACTCGATGATCCGGTGGGTCTCTTCCAACCTGGTTATTCTGTGTGTGTGAGCACTTCCCGTGCGAGGACAGGCGGAGAGAGATGGGGCTGTTCGGCCTGGAGAAGAGAAGGCTCGGGGGAGAGCTTACAGCGACCTTCCAGTTCTTAAAGGGGGGCTACAGGAAAGCCGGGGAGGGACTCCTGGTCAGAGGGTGCAGGGGTAGGACGAGGGGTGACGGTTTTAAAGGGAAAGAGGGGAGATTTAGATTAGACACTAGGAAGAAGTTTTTGCCTCCGAGGGTGATGAGGCCCTGGCCCAGGTTGCCCAGAGGAGGTGTGGATGCTTCGTCCCTGGGGGTGTTCAGGGCCAGGTTGGATGGGGCCTTGGATGGCCTAATCCAGTGGAAGGTGCCCCTGCCCATAGCAGAGAGGTTGGAACTGAATCTTTAATCTTTAAGGTCCCTTCCAGCCTAAATCATTCTGTGATTCCATTAGCTGTGCTTATGTTTGGGTTTTTTTGTTGTTTTGGTTTTTTTTCCCCTTGGTTGTCTTCTGGGGTGCGCTTCTGAGATTAAATTAATTTCATTAATTAAAATGATTTTAAGTTATGTATGTGTACAGACTTTGGCCTAGTTGAGTAGTGAACTGCTCATTAACATTTTATTAAGCTGCCAGGCTTTTTTTGTTCGCTTGTTTATATTTTGTTGCTACTGCTTTACTAGACCTGTTGCAGTAATGCATTTGTTGCTACCTCACTTGTCACCTGTGACATTGGCAGTGCTACTGAATCATTCTTTGTTATTCTCCGTGGGAACTTCTGCTGTCCCCTGTCCTGTTTGCAAAACCATTTGAGATGTATTGTATTCATATGTTTCTTGTCACAGATGCATCTATGATTTTTATTTTTTTTACCCTCCCTACTAGGAAAGGTAGCTTGTGTGAAAAAATACAGCGACTTGTTAAAACAAACTTTCTTTTGATGGTTGATACATGATTAATATACTTTCCGCAGTGATTAATGTCTATGTAATTATTTTGTTAGGTGTTTATTGCACAGTCAAGAGCTTCTGGAAGCCACCGAGATGTTGAAGATGAGGAGCTCACACGGATTTTTGTTATGATACCAAAATTCTACACAGAGGAAGATCTGCGGGAGAAGTTTAAGGTACTGATTCACTATTTGTTAATTATTATTCTTAACTGGCTTCTAAAATTATTAGAAGGGTTTAACGCAGGGAATGGGAATTTTCAAATATTGTAAATTAATACCGTTTTTAATTGTTCTAGATGTATGGAGACATTGAATATTGTAGCATTATTAAGAACAAGGCTACTGGAGAAAGTAAAGGTTTGGGCTATGTGAGGTATTTAAAACCATCGCAAGCTGCGCGAGCAATTGAAGAGTGTGATCGAAGTAAGAACCTGATTAAATTCTTTCAAGTTTTTCACAATAAGTGTGTATCATCATTAATGTACCTTTAAATTGTTAGTTTTGTTTGTATGTAAATTATGATGTAAATACATTGTGAGATTAAGTTCTCTTGCAAGTAAAAAACAGCATTATTGACCTGGATTGAGAACAGTCATAGAATCACCAGGTTGGAAGAGACCCACTGGATCATTGAGTCCAACCATTCCTATCAATCACTAAACCATGCCCCTCAGCGCCTCGTCCACCCGTGCCTTAAACACCTCCAGGGAAGGTGACTCAACCACCTCCCTGGGCAGCCTGTTCCGGTGCCCAATGACCCTTTCTGTGAAAAATTTTTTCCTAATGTCCAGCCTGAACCTCCCCTGGCGGAGCTTGAGGCCATTCCCTCTCGTCCTGTCCCCTGTCACTTGGGAGAAGAGGCCAGCTCCCTCCTCTCTACAACCTCCTTTCAGGTAGTTGTAGAGAGCAATGAGGTCTCCCCTCAGCCTCCTCTTCTCCAGGCTAAACAACCCCAGCTCTCTCAGCCATTCCTCATAAGGCCTGTATTTACAGCCACTTGATTATATTATTGCAGGGCAAAATGTGCAAGTAGAATCAGTGAAAAGATTTTGGAAATGGATACAGAGTTTTCTTTCATGAGTTATTATTGGTGTGTCATCTAGGTTTCATACATAGGGGAACGCCATTGTAATGTGTCCCTGAGGTTATGCATTTTTAGTCAAATATCAAATTTATTTTAATTAAATATTATATTATGTCTTTATTATATTTCTATATAAAAGTAGATTTGATAATCCATAGTGATTCTGGTGTGATTGCATTCGTTTAAGAACAAGTTTATCTTAATTGAAGTTTGTTTTCATTTGTGACAAAATGAAAGAGTTTGGGTTTTATGACCAGCCATCTGTCATGTATGCCCTAGTACCAATGTTAACCAAATGTTAATGGGTTTTGGTGAGTCTGGTAGAAGGCGGCCACAGTTGTTAGGTGTGGAAACATGTGGCGTGTTGCTAATCCAGGAGGAGAAAGACTTTTGGGAAAACCTAACAACAGCCTTCCAGTCCAACCTCCTGATGATGTTCACTTAATCACAAATATGAAGCAACTTGGCCAGGGGATGTGGTTGGTTTTTTTCTGTTGTTGTTCTTGTGTGCTGTCCCCCCCATTAATACACATAGTGATTCTACCTCCTATCTGTCATAAGTGGTTCTGCAAAAATTGTATTTGTGACAATTCTTGCATAGGAATAGGAGCTTGAGATTACTTAGCAGTTAAATTTTATTTCCTTTCTGCTGTGAAGTTAAAGTGAAGTTAGTTGGATAGCCTGAGAGTAATACCTAATTTTTTCAGAAAAGCAAAACCTAAATCAGTGCAAAACATGCATAAGCTACTGTTATAGTATGGAAGTTCAGATGACTGTTTCTGGAGCACCTCTGAATCCTGTCAACTATCACAGAATGGTTGAGGTTGGACGATTGCTCTTGGAGGTCATCTTACACAACCCCCCTGCATCGTGGCCCAGTGTCCTGTCCAGACAGCTTTTTTTAATAACCCCAGGGGTAGAGACTCCACAACCTCCCTGGGCAGCCTGTGCCAGTGCTCAGTCACCCTCACAGCAATTACACTCTGTTGTGCTTAATTTGTGACTAGAAGTAGTCCTATGTGGAAGTTGTTAGCTCTCACATTGTTATGGCAGGCTTCAAGAATTATGCGTTAGTTATTTTCCTAAAGACAGCACTTACTGTGTTTTCTGAATAACAAGTTTCTAAATGTACTAATTGAAGAATGCAAATCTGGTCAGATAATTCAGATGGGCTGAGGAGCTGCTATTTGTGTGGTTTTTTTTTTTTTTCAGGCTACAGGGCCATTTTGGCTGAACCAAAAAATAAATCATCAGAGTCCGTTGAACAGGATTATTTTAGTAATAACATGAGGCAAGAACCAAGAGGAAATATGCTTCCATTTTGTAAGTCACAGCTCTTTATACTAAAAGTGATTTGTAGTCATGAGTATGATCACAAAGTAAGAATGCACTTTGGAAGAGGGGAAGCTAACGGAGGCTTAGATCAACACTTAAGTAGTATATCAGGTGTTGGAGTTAAAAATGAGGTAGGTATTTTGTTTCTGTATTTTTATGGCTTGCTTTGCTCTGGTTGGTTAATTATTTTGTGATCCGTATTGGTGAAATAAACACTTCACCTTTATTATATAGGTGACCTAGATTACTTTTAAAAGATTGACTGAAAAATACATGTGAAATAAAGGCATGCTGGTGTGATGACTTGAATTATTGATTTTTATGTTGATTATTGAGGTGGGCAGCCGGAGTGTTGTATTTTTGAAAAAACTGAGGGCAGAATTCAAGAGCCAGTCTCCAAACGCCTGTCAGTGGTATCGCGGCTTCCCTTTATCCAAGAGCAGCTGTTTGCCCTCTTTGATCTAATCCCAGGACTGGAATATTGTGATGTTCAGCGAGATCCTCATACTAATAGTGGTAGGTAGAAGTACAAAAGGACTTTTTTTTTTTTTTGTCGTTTTTTATGAATGGAAGGTATCTTCATTCTATTTTGATTCGCTTGTATTGCGAGATACAGTACACTTGTTAGAAAGAATTAATGTTTCGTGTATCAGTGGCTGCTACTATCACTGATGCATAAACCCAAAAATTTAGTTTTGCTTGAACCCCTGTGTACAGGTAACCTTAATACCTTTAATAGGTAATAGAATCTAAAGAAAGATAGAATCAAAACCTTGAAGGTTTTTTTTGTCAAATTAAGTTTATGGTTCTGACCTGAATAAAAGGAGAAAACTGGAAAATTATTAGGTATCTAGTTCTGATCTCTGATTTCATCCTGAAATAAGGTGTGTGTCTGTCTCTGTGTAGAAGCTGACATGAGTAAAGGGCATTAAATTGTCCCCAAACAGATAATGTTGTGTATTAGAAGGATTGTTTTGATTTCAGTCTCTGTTGTTTTGCTGTTGTTGAGAAAAACATGCAAGAGATCTCTTGTCCAAGAAGCTTGAAATGGACATGATTTCAAGAGTTAAAATATAATTTTACACTACTTGTGATTAACTGTTGATGGGATAATTGCATCTTAAATGTAACTGTATATATGTTTATAATTCAGGGTTAGGGAAGAAAATATGTTTTTACTTGCATTGCTTTATTACTGTCTTCTCAAGTTAGTATAAATATAGTTGATCAGTCACAAGTTAATTCCACTTAAGTTTTCTTCACAAATACTACTGATGTTGCTATCAAGTAATGTACTTTCTGGTAAAAAGAACTAAGTTTTATATTACACCTCACTAAAATGCAGTTTAATCATATTGCTTTATTTGAATGTAATTGGTACTTGGGATTTACCTGTATCTCGCTGAAGCTGTGTGCACTGTATTTGTAGGGTATGCTGTGATTCAGTACAGTACCGCTGCATCAGCTATATATGCCAAGTATAAACTACATGGGTTTGAGTACCCTCCTGGAAATCGATTAACGGTTATTTTTCTAGAAGATGGGAGTGATAGCTCAGAGTAAGTACCAGTACATAGAGATGGAAAGTTGTAAGTTGGGTTCTGGAGAACAAAATTTAAAAGAATAAATAAATAATTTTTTAATATAAGAAGCAGCAGCAATGTCACTGTGTTTCTTTTTTTTTTAATTGTTCAGAGTAAACATTTTGCAACTTGCTAGTCTTTAGTAAAGAAAATATTCTAATATATATTCTTAAGATACATTGGAAAATCTTGGATGTTTTAAGAATCCTTGTAAATGTCTGTAATATGTAAAAAAGGCTGAAAGGTGTGGGAGATGAGGTTTTCTGTTAAAATCAGGTTTATATACACAATCTCTTGGTTGTGTTTGCAGTACTGCAAATAGTAACCTTGTGAGGCACGTATGTAGAGTAGAACTGTTGAGTGCTTAGGATCTGACACCTTTACTGCATGAAGGTCATTAAGGTTTTACTTTGACCATCTCTAATCTGTTCTGGTGATTTGAATGCCCATTACAAGTTGGAGCAGCTTAGGTACGCTCCTCCAGTGAGTACTTTGGCTTACTTTCATTCTAAAGGGATCTAGTTCTTGTCAAACCTGTTCCATGATAAGAATGAGGACAGTAAGGAGGGGCAATGGAGAGATTTACTTCAGAAGTTCATGCCTGATCTTAGCTAAAAAAAATATAATTAATTGCAGGCATCCTTCTTTCACACAATTTCCTTCATTCTTGAATAATTCCTGCAGTTTCATGGTGCTACAGCATGGGCTGTGAATCTGTGCAAAAAATGCAATTGCTTTTTCTTGTTCCCCAACATAACGAAGGAAAGCTACTGGAAAATGAGAGCTGGAAGTAAACTTTCTCTGATAATTTTCTGCCTTCTGAATTGAATCTCTGTGGTCTTTTTTGAAAGAAACAGTGATTTTTTTTCTGTCTCGTGTCTTTTAGGCACCTTTAACAAAATGTCGTGGGCTCTGTAGAGTTAATTTTTTCTTCCTCTAAAGTATTAAAAAAAAATTGAAGAAGAGTTTTGTTTCTCTATGTGCAGACACGCATGAGTGTTTTCAATTAGCTGCAGCTAGCATACATGCTTGCAGATCATCGCTAGTGTGTCACAAAAGCCTGACTTGATTTTTCATTACCTGCAGGAGTTTACAGATTTTCAGAGATGCCTTTAGATGTGCATTAAGATTAATTTTCTCTTGTTCAGTATAAAATTCCTGTAACTTAGTTCTTTTTTTTAAAGAGTTTATTATCACTTCTGCTTGCAGCCTCATCAGAAAAATGGCAACACAGTTGGTAACAGCACAGGTGTCAGCAGTGTTGCGGAATAACAATGCAGTTGTTCAGCCGTATAGGATACCACCTGTAAGTTTCATGTAATGGATATTGTTAACTTTCTTCGTAATTGTAAGGAACTTCAGACATGTCAAAAAAGAACACCGCTCGCAGCTCATTTTTTCTGTAAATGTTTTAGATGCTACGTTTTTAAGATGTACCTCTGTTTGGTTTGTACATTTTTATTCCATTTAAAGGTGTCTGACCTTACCTGGATTTATTGCCCAATTTAATGAAATAACCAAAGTAGACAAATTTATTAAGGTGAGAACTGGTAGAGCTTCTCTGTCCTGCGATAGAAACAAAAATTGTCAGTGAGCTAAAATGACTTACCACCCTGCCATTGGTTAGTTTATACTTGCATTTTTTCCCTTGTTTCAGCAGGTACTTGGAGGAACTTCCGGCTCGCAGTTACTTCAGCCCCAAACAGATGCCATACTTCCACCACCCAAAAAAAAAGTTCCACCTGATACTCCTGTGAAAGAAAGGCTTTTCGTACTTTTTCATCCGTATCCATTACCCATAAATGTGTTGGAGGATGTGTTCTGGTAAGGCTCTGTTTACAAAAAAATATTCTGTAACAAAAAAAAAAAACCAAAACCAAACCCTTGAGATGCTTAAAATAAGTGTTGAAAATAAACAAAGATTGTTGTGATGAAAACCCTTTCCAAAAAAGACAGGGCACAGCTAATAAATGATCAATAGGTAACAGTTGCTTTTTGAAGCAAGTAATGGAATTCACCTTGAAACACTGATGGTGTATCATCAGTCAGCTGCAGTTAAATGTCTAGTCTCAAAACTTGTAAATCAAAGAATGCAGTACTTTCTGTTCTTATGGCTTTATTTATTTGGCATTTTCTTTTACGTATTTAAGAGAATTTAAGAGTTTTGGTAATTTCCACAATAATTTAGGGGATTAAGTGTAGGGCGTGGTTTTTTTCTGAAATTTCCAGAGACATTTTGATGGTTTGCATCTTATTCACACTGTTTCAAGCATCCTTTCACGCTGCCTCCCTATGAGGAGCAAAGACTTGAGAAAGTATTTTTGCCATCTTAAAACAAAAATATGGTTCAACTGTTTTCCAGTATTTTATACTATTTGCTTTTAGTACTCTCTTGAAGAAAAAGACAACATTTCCCTCTTCTAATAGCTGGCATTTGCAATAGATCTTTGGAAAGCCAAAATATTTTCAAGGTACCAGGAGGGGAAAAGAAACAGTATGCAGCTGGGTGAAATTTGAAACTGTATTGTTCTGATACAGTGGATTTTCTTAATCAGAAGCTGGACAAGGAGGTGGCTGTGCACTCTAGTCTTGACACTTGTGTAACTTGAGTATGAAGCAAGCAGACTTTATTTTCTTAAAACCTTTCTTAATACACTGTCCAGGAATCTCCTGAGGACTTGGAAATCTGGGTTTTTCCACAAAGCTGTTGCACTTGCTTTCTGAGTCATTTCAGTGAAACCTTTTCAAAGATTAATCTCAGCTCAGCAAGCTCATTTAAGTGAGGTGCAAGTTGAGCCTTTGAATTACCTACTGGTTTGTATTTGTTTTTGGTTTGGGTTGGGGCTTTTTGTGGTATCAATTAGCTTTACATTTTCTTCTAAGTAAGAGACAAATTACTCATGCTTGTGGTTCTTTTGTAATATTCTGTAGAAAATACTGCCTGTGAACTCCTGGTTTTATTTTTATTCTGCCTGGAATTCTGTATACACAGAGTATGAAAATTGGGGGTTGTGGAGGAAGACAGCACAAGAAAATGCACCGTACATATGAGAATGTGATTTGGTAGCTACAAAAACTATATATACTTCAGATTGGACAATAGGTATCTGTGTTGTGGTAAAACCTGCAAACTAGCTTTTGTTCTTTTTTACAGTCGTTTTGGAAACTTGATAAAAGTTTACCTTGTGGCTGGAAAAAATGTGGCCTATGCAAAATTTTCGGACAGAGCAAGTGCCAGTGATGCCATAACTGCGTTACATGGCAAGATTGTAAATGGAGTCAGGCTTAAAGTAAGGTTGGCAGACTCGCCTACGGAAGAATCTAATAAACGTCAGAGAACTTACTGAGCAGGTGAGTACCCACTCTGAGCTCTTACTTAAACTGAAGTTCAACTGTGTGAGATAATGATAGGCAAAGCATTTGAACAGCTAGCAACTTCACATTTAATTTGTGATATGCATGTATACATATATATGCATATATGGGGTGTGTGTGTTTATATATGGACACTTACACTTCAGTAAAAATCTATTTTTATAATTTGTGAACAAATATGGACCAGTTGACTAACATCAGCCTGGATGTTCACAGAAATACTCGCTTTATGTACATAATAGTATCAGTTAATATTGAAAAGAGTATGCAAAAATAAACAGTGGAATGGAGATCAGCTTGTGTGTGTCTTTCTTTCAGCAAAACCATTTGCCCTCACAGTGGTGTTAAATAAAGATGCACAGTAGCCCTTGAAGGTTAGAGGAGGAAAGGGGGAAATTAAAAAGGAGATGGAAAGAACAGGAAAGGTTGCCAGATGAAACCAAAAGTTTGGGATATTTATGTCATCTATATTCTTAGGAATAAGGCATATCTGGAATATGATAGATAAGAATATATTTTAAAGCCTGTTGTAGAGGGATTGAGGTGTGAGATTAAGACAATTAGTTTAAGAAATTATTAGTTGATGCTTATGTCCCCTCAAAGTTGGCTGAGCTCGGAGGTTTTATAGACTTCACGGGACAAAATTAACTTTTGCTTTTAAAACATTGTTCTGATCCAGAGTATATAATTTTTGTTTTATTAAATGTCAGGATTCTTACCAAAAGAGAACTATATGGGGCGAGAAGCTAATCCCCGTTTTCTACAAGGTAACTCCCAGCTACAATGGTAGCTTCCAAATAATTTCATATTATTATTTTCCAAATAATTTCATATCATTTCATGGCCATATTAACTTTATTGGGAATGTGCAGTTTTGCTTTAACTTATTTAGAAAACATCAAAGGAAATCCTGACTCTTTTTGTATCAGTATCTTACTTCTGAGTTTCACTCCTTGTACCTTTCTTTGTGTAGAGATTCTTTGTGACCTGGAAACTGCAAAGACCAAAAAAGATTTTGCCCACAGTGTTCTCTTCCTCCTTTTTTTCCTATGAACTTTCATGTTGTTCTTTTGATAAGCAGCAGTTACTAAAGATGGCCTTAGTACTTGAACACAACTTGCTTTTTAAAGAAATGGATTTCTTGCATCCTTTTCTCTGCATTGGATTGTACCTCAAACTCACTTGAAGCTTTTAATCAGCAGCTCGGGTGAATGCAATTTTAAGTAACTTGTACTCATGCTCTTATCTTTTTACAGCGGTTTTGTTTGGTTTTAATGACTTTTGCTTCCAATAATAAAAGGGCAGGCTCTTGGTCACTACAGGAAAAAACATGATGTAAAGGGTAATGTAATACCTGGTCTACCTTGACTATTTTTACTGGAAAAATGTAGACTCAATAAGGATCCAAAATTATAAAGATGATTTATCCTTACTTTTCATTTATTTGTTTTTAACAAAGACAAGAGCGAGAAGACTGAGAGGTTCTCTTCTGATTGTAAAGCTAAAGCTGATTTATTTTATTCACACACACACGTGCACACATAGATGAGCACACACTCTCGCAGTGTTATTTTTCAGAAGGTTCTTCAAGGTCTCCAGCTGTTAAAAGATGCAGTTGGTCACCAAATGGGATTTTTAAAAGGTTAAAACTTACTTTATATTTCAAATTATGTCTGGAAACTCTAATACATATGTGTATTATGTATGACTATTTAGAAGCCTGATCATTATAAGGTGAGGGCAAGGCATATGCATTCCTTGCTCTACAATTTTACCTAACTAGAAAACTGGAGAAATAAGGCCATATTTGAAGAATAATTATTGTACTTATGCAAAATCACAGCAGAGCTCTTTGTCCTTTTCTAGGTTTTTGCATTTCTGCAAATTTTCAAGTAACAAGGAGTACTAGTTATAGTTTATTCAAAGAAGGACACCTTAAATCTGTCTTGGACAGATTGCATGTATTTTTGGTGCAAATGACTGCTGAATATTACCACTCTGGTTAGCCATTTATCTGCTGCATCCATGCACTAACACAGAAAAGTTTTCTAAGTGTGAGGTGTTATATCCTGTGCATTAGGTGTCTGATACTGAGTTGCTTAGCAGGTTGTCTTAGCATTTAAATCTTAGGATGGACAGACAAAATTATTTGCTTGTTTTTTTTCCTTTAGCCAGTTTTTCAAAATCAAATGAGATACATAAAAGATTCCATCTGTGCTCCTTTTTAGAAAAGCTTGTACGTTTATGTTGGGCTTACCACTGTGTGACCCTGCATTGGACTGACTGGCAAGCAAGTTCTGCAGTAGCTTAGAGGCTTATATTTTGCTTCCAATTAAAGCTTTACACGTGAAGAGGGATGGAATTCTTCTCTCTACTTCTGAAATAGTTTTGGGGTTTTTTTTAAATATCTAAGAATATTAACTTCTGTTCCTTTTGAATTTTATCTGGAGGAAATAAGATTATCTAAAATGTCCTTGAGTTTTCACTTAAGTAATTGCCGCTTAAAATCCTTTCTAAAGTTCTGTTGCATTTCTTGCCTCTTATCTCTAACAAGGTGGCTGGATTTTTGCAATAGTCTTTTCTATGCAAGGTTCTCTAATTAAAATCTATGATAAGACTGGTGGATTCGATGGAATCAATCTGAAAAAAATTCAGTTGTATAATTCAATTTAAATCAAATATTGATTTTGTCAACACAGTTTCTGTCTGATTTTTTTGAAGCCTTTCCCCCAATAGTATTTCTTATATTAAAAACAGATTTATATACAATTTACGAAGTGATTCCTTATAAAATATTTTATGATAATGGTATGCTACTGATAGTGATACTGCAAGGTAAACTTCTGATCCTAGGAACATTCTATTGTTTTACAACAACCATTTTTTATCAGGAGAACTTGAATATGTGTATATTAATACTCTAATCCTCTTAAGGAATTTTGCAGGCTCTGGATCTCCTACAAGTCCCTGAAAATTCAATTCTTTATATGAGTAGTTAGAATAGCAGAGAAATGGAGATAAAGACCTATAAAGTTCTCTTAACAATTAAATTCTAATACAAGGGTTTTTCTAGGTGAGATTCTCCCCTCTTATGCTAAGTAAGTATTAGTGGTTGAAACAATCACTTTAAACCATCTTGCTTTGAGTTGGTGTGGACTTGAGAAGACAACTACAATGTCTACTTCTAGGCAGTTGCTAAAATCAGAAGCTATCTTAATGTCCTTGGTGTTGACTAGCTTATGCTCTCTACTCAGGTTTTTGCATGGTTTTAAGTATTTTGTGGGAACCTCATTGCAATTATCTGTCACCTGTTGTGCAAATTATTTCTCTCAAAAACAGGAGGAGAAGGAAATAATTTGGGATCTTGCAGAAGAATGTATTGTGGAATTTGGATTAATCTTTGTTGTAACCTAGTAGTTCTATTTATATGCTACACTGCCCCTAAAAGCCTCCCAGCAATGCACTAACAACAACCAAAAACCACAAACCCTCCAGCCCATCCCAGACGTTTTTCATGAAGTTTTCAACAAGTCCTTAGAAAGCAGAGCTTCTGCCTAGCACTGTATTAGAACTTAAAACCACAAATATCTAGGGCTGGATTCTGTGGCTCCTAATAATTGTTGGTGATTGGCTTTCAGTGATAGCAGATGGATTCACTGCATTTTTCCCCTTCTGAAAATGTTTAGTGATATTTTAAATAATAAGTTGAAAAACGTTTATTCTGTCATTAAATGATTGTTTACTCTTGTCTTTTATTCTTGTCCTGAAAAATTCCTGCACGCTGATTTAATTTGCATTCATTTTTTCTAGTTAAAATGTTATTAAAATCCTGGAGTTTAACATGGATATTTATAATGACTTATTTCTCTGCAAAAATGTTTTTTAAAAAGTACTCATATCATAGTTAAAATATACTCCAGAATAAAAAAAGTTAACTATATTTTGTATCAACATTATACTACAGAAAAGTTGCCGGCTGTGACACACTGCTCAAAAATAAAGGTGGAACTTTAAAAGCTAGGCAAGCATATATAAAATTTTAATATTTTCTAAATACATTAAAAACGTTATTTATATGCTGTTGTAACAATTATGTTTTTAAATAAAAATAGGTATGTTGCTTTTTGATACTATTTTTGTACTTGTGTTTTTTCTACAGAAACTAAGTAATGACATGACCCTCAGCTAGCTGACTGACTGACTGAAAACGTGACTAGACATGGTTCCTGTGGACAGTGACAGCTTTTCTGTACTTTAATTGTTACTTAGTGGATCTTCTTTCACTATATATGGAACTTTCTGGTTTTGAAAATGCAGACATGCAGTTTTATAACTATGCAGGCATTACAAATTGTAAACTGGTGGTTGTTCTTCTAGTAGTCTATAATCATGTATTACAGAAATATCTCTCGTGTTTAACTGAATTCCTCCTCCAAGATGGAAATTACAGTGATGGGGGAATAAAGGAGTCAGCATTTTGTGGCTCAGCTGGTTAATTGGTAATGATTCAGATTATAACAGTTAAAATAGAAGACATTTCACATGATCCAAATTGTCTCAGAAACTGAAGTACAGCAGTAAATGCAAAGAAGATAAAAAAACTGTTTGAAAAAGTGCTGGTAAACCTGATGGCATTAAGCTATATATAGGAAAATAGCTGTATTACAGAAAATTGTTCAAATACATTCTTAAATATTCTGTTGAATTGGGCCAAAAGTATTGATTATGCTTTGTATGCTGTTTAGTGAAAAAGACATTTGACTGTGGGTCAGACTGCTAGAGCTGCTTACATTTATCCTTTCTTGTCCTGAGGTCTTTTGGTTATAAATATGGGGAAAGAATGGAGTTCGGGGTGGTCTTTTATTTTTTTAGAGGTTGGGTTGGGTTATTTTTGTCATTTGTTTTTTGAGTTTTTTTAAGAAGCTTTCAATGCTTGTGGTTATGTATGAATTAAACAATTCAGCATTTCAGCAGGATGAAGAGGAACAGTGATGAAGAGTAAATAAAGGTAGTTCGAATACGTATTTGCACGGATAATTTTCAGATGCAAAATACATTTTTGTGTATTCCTGAATACTATTTGTTGAATTGAAAATATCCTGATTATTAAAATACCTTATGCAGATAAAATTTATAAATTTTAGTTGTATGCACACCATGGGACAAGCATGCTTTTGGATGCATCCTCCATCCAGTCCTGGTCCCTTGATGACTGATATGAGAAGAGACAGTGGAGCATCCTGTAACTTCCTCTGGCTCTGAGCACCTTCAGAAAGATTTCCTTCCAAGAAATCCCTAGCTCACAGGAAGAGAGAGGTGAGAATGCAAGTCTTGCTTCCTTAGTTACCAGGCATGGGATAGTGAACTGGGTTTCAGAGTAAAGACAGAAAGTCTGTAAAGTTTTAATGTGATGGGAGAATTATTTACATGGATAAGGGGGATTGAGTCGCGTGGGGGAGGTAGAGTGATTGACAGCCCAAAGTAGACTAGGATAGTGGGGTTTATTTAAGAACCAGTGAGAGCTGAGTTTTTCTCCTGCCTCGTAACTTCATGCTCTTAGCTGCTTTTCTCCCCTCCCCACCAGCAGCATTAGGTTTATTTAGCCTCAGATTCCTTCTCTAGCAGGGAGATGGCTATTGTCAAGAGGGCTGGGAAGAAAGATGTGTTTGTGCTGTGCAGCTGCTCAGTCACCAGTCTTGGGTCCCACTGGCCAGTGTCCCTGGTCAGCCTTTGGCATTTATTTCCATGCAGCTTACTGAGCTCCAGGATCATCCTTCACTTCTACAGTCTTCACCTTCTGCTTCTTCAGCCTCTTGTTCTTTCCAAGAATGCTACTTCTTACCTGGAAACCTTTCTTGCAGCCTACTTTATGGTGCTCCAAGCTCTTGGCTTTCCCAGTCTGAATAGTAAACGTGCAGAAGCACAGCACCTTATAATCAGTGGATTTGTATTGTGTCTCTTCATTAATTTAAACTATGTTTTTACTTAAAACAGGTGGCATTCTTTTCTAGTTTTATTTACTTTTAAAAGAGAAGAAAGAAATGACAAGGTATTGGGAAATACCTCCAGTTGTAAGTAGCTGAAAGGTGTGGGTGAAACTTAATTTTCCACACCGTTTTCCAACACCAAAAGATACATACTCATTAAAGCAAGGTCCCTGGTTGGAGTTTGGAGGAGGAGATGGAAAAATGGAGGAGGAGCAGAGTTTGGTATAATCTTTTTTAACTGGAAAATATGCTTACTCTAAATTTACAACTTTACCCTTCTGTGCTTTACCGTCAGTTGTCTCAGAATACTGCTAGGATACAATCCTAGATTAGCTATCTAGTAGGTACTTCACCTGCTATCAAATTAATGCGATCAGAATACTTACATGCAGCATACAAAATGGGTTTTATGTAGCAAATACTTTAAAATGTTTGTTTAATAGGTCTCTAGTACAAGAAACAGCCACATTCAAATAGCTTTTCTTCATTGCCTGTTCTTCACAAGAAGTATCAGTAAAAATATTTGTGCATTAGAGAGGGTATATGAGAATGAGCACTATCATTGCAATTGGTTCAGAAGTTTGAATTTTATGTGACAAATTGTGTATTTAAAACCATACAAAGCAGTATTATTTCTTATGTTAAAAGAATATCAGTATTCAAATGCTGCAACTTTAAATTGCAGAATAAAGGTTAACTAAGAAACCTCCTTTTGCTTCTCTCCATTCCCCTAGTATGTGTTGCGATACATTCCGTGATGACTCACCATCAGCTTTTTCCCCAAGAGCAGTTTTTTAATTTGGCACAAAGAACAAAATTCAGTCAGGGCTGAATGGTTAAAGCAGGCTGTAAAATTCTTGCTTAATTTGTTGTAAATGTTAGAAAACAAAAAATGAACAAAACGGGTTTATGGTTGAGCCTAAAGGATGGTATCCTATCTCTGTCTCTAGCCTAGGGTTCGCTTTTGAGGGGTGTTGCCATCTCTGAGGTTCCTCTGGAAAAGTCCTGTTGGGTTTGTTTTAGTTTTGTTTCCCTCATCATCCTCATAAATTCTGATTAGAATTTGGGGCTTTCCTGTATTTATACAGGGGAAATAATTCTGACCAGGTTACCATAGATCCAAGACTTCGGAACCATCAAAACAGCACCTTTGCAGCCTTAACTGTACAGTGTACTTGTGCAGCGAGTCCAATGTTTTTAGAAAACCTCAGTCCTACTGTGCAAACATGGCAGAGAAACCGCGCTTGTAGAGTGGGTCTGACACATGCTGCTGAACGTGTGGGATGCAATGCATCTGCATGTTTAGAGTAAGTGAAAACAGAGTCTGCAAGGAGTGAGCTACTGTGCCAGTGCAAGCATCTTTTCAGCGTATGTACAAATCTTTATTGTCCTTGTTTGTATCTCCTCAAGAGTGCTTTTAAGTATAGGATAATGTTGCCCATGTTATTTAGGCGCTAGGTGAAACACTGAGAGTCTCTGTCAGCTGTAAAAAGAAAAATGCCTCATTTAGGTGTTAGAATTAGCCTTTCTGATGAGTGTCTTCTGTCAAGATCCCCAGTCTAATGTGGCACTGAAGGTGGATGCCAGTGTGTTTAGGTTGTATAAACATCCCTGGGAGTGTGAAAACTCAAACGGCCATCCAAGATGGGAGAGAAGAATCATCTGCTAGAATCATCTTTACATCTACGTGAGGGAATGATTGATGCATGCAGAGGATTAAAAAATACTGTCTAGGACTTGAAGTAACACTACAAAGTAGCCATAGAACAGTGCTGGTTTTTAATCCTTCTCAGTCCTGCTTCTGTTACTGCTTGTCTGTGTGAATAGCGGGCCACTATACTCCCCTGGGCATGGAAGATCAGTGCTCTGTATGTAGTCTTGCTTCAGGCTACAGAACTCTTCTGCCTGCTTGTTCAGTCGGTCTTGAACTGAATAGAATTGGGCTGGTACTTGGAGGAAATCAGTACTGAGGCTTTGAGATACCCTAAGAAGTGACTCTGAAACCAGTCACTGTTGAATCAGTCTGTTAGGTGACTCATGTGGAGTAATTTGTAGTCATCTAGTAACATTTTTTAGAAGATCCTTCAAAATTGTTACTTGGCCTCCTTAGAGTTCAGTATATTTCCTGAAAGCATTGATGTACTAGGCTTTACAAAAAATATCAGTTTGTGTTAATATATTTTGCTATTTTCAAGTCCTGCAGCAGTGTTGATTGTTTCTGGTATTTGTAGAAATTTGATTGTTTCTGGTATTTGTGTTTTATAGCACAACTGAAAAGTAGCTGGCATCCTGCTTTTCTAGGTCATTTCATTGATAAGAAAAAAACCTGTCGTGAGGGTGAGTGTTAGTTTCTTGTACTGGAAAAAACTGTGTCATGTATATTCCTTTTGCTGCTGGTTAGTAAATTGGCTAAAACTCTTGGGGGTTTTGTAATTTTTTTTTGCAGTTATAGTGCTTTAATCTTGATAAGTAGAATTTAATGTGCTTATCTGCAAGTGACTTGGATTTCAGCTGTGTTCATCAGCCATATTTTCCGTTGTCATTGAACGGGGCTTTTGTACCTTTTGAAAATGAGGTAATGCAGTTTTCATGCATTATACTAAATGTTGTTAAGTAGAAATTATTTTATCCATTAATTGAGTCATAACCAGTTGGTCAGCAGAGGGGTTTTCTGTTCTTGTAACTGGAGAAAGATACAAATTTGCTTGTGTTGCCTGAATGTCTTTGTGAGGGTATTTCTGATCATTAAGTGAAAGAAAAAGGTGGTTCTCAAGAGGGCCGTGCATATTAAATGCGATCTGTGAATTGATGATTGCAATGAGCTCCCTTCACTGACCTTGGGGCTCCAACTTGAGACCTTTTTCTTTGGTGGTACAAACCACTACTAGAGTACCTCATGTGGGGCAGAGCCCAGGCTTGCACTGAGCAGTGCAATTGGATTTCCTTTGCATCCTTCTTTGTTCCTCTTAATAGGCCATTTGCTGACCCAGGGTACTTTGTCTGCAGAGATATCATCTAATGTCTTTGATTCCAGGCACCTTTGCCTGTCCAGTAACGGTAGCAGTAAATGAGAGACGGAACGAATAGTCATATGTAAGTGGAAGCTTTTGAAGATGAAACCAACGTGCAATTATGTGCATGACTCCAGTTCAGGAAAACTACTCATTTCATATTCTCACTCTACCATTTTTTTTAAACTTCCTATTTTCTAAACATTCACTTAAAACTTTGTCAAAGATTCTACTCAAGTTTTTCACAGAATATCAGATTTGAACTGCAGTTATAGTGGTAAATCTTATGTAAAGTAAGCTGGAGAAACAATAAAAGAAAGGAGGAGGGTTAATGATTCTAAGTTCACCTGACATCACTAGAGCAAAGGGACAAGGGTGGTGCTGATCCCGCAGCGCTGCGAGGCAATCGCCCCTGTTCCAGCAGAGGTCACTGGTGGTCTGGATGTGCAGATGGAGGCTACAGCTTAAAACTGACACTGCTTTTGAAACTCAACCTGCTTCCAAGGTAATCAACCTATATATAGAATCTCTTAACCAAAGAAATCTTTGTGTTATTTTTTTCACAGACAGAAAGTTATCTAAAGGTGTATCAGTTTTAAACATGTAATTTAAAATACTTTAATAATTAAAATAATTAAAGTAATTAGTTAAGAGAAGACAGAATCCTAATTTATCTTGAATATTTTCTCTACATTATATTTTAAACCATTAATTTCTTCATAACCCTCTAGTTTTGAAACTCAAGTGATTATTTTTCCTTGCACAAGTCTCACATGTCTATTTCTGATTTTTTTTGTCTTGCTTTTCATAGTTTTGCAAATGCAGGATTAGCCCAATAAGTTTTTAAATTATTGTGGCTGAAAACCTGAAACCACCATATACAGAACACTTCTTTATACCATTTCTTGATGTTTTTGCGATTTCCCTGTAAAAGACTGAGTGAGATAATGAGCAGAAACTAGGAAGAAAAGCAGAGGAAAGAGAGTCAAACCAAAGGAAAGATAAGGAAGATAATAAAAAAGAAGTTCGATATAATAGGAAACATTCTAGTAAGAGGTGAGGCACGGAGGGTGAGTTTCTGAGGGAAAATCAATTCAGGTATTGGGAAAAGCTGGATAATCCAAATGATTCATATCTTAAGACAGAAAAGATGGAGTGCACTGTGGTGCTCTGGAAGTGAAATTCTTTAAGATTAGGTTGGATGTAGGGATTGGACTTGATGATCCAAGAGGTCTTTTCCAGCCTGGTGATTCTATGATTTAGAAACTTCTAGATGGATTTCTAGCACCAATGAGCTGCAGAAGCCTTTACATTAGTCTGTAGTAATGTCATTCTGTTGTGTCTTATTTCTCCGTTGTTTTTAAGTATACTGATTGTCACGCACATTTGATATGGACTTAATGAATATTATGGCACCAGTATTACTTTTAAAGCAGTATCTGTTACTCAAAAGCGTGTGCTTTCTGTTAAGCTTCATTATGTTGCTGGGCAATTTCTCCTTCATGTCTTTCCTGTGTGGTGGTTCTGTTCCTTCTCCTTGCACTGACTGCCCACCCCCAGCTGCTGCTGTCTTGAGCTCAGTGAAAAACTTGTGGCACAAATCTGTATTGGGTCATTCATACATAGCCTCTGCTTTAGGCACGGACAGGCACAGCAGCAGAAGCTTGGATTACAGGCATGGTCAGACCTCCAGCAGCCAGTGTGATGCTGTATTGCACTTGCAAAACCTCCAGGTGATTCCAGACACTTCAGGCAGCTCTGGTAGCTGAAGCTGTAAAGACAAAAGGAGGCAGCTCTGTGTCAGGCAGCTCTGCTGGGTACGAGAGTAAAGAGAAATGTGCAGCTGAACGTAATGCAAATCACGGATCTGCTGCTCAGCTCTGCTTGGTTATAAATGCCTTAAAGGAAGCTTTAAAGAGGAGCTGCTTGGAGGGATGGTGGCCTTTATGGCCTTGGTGCTTTGTAGACATTGTAAATCACAGCTTGAAAATAGCACTTCAGTTCCATGTGATCCACACATCTCATAGGTGGTGGGGCTGTTGTTTTGAACTATACACAGGACTGTTAGATTAATAGAAGACTTCTATTTCATCTGCTAAGATGAAATAGGCACATTACTAAGACTGAAGAGTTAACTGCTGACCAGACCCTGCTCTATCTTTAGAGAGAGTGTTTACAAATCTTGAACATGGGAATAAGGAAAATACCTTGGGAATTCTTCCAACTCTTCTGAGTTCAGTCTTCAGAAAGTGCTAATAAGTAACTTTTTCTGATGTACTTTTAAAAAATCCAGGAGAATGTTAACAGACTGTATTCAGTTATGTGGACATCCAGACTATTGGAAGTGCAAATATATGCTGGACATACTTTCTGAAATTGAAGTTATAAGCAACTTCACAAATAAAATTTTGAGATTGCTGGTAGTTATTTTAAGTATCAGAATTCTAACTGAACTTATCCAAGGCACACTAAATCCCTCTCCTAATGTGTCTGTTATTTCTAAGGATAGCAGGAGTGATATTACATTTAATCAGCAAAACAAAATCAAAGGCATAGGCATGTGAAAACATGCACCATATGTCTTGGCCCACTGACATTTTAAACTTTTAATCAAGTCTACAGAATTCATTTATATTCAGTTCATATTATATATATTCTACTCAGTTCATATTATATATATTCTACTCAGTTCATATAATAATATTATATTATAATAATGCTGGCGGGCACTAAAATTTGCCATTCTTCTCCATGACAGCATACCAGCTTAGCTTCTTAAAATTATTGCTAGAATTCTGGACACAAGTTATCCAAACACAGATATCGCAGTAGGGTTTTCCTTTGCCTGTTTAAAGGACAAAGATACAAAGATGGCCTCAGAGTCCATATATAACAGCATTGTTGGCATTTCATCCTGAGGACAATCAAACTGGGTGATCTTTGTTGTGGCTTTGGTAAAGTCAATGAAGTAGTTCTCAGAGTGCAGAGGAAACTGTACCACTGTGACTCTTTTAAAAGTTATTCTAGGGGAGTTACTGAGAGGAAAGTTTTTTAAATGTTGAAGTTTTAAGGAATTTGGTCTCAAACAGAAAGTAGATTGCTAGTAATAGCCAGCAGGGTTATAAGGATTTTAGTAAGAAGTCTTTCAGTCACAGAGATCTCTTTCTTTTTGTTGTTGTGATTTAAAACACATATATTAAACTGTTTATATGGCTTTGGTTTTGCAGTCTACACAATAAAGAAATCATGTGCATTCCTGTGAAGATGAAGCCATGGAACTAGTATCCATTGCTGAAATGAAGTACAAAACTAACTCTTCTCCTTATGTTTGACTGGAGATAAATAACCATATAGAGTATGAACCATACAGATTTTGTTTATATGAGATTTAACCACTCCAGCTGATGTATCATATGTTTGTCTTCAAGGATTCTTGAGGTTTTGCCAAACTGCGTTTCAGATTTGCTTTTCAGATTTCTAGTTTCTTCTATTTAATAGGGATATTCTTAATAGACTCCTCATAAATTGTGGTTATCAATGTTAGATGTTTACATGTAATTTGAATTTTAAAACATCTCTGGGTGGTTCTAGTTCCCTTTCCAGTTTCTTCAATGAGGAGAAATTGCCATCTTTTTTATTTTATTCCTGTGATGATCTATCAATATGGAAGGTATTTTTGTTCTATGACTATCTTATGTTACTATGCTTCAGGATTTCTCTTGCTGTGTACTGCCCCAATCTTCTATAAAGGAGAGAAAAAATGGTGCTGATCTGAACAGATGAGTGCATATGGATTATCACTATTGAAACTGAAGACCAAAACTGTTGAGAAAAACTGTTTTTCCAAAGTCTCTTTGGGGGACTGGAAAAACCCCAAATGAGAAGATGAAGAACGAAGTTTACTCCCACAGAAGGTTGGGAAAGGCAGGAGTATGCTTTCATATCTAGAGGTGCTGTCTGTCCTCAGTTTCTCACACCTAATTGAGCAGAAAGAAAAGAATAAACCATATGAATGGCTGTATAGTACCAGTGTAAAGGTCTGTTTTATCTGGTGTCCTACTCTCCACTGTGACTGGGAACTGATGTTTGGGGAAGGCATTGAAACACAGCAGGTAGTGTCCTTTCTAGGGCAACTTTCTCCAGACAATGGGCAAGCACCTGTTAAGCAGGAACTGCAAAGAGAACTGTTGTGCTTAACAGCTGTGGATATACTTCACACATTTGTATAATCCCTGCTTAAAAACATCTGTCCCTTCAGCTCCACAGCATTGTAGAGCAGCAAGCCATCTGATTTAATAACGCTTGCCATGGAAAAGTTCTTCCCAGCTATTTTAAACCTGCTGCCTGATCATCTGCTGAGTCTCCCTAAACTCTCATGTGATGGTAAATAGTGCATGCTGGTTTCCTGTTGGCCTCCTAAGTATCATCCAGGATTTTATATATCAGAAGACAATCCTTTCTCAGTCTTTTCTCTAGCTAGAAATGATTGCCCCACACATGTATTCCTATACCTCTCTATATATATATTTAGCTGTGTATATGCATTTACCAGTTACACATTTTCATATGAAGAAGCTGGAACTGTACAGAGCACTTGTGCACAAGAAATTTACATAGGGATGTAATGAACTCTTTTGCTTTGTTGGCTGCTTTTGGAGTAATTTTTAGCATTGTTTGCCTTTTAGACTGCTACAGAGTAGCAAGCTAGTGTTTGCAGAAAACTGACAAAGACTCCCAATTATAAAGGCTAATTTAGAGCCTGTTATTATGTGTGCTTAGTTAGGGTTATTTTCATTACTGTTTACATTAGTTTGCAGTTCCTATCATAGACTTTCACTTGCTATCTTATTGCCCTATCACTTAGTATTGCCAGATCCTTCTGCAACTGCGCAGAGTCAGCTGTAAAGATCCTTGGTCCTCACACAAGTGATTCTAGGCTATTTAGGTACAACAGTGCTTGCCTACAACTTTTGTAAGTAATTCATCCCTAAGGAAGACTCAAAGAAGAAAGTAAATAATATTGTGTTGGGTGGCCGGTATCTGTAAAAGAAAGAGGATGTTGTTCTGGTTCCTTACTCCAAATGAAGTTACCTGCTGTTGGTTCTCAGGTCAGTTGTATCATCCGATTCTTGCAGATGGTTCTTCAGTCTGCTGGCACTCCTGTTCTTTAGTGCACATCCACTTTCCATCTTGCTGGCGCTTGCCTTTTGCTGCCTTTACAGCATGCGTCTGCTATGAGCCTCCCACTGCCTCTTGAATTCTCCCTCTGCCTAATTTGCTCTATTATCAGTCATTCTTAAATGCCTTTTGGTGCTCTACTTCATGCTCATTCTTCAAAGCATTTCCAGTTCACTGGTTACTACTGCTGTGCCCTCACAGTTTTACATAATTTGAATGAATTTCCAAAAAAGACAAGGTGTAGTTCACAAAAATTTTACATAAGAACACGTGTCTGCGACCTGTACCTTGCCTAAGGTTACTACTTTGCCAAACACACATGAACCGTAATAATCAAGGACAGTAAAGAAACAATATTGCTACCACAGGAGAAAATAAATATTTTCTTAAGAATCTCTAAGTAAATATTTTCAATGCTTTTAGATCTGCTTGTCCTCAGTGTATGGGTGGTAAGCAGACACTTCATATTATGTTTTGTAAACTTCTCTGCTGCCTGAATTAAAGTATGGAATGTTTTAAAGGCGTTTGTGCCTTGCCAAGAACTGTGGGAAAGAATTCTGTGGTTTGACTTGTGGAGGTTTTATCTTTGCATGGAAATCTGAACTATGCTTTATAGCTGCTTTTGGAGAATGTGCCTCCCAGTCATTAAAGAGACTTAAACTTGAGAGGAACAAGTCAAGTTCTTGGATAGACAAAACAGAATATGGCTTTTCTGCAGTATTTATGGTCTTACCTCAACACTTCATCAAGATGTTTCAACTTTTGCTCCTGATGGTGTAAATTATGAGTAAAAATCATTGGGAAAAAAATTCTCAAGTAATTGGGTAACAACTGCTCTGATTTTTCAAAAAGTTAATAGGCTTACATAGGATTGGCTTATATCAACGTTTTTGCCATTGTTTCTGAAGTGATATGATTATAATCTTCTACAGTTAACCAAGATGTGTCCATATGAATCCATGAAAATGATGGCTTATTTCAAGCCTAAATTTTTATGTAAATAAGCCCTTAGAAGATAAAGAGGATGTCTGCGTGCATACACGTCACTAGAATTTTGTCAAAACTGCCTTTTTACAGATTTGTTTCTTGTTAGTGTAAGTATAAGCAAATTACTTCGAAAAAAATCAAATTTCTGTAGGATACAAACTGAAGAATTTGATATCAAGATCATTAGAGAATATTAAAGAAGCTGCTCAGAAACAAGCCAGCTAAATAATAACAGTTTTCTGCAACTTCTTTCTATTCGTGGATTGGTTTTTTGTGTCAAACGTATTAAGTAACCGCTTGACTGAAATGAATAATGGTGGTGTTGAATTAAGACAGGATTAAGAGTTGTGTTCTTTATCTCCTTGCCTTCTTACTTATTTCTTTTAAGAGAAAAATAAGTGACTATATTACAGATACTATTAAGCTTTCTATAATATATGTGGACTATTACTTAATCTTTCCATGGATTTTATATGAAAACTTAACCTGACAACTCCCCAGATCCCGCTTAATGTTTTCCCTGTTTCAGTGCTTGGAAACTGACAACAGAAAAAAAATTGTGTTGCTTATTGAATTTCCTAACTTTACTCCACTGCTTTCAGAATGAGACCTGCAGGTTCGCCTGAGAAAGTTACCCTAAAAGTTACACTAACAATACTGTGCCAGGGGAACTTCTCTGGAGATGGATAGGAAAACAGCCGTGGCTTTTTGTATGCCAGGGTCCCCCAAATGATCCCTTTCTATACAGCGATGCTGCCAGATCTGCAACTGCCAACCTGAGAAATGGACGCCAGCATCACATAAGCTTTTTGTCTTAGCTTAACAAGTAGCGTAGGTTCAATAATTACAGTAATAGAATCCTGTAAATGTCTCTACTTTTTCTGCAGAATTTGCCATTTCCCCCCTTCCCTGAAATTTGCTGGCAGTGGCATCTAGTTCTCTAGGGATTTGAATTGATTTTCTTGGATAACAGAATGTATTTCCCATCTTGTTATCATGAACCGGACAGCCAGGCTAAGCTGGGGGTTTAAATAGGATAGTAAGGAGGAGTCTGGTTTGCTAAGAAAGGTCTTGGAGCCATCCCTGGAGGACAGGACAGCGTGCCAGCCCTGGGGACAGGGAGCACCAGGCTCTAAGCAGAAGGACCAGCGTGCCAGAGATGAGTCAGTAACCAGATCATAGAATCATAGAATAACCAGGTTGGAAGAGACACACCGGATCATCAAGTCCAACCATTCCTATCAAACACTAAACCATGTCCCTCAGCACCTCATCCACTCGTGCTTTAAACACCTCCAGGAAAGGTGACTCAACCACCTCCCTGGGCAGCCTGTTCCAGTGCCCAATGACCCTTTCTGTGAAATTTTTTTTCCTAATGTCCAGCCTAAACCTCCCCTGATGGAGCTTGAGGCCATTCCCTCTTGTCCTGTCCCCTGTCACTTGGGAGAAGAGGCCAGCACCCTCCTCTCCACAACCTCCTTTCAGGTAGTTGTAGAGAGCAATGAGGTCTCCCCTCAGCCTCCTCTTCTCCAGGCTAGACAACCCCAGCTCTCTCAGCCGTTCCTCATAAGGCCTGTTCTCCAGCCCCTTCCCCAGCTTTGTTGCTCTTCTCTGGACTCGCTCCAGAGCCTCAACATCCTTCTTGTGGTGAGGGGCCCAGAACTGAACACAGGATTCGAGGAGCGGTCTCACCAGTGCCGAGTACAGAGGGAGTGAGTACAGATGGGTGAGTACGCAACCCATCTCCTCCACAGCAGGGTGGTCTGTGCCACTCTGTAGCTTCTCTGCACAAGGCTTCCAGCGTCCTGATTCCAAAGGTGCGTCTGAGCCAACATGGATATCATTTCAGCCTGGAGAAGAGAAGGCTCCGAGGAGACCTTACAGCCTTCCAGTACCTGAAGGGGCTACAAGAAAGCTGGGGAGGGACTATTTATAAAGGCTTGTAGTGATAAGACTAGAGGCAATGGGTATAAACTGGAGAGGGGCAGATTTAGAGTAGACATAAGGAAGAACTTAGTGATGAGGGTGGTTAGAAACTGTCCCAGGCTGCCCAGGGAAGCTGCAGCTGCCCCATCCCTGGGGGTGTTCAAGGCCAGGTTGGATGGGCCCTGGGCAGCCTGGGCTGGTGGGAGGTGTCCCTGCCCATGGCAGGGGGCTTGGAACTGGATGACCTTTAAGGTCCCTTCCAACCCAAACCATTCAGTGATTCTATAAAGCAGTAACGGAGGCTCTACAAGGGTGAAAAAACCAAACAGACCAGACAGGTGACACAGCTTAAACGGAGGGAGCGATTTCTGTGGCAGTTTCAAAGCGTATGTACCGTGATATTTTCCCCAGACCCTCCCGGTCCCCGGATGACAAAGCCCGAACCGCGGGGGCGGCCCCGCGGCCTCCCTCCCCCCGCCCCCGGCGCGGGTCCCTCTCTGGGGGCCGCGTCCCGCCGCCGCCGCCCACGTGCCCCCCGCCTCGGTTTTTTTGGCCTCGTTCTCCCGAGCGGAGCCGCTTTCCCCGGCGGGCGGCGTGCGGGCGGGGCTGCGGCGGCCCGCCCCCTGCTCCGTCAGCCGGGCGGGGAGCGGCGGGGATGCTGCGGATCCCGGCGAGGAGGTGGGCGCTGCGGGCCGGGGCCGGGGCTGCCGGGGCCGGGGTTGGGGGGGTGGGCTGCGGGGCCGCCCTTACGTAACCGTCTTGGTCGGGGTCGCCCCCATCCCCTTCGCGGGGGTGAAGCGGCGGAGCGGGGACCGCTCCCAGCGCGCCGCTTCGCTGTCGTTCTGCGGGAGGGGGGAGAGAAATAATAATAATAAAAAAAACCAGCCAGGAACGGCCTGTCTTCCCCATTGGCGAGCGGTGCTGCAGAGCCTTGGCGAGCGCTTCGTTAAAGCAGTTTGGGAACCATCCGCTTCCCAGAAGCGCCGGAGCTTCACCTGCCCCCCTGAGGCGCCCGCGGCCGCCGCTCCCTCCCCGCGTTCCCTTCGCCGAGGCCGCGGGGCCGGGTTTCCTCCCCCCCCACCAAAAAAAACCCTTCAGCAATGCGGATGCCGTAGAGGGAGAGCGGCTGAAACAAAAGACCTTGCTGGTACTTCTCGGAGGAATTACGAATCCAAGGTCGAACGGCAAACTGCAGCGCGGCTCGCCTGGGGTAACGTCACGGAACGAAAACGCTCGCAGATCGTATTGGGGAGTTTAAGCGAGAAGTGAGCCTTAAATAGGCTCCTGCTCGGTAGGTGAAAAGAAATTGCTTGGCGAAGGTGTGAGGAAATCGCTATTTTAGGACTACAATTAACTGCATCTGCTCGATTTTAATGGGACTAGTACACTTAATTGCGTTCCTAACAGATTTTCTGTTCTCCAGCTGATTAATTTGCAGAATGATACCAGCTCAAAGATTAAATTCTCATCAAATATCTAATGGTTTCTGTATAATGTAATTGTGTTTGGGTTATAATAGTTCTTTTCTAATTACCATTGACTGTCCATATAGCTGTAGGTGCTATAATTAGGCTTCTTTTATCTTGATATAAGTGACACGACCTTGGCCTTTAGAGGTTAAGCAATTGTGCTTGGTATGAATCACACTATTTTACATGTTTAATAAAACATAGAGTTTTCCTTTAGTTTTGTTTAAAAACTACACAAGAGTAGGACAGCTTTCTCTTTTCTCTCAATTTTAGACAAATTAACAGATATATGCGCAACATTTATTATTTAAAATACCCTAAAGAGGTTTGTATTTAAACTACTTTTTCTGTGCAAGTAAATGGTATGGTGTCTATCTGGATAAGAAAGTATTGCAGGATTTGTGACTGAAGACCTTCTGAACATATTCCCTTGCTACAGAGGACTGGAAGAGTTGCTTTTTATTGTGCTGTAGTTCCTCAAGTTCGCTTATTCCACTGTCAGTTCTCTAACACGCTCTTGTATCCTTCCTCTATAGGGCTTGCGCTATGCTTAGGGGTGTTCTAGAATCATGGAGTGATTTGGGTTGGAAGAGACCTTAAAGATCATTCAGTTCCAACCCCTCTGCCATGGACGAGGACACCTTCCACTGCATCAGGTTGCTCAAAGACCTACCCAACCTGGCCTGGAACACCTCCAGGGATGGAGCATCTATGACTTCTCTGGGCAACCTGTTCCAGTGCCTCGCCACCCTCACAGTAAAAAAATTCTTCCTAATTGCTAATCTAAATCTCTCCTCTTTCAGCTTAAAACCACCACCTTTTATCATATCCCTGCACTCCCCGATAAAGAGCACCTCCCCATCTTTCCTGTAGGCCCCTTTAAATTACTGGTAAGCTGCTGTAAGGCCTCCCCTGAGGCTTCTCTTCTCTAGGCTGAGCAACCCCATCTCTCTGAGCCTGTCCTCGTGTGGGAGGTGCTCCAGCCCTCTGATCATCTTTGTGGCCTTCCTTTAGTATTAGCAGTATTGATAGCAGTCTTTCTCATTGTTAGCCTTTTTTTGTTCTTAGCCCATTCTGGCAGCTTATTCATAAATCTCTGGATGCTCCAAGCACTACTTTTTTAGTCTTTATTTTGCTTCAGTTTCACCCAAGAATAGCAAAACATTGACTGATCTACTTGTAGGAAGACGTGGGATTTCGTAAGGTGTTGGTGTTGAAAGCCTGTTCTATCTCTCTATTTAAACATAAATATATAAATATAAACCGTAAGTTTGCTCACAGATGTTAACTGAGCAGCCATTCAGACCTTAGTACAAAGCCATCATGGCTATAGGAAGATGAAGCCTTGTGATTCCTCAGTAGGCGAGTCCCTCACCTCTTGCTCTAAGAAGTGAGCTTCTTCCTTCAGCCCATGCCGGAGGTGAGGGCAGAAGGTGTTTGTAGTGCTACTTCATCTTCCATTCAGTCCTTCAGCGCATGTCTGTGTGTGGGGTATGCGTGTGTGTCTACCCCTTGGTGCTTCACATTGCTTCCGAGGTGTGGTCTGGCACTGGATTTCTCAGTGTGACAGAAGTTAGTGGTTTTGCTCTTGTTTTGCCAAGCATGTGAAATATCAGCATGGGTTTCCTCTGGGAATGTTTTTTCTTTTGCATATACTTTTTTAGTTCCCTGAGAACTTGCGCTTCTAGTACCATGTGGCTTGGTCTCATGGGGGTTGTATGTCTTAGGGAAAATTAGTCCTCTGGGTCAGCCCTTCTGTGCCATGCTGGAGAACCTGCTGTCACCGATGCTGGTATTGCATTGGGAGATGGAAGGGACCTGCCAGTGCTTCACTGCTGAAGAGGGGGTGTGTGTGACTATATTTTTAATGTATGTGTATGTAGACAGTGAGCTTGTCCTAATAGTTTAATTAACCCTTATGACTCCTACATGTAGGAGTCAAAATAATTGTCCCTGTCTTCTCTAGCTTTTTTAAAAACCTGAACAGTGCAAACAGTTCCCAGGGATTTCTGGTGTATGTGGTGATTAAAAACTGGGAGGTTTTCTTTTTCTTTTTTTTTTTTCCCCCTAGTAACTAAATGCTTGCTGGTTTTGAAGCTTTTGACTGTGCTAGTATGGGAAAAGGCAGCAGTTTCTGTAGATAATTTTCATGGGAAATGTTACTCTGGGCAACTGTACTTCTATCAGGAATTTCTCCCAAGAATTTCCTTCAGGCTTGTGTTTCTTTCTTAAGCTGAGTTTAATGAGATTAAAAAAAAAAATCCTTCCCAGTGGAATACTAAAGTAAATGCTTACTTTTTTTTTTTTAATTGAATTTGCAATATCAGGGTTCTAGATGTCTAAGGAAGCAGCAACAGGCACTATATAGAATGGAAAGTAAACATGCTCAGGCCATGTGAGGAATGTTGGATTTTTGGCAGATTTGAAACATACCTTTGGTGGCAGACAGGGAAATTCTCCGGCTGTAAGAAGTCTAATGGTGAGGAAATTACATTGTGAGGTGCCAGGTATCATGAACTGAATTTGGTTGTAATATTATGAAATAGTAAGGAAACTATAGTACTGTACCTGCTATGAGCAGTGCTATTTATGCCTGTTTGTAATTAATTTCACTATCTCCATACAGTTTTCCGAGCTGTAAATGCAAGCCTACAGCTTTCAGCTGTTTTCTCTAGGTCAAAATACAGACAAGAAGGCATTTAAAAGTTTTCTTTAAATGCTGCTACTGTTGTATACATCCCAGTGAATGGTATTCCCAGCATATCCCTCTTTCAGGGTTAATCCTTTCAGAGGAGCTGAAGAACAATGCAAGAATCTTTTGGTGCTGTCAGCTGATAAGCTGGTCACAGAGGGGACAGCTAAACATGAAACATGGAAGACCATGGGAATTATTGAGAGTAGACAGTAAAACTTGTGTCTTTTAGGGAATCTTCTGGGCTGAATAGACTGATTAAGATATTAAGGGGGGAAAAAAGTGACCAGTACCAAAATACTAAAGAAGGCTGTTGAAAGGAAAAACAAGATTGAAGTGGGTTTTTTTGAAGTGGGTTTTTTTTCATGTGTGTGATTTTCTTTCTTTAAAGGGGTTAGACCAAGTGACATCTAGAGGTTCCTTCCAACCTAAATTATTCTATTATTCTAACCGATTTGGCATTAAAGGCAAAACCCAGGCACTACTGTTTTCTATTTACAGTGAAAACCAGATGAAAATCTGTATTTTTTTTTTTGGAGTACATGTATCAATCCTACATAATTTCCAGCTAGTTTAGGAGTTAGCTCCATGTAAAATGTGTCAGTATGTGCTGAGAGCTATATACAGTTGTGAGTGGTAGCGAGAGGGAGCTGCTGAATTTCCAGGCTTGTCTTCACAAGAAAGCTACAGCTGGTAGTTCAGATGTTTTCAATGTGAGCCCTTCCATCACGTCCTCGGAAACCAAAAAAGATTGTATGTCATTACTTGTTATAGCTTTAAAAAGAGAAGCTTTGGAGGAGGAAGAAGAGGAAGAGAAAGTTGGAGATTGTAGAAGAGTAAGAGGGTGATCTGGAATGTACGGCAGTTGTAATGCCCTAAAGATTAGGAGAGCTTCATAATCATCCTGAAAAATCATTTCCTTATTGGTTTTTTTTCAGTTCCTTAAAAGTGAATATATTTAATACTAGTTGAGAGCACTTCTCTTAAAGAAAATAATGGATACCTTAGCTTAAGGTGTTAAGAAGTCTCTAGTTGATTTTTGAGCCTAATATAGAGTTGCAAGAGCTTCAGGTAGCAGGTGTCATGTTGCATTAGATTCAAAGATTAAGTTTTCTACCAACAAATCAATTTCCTTCTGGGAAACTTTTTGTTTGGTTGGTTTGTTTGTTTTTTTTGTCTTCCTGTTGGGGGATGGTATCAGTATTTTCAGCAGAGTGCAGTCACTGGACATCTCTTAAAGGTTCTGTGTTACTCAGTCAAATATTTCACATTCCTGGCATTTAAGCCCTCCCACTACTCCAATGAATCTTTTCCTTCTTTTTTTTTTGGGATGCTGAGCATATGGTGGATAAGTTTAAACCACCCAGAATTTAGCAGATAGTAAGTTCAGTCACGGTTATGATTTCTTACAGTGTGATCTGAGTCTTTGTATTCATAATTCTGCTAAAGTGAGATTTTTATTTTCCCTGTTTTATGGTGGAAATTGAGAGATGGAAATGCTTGTAGCATATAAAATATATAAACCCCATGTAATTTTCAGTTCACATGAAAACTGTGAAAATCACACAAATCACAAAAGCTATGCCTAGTGCCTGTTGGTTTGTATATTACTAGCCCAAGCAGAGATTCTAAGGACCTTATGGATTCTTACTTAAAAGACTGGATTAATTTATCTCTACAGGTATTGAATGTAATCCCACCCTCTAACACAAATGTTCTGTTGGTATGGAGCTTCTCTATACCATACGTAGTTTCCAATTAAGTCAGTAAATTATGCCTGTGAAGTGTTCAAAGGTAAATAATGTACTAGATCCTTTACATCAGTACAATAGGGCATATGTCTGCTTTGTTATAAAACCAGTAAGCCCAAAGTAAGTAACATTTGTATAAGAATTATCTGTAGATCAGTTTCAAAATAGCTTATCTTGGAGTGTGAAATCATTTTTCAGATGATGAACTGAAAAATTTTCTGTTGAGAAATGGAGTAAGCTCAGCTTGCCTAAAGAAAGGGCTGTATGAAGCCTGTACCATGGGATGGAGGCTACCTGCCCAGTCAGAGGAGACCTTGGCTACATCTGCCCAGCTCTAGCTGACCCGATTAATCCTGGAAAATAAAAAAAGCAATAGATGAACTTTGTTCTGTAACTGTTGCTAACTTCACACTTTCTGTAACACACTTTCTGTAACACGTTTAGGGTGGGAGACCAAACAGATAGAGAAATTTTACTGATTGACCTTAGATAGGGACTCTGGAATTGGTGAGACATTTGACAGCTCATGTTTACAGTTTAAATGTGAAAGCAATAAATAATTAAAGCAGTAGCCTGAGGTGCAGGAGATGAGGGAGCATCACAATGGGACATGCACATACCTCTGATACTTGAAAGTTGAACTGAAGTGGAACAGCCTGGCAGGACGTCCAGGCCACCGGCCAGGACTTGGACACACCTGAGCAGCTGAGCTGAGCATTCTCTTCCTCAGGGTCTTGAGTGACAGTGTCACGTGGACCTTGATTTCTATGTGTCAAAGAATAGACAAGCTGGTACAGAAATGCCACACCCATCTTGCTTAATAAAACACAACTAGATTATGTGACGCAGACAGCTATCTTTCCATTCTTGCAACCAACCTACCTTGTTCCCCTGTGACAAACCCAGCACAGATAAGGTCATGGTAAATAGGGTTTAGATCAAGAGAAGTTTTTGTAAATATCTTACAGGAGTGGTTCCGAGCTGGTGATTCTTATTCCTGTTTCACCTCCAGCTCCACCACCTCTCTTCCGTGTGTGGTCAACTTGCTTCTGCAGTGGGATTGCAGATGGGCTCTTGTCCCAATTTCTACTATATGATCATTTTTATGCCTGACCTACTTACACTGCCTGGCACCCTTGTGATCTTGTTCAGGGAAACATATTTTAACTGTTTCTTCCCATCCTGTCTTTGAAAATAAAATTCAGTCTTGTTTGGAAAGTAAGGGCACTGTGATTTGAGAAGTGGGAGAGAAATGATTCTGGCTAGTCATTGGCTAATCTTTTCACTTTATGATTTTTGAGATTTTCACTACGAGATAAGATTCTTCTATTATTTTTTTTTCCTAGAGTAGGAAGACTTCTATGAAACTGGTGTGGGGCAACTTAATTTTCTTTTATACCTTTATATCTAGGGTGCCAGTAAGCTATGTTGCTACCTACTAAGGCTTGATCTTTTGAGGAAGCTGGGAAGGCAAAATTGCTGTTGGAGAACTACAGAAATGACACCAAGTGTACCAGATAAAGGGACTTTCAGCTCATAAAGGAGAACCTGGAACAGTTATTTTTGTGACAGATGTTTTTTTCAGAGTGGAGTGGATCAGCTGAGTGAGAAGGTGGTGGCTGATGGTGCAATTGATACTTAGGTAAAAGGAAAAAGCTTCAAAATAAAATAGCTTGTTGAGATCTGAAACTGGCAGTTGGAGTTGACTCATCTTGAGGTCCCTGTCTCCCTAGTGTAAGCATGACACGTACCCCTCTAGGAATTAATTATGTCTCTTTAAAGTCTGTGTTTCTTGGGTTTGATCTAGTTTTGGAAAACAGGCTTTCTTTAGGAGACATTTGCAGAAAACAGAAGGATGGAAATGATATGAAGAGGAGCTATAGGATACTCAGAGGATGAGGCTGGATGTGAAGTATTGGTATGCTCGCAGTACTGGAATATTAGCTCTGTAGCCATACAACTTCTGTGTCTTTCAGTGTAATGGTTGTTGACCAAAAAAAACCCCAAAACCAACCAAAAAAAAGTTATGTAGCTTTCCTTAACTGTGACCTGTATTTGTATAGGTGTGCAAATATGCTGTAAGAAGCTAAATGTAAAATATCTAGTGGTACACAAAGTGGGCTTCTCTCAGTCCTTCCTGTGACTGGTGGTGTAGTCTGCATATAAAACTCGTGGTCAGTTTGCAGTATATGATTTGGAGCGACATGCAGTGCAAAATAATCTTTAAAAAAAATTTATAAGATATTTTCTTTAGTAGCTTCACACTCTGTCCCCTGCCAAGTCGCTGAAATATCGTTGCACAACACAGCTTACAATTAATGAGTAAAGTGGCTTCTGTCTCTAATTAATACAATAGTGGTTGTGTTTTTTTGTGAAATTCAAGTTGAGTATTAATGAGGTATGCCTCAAACCAGCTGGGAGTATGAGGATTAAAATTAGCCAAACTGACTCTCCCTCAGACCCTTACAGGACTCTTCAGTAGCTCCACATGGTTATGCAGTATTTGTGAGGTTAAGGAATAGAGGCGGTTTCAAAAGTAATTTACGATATGCTTTTTAATTTCTATTTCTGGCAAGGCAAAGGTTGCAAGGTTGCTGTTGGATTGGCAAAGTAGTTGGCTGTTGTTAAATGTAACAATGAACATCTTGGGTTCATAGCTCGTATCCTTTCCTAAACTGAAGAAGAGAAAATGTGCTACAAATGTTAAGTAAAATTTTGTGAGCTATGCTAGGAAGAGGAGAGAGAGTAGCAGATTCTTGGCCTTTGAAGTTTACAAATGCCAATTCATAATTTTCCTTTGTTTTTCATAGTGTTTTGGCCAAATCAGTGTAACATGAACCTATAAACAGTAAGTTTGGGTAGAGGAGGTGGTAAAACAGCCATGTTGTAATCACCTGGCCTTTCTTAAAGCTGTGATATTTTTCTTAATACCCTTAGGTTTCAGGTTTTGCTCTTGAAAAACCTAGACTGGTTCCCCAGAGGCTATGTGACAGATCACTGTTCATAGTTCTGACATTTTGCGCCTTGATTGCCTCATTTTTCTCCTAACTGCACCACCTTTATAGTTCCAAACTTACACTTGTTGTCTGTGATGTGTGCGCTTTCTAATAGTTGAAATGTTATTCGAACTGTTAATGCATTGTACCAGGGCTGTGTATGGAGTGGAGGGAAGGATCATTGCCTACAGCTCTGCTACCTACTGACTGACTGGTTCAGAGCTGTACTGGCCCTTGGCTCCCAGCTCATAGTGCAAACACACTGTGGCATTATTAGTCCCTGCCACTTTATGCTATTCCTGGTATAGTTACTTTCTGATATATTAATTATTAGGTTTCCCCCTCAATACTCTTTAAGTTTTTGAGAGACTTATTGAGTATTTTTGATTTTTTTTATGCTTTAATTTGAACTTTGTGAGCACATGAACTCCATCATTTTTCATAAAGCTCTCAAATAAACCTGTGCTGTATCTTTTTACTATTCTGTATACTATTTACTGTTTGAATTACTTGTAAGTTTCACAGCATTCTTTTGTAAAGTTTAAATATATGACTTCAGCTTTTTCTAAATTTTCTTCATTCTTTTTCACTTGTGCTATTTGTAGTAAGTCAGTGGAAATCATTTCAAAGATGCAGTAAAGAATAATGCTATGTAGAAAAATAGGTAGAGACTAACAATAAAGAGTTGATAAACATGGTGATGTTTCCTAGAGGGCAGCAGAAATAAGCTGACTTAAATCAGTTGAAGGAGTTTTAAGCCAGGGCAGTTGAGATTGATGTAAATTAGTCTAATTGTACTCCTTAGGAAAGGGGCACTATCTCATAACAAAGAAGTTTTATTTCTTGATACCACTGCGTGTGTTCAATGGTAAAGTCTGTTTCTTTCTTCTGTTCTGCTTTGTCTGGTTGTGGACATGATGCTTGTTGTTGAGAAATGCGGAACATATTTATGAAGGGTATGGCAGCTTTATTCATTTCATACTTTAACATCTTTGGCAACATTCCCATGTTGAAAGCTGATGGAAACAAACTGCTTTTTAGGCTGCAGATATCTTGAGGAACGTGTAGTGCTTTCTTGGCTGGCTCTTGGGTAGTTTGCCATGAAAAAGGTCTCGTAGCTGTGTGATATAACACTGAAAAAGCCACCAACGTTAGATAAATCTGTTTATAGACTAAATTTAGTTTCTTATAAAGAAATGTAGATGGGGCGTGTTCATTACTGCTCTGGGTTTCCAGCACCGAGACGGGCTTTCTCAGCTATTGCCCTTTTTATAATCTGTCTCTTCTCTGCTGATCACTCCCATCATGTTAATACTCTCTGAATTTCAGTCCTGGGCTTGGGTTCACTGATCCCATCTGGAGACACAGGCATGTCCCCTTGTCCAGGCTGCTGGTCCATGCTGCTCTCTTCCAGCTGCCCCTTATGCATCCTGGCTGATGCAGCCTTCTGTGCTTCTCCTGAGGGTCCTTTGCCATATCAGGAGATCCTTGGAAAGGCCCGTTGGGGGCTGGGAAGTAATGAAAGGAAAAAAAATCTTGGAGAACCAACTGCCTGGAAATTCATGGTACTAAATATTCCAAGGAAAATCAGTTATTTTCCTAATGGGCTGTATGCCTAACAGCAGTGTAAAGTGCCATTTCTTAATGGCAGCAAGTGAAATACTTCTGCACTTTATGTTGGTGATTCTGTCAAGGTGGGTTATACATTTCAGCCGTGCTGAAGCAGATTTGAATGTAATGGTACAATTTCCAAATTGAGAAGGACAAATCTGAGCAGAAATAAATGTGTATGTGTATCGTGACATCCAGAAAGTAATTCAAGTAGACCTCTCTGAACTTCTTCTTTTTAAACAATCTCAGTATGCTGCAAAAGTGACTTTCAGTTCTTTAGGCTCCCACAGATTGCAGCACAGAAAATCAATACTTTTCCAGCTAATGTCAATTTTTTCCATTAAAGGATAAATGAGGAAGCATGAGGCTTCTAGGCTACTCTGACTTCTGTGTACTTCTCAGACAGCTAATCTTTATTTATATTTTGTATAATGTTTACGTAGTGCTTGTAATTTTATTCCCGTTACCAACCTTTGCTTGTGTTTATGAATTAAATAATCGAATAATGATGGAATTGTGGTACGTTTTTATAGCCTTTGCTCAAGTACCTCAAGTTAAGACAATGAATGTTTTATTTGAGGAAATTAAAGTTCATAAGAAAATGAAAATGATCCCCATCATGGGTTAGTTTTCTTCCTGTTCAGTAATGTGATGGCTTATGTTATCCCTGTGGACACTGAAATTTGTCAGTGTTTAAGTATTGGTACCGTGGAGGTTTTGTTCTTCAGTTTAATTTTTATGAACAGAAATGTTCTAATTTATACATCCCAGAACAAGAGTTTCCTAGTAATATATTGACAGTAAGCCCAGTGTATTTAGCTTCTTGATTTTGTTTGTTGCTTTAATGATCTTCTAGATATTCCTATACGTGTCTTTTGAAAATACTGTAGATTTGAATTGGAGAAAATATTTTTTGTTATCTGAAGCAAAAATGGACTTTGCATTTCTATTTCCGTGGATTTATCAAGGGTAGCAAAAGAGTGACATCATCAAAGGCATCAAAATAGGTCAAAGGTGAAGCAGATGTCAAAGTTTAAATTTTGATCATTATTTCTGTTTTGCCAATAATATGTGCATTTATGAGCAGAATGCAGGACGCAAGAGCATTTGCCTTGCCAAATGAGAAGTAGAGAAATAAAGTACTTTAGGTCAATGCAGCTCTTTTCTAGAAGGAGATAGAGCTCGCAAATAATGGTATTAGAATTTTGCTAAAGTTTCTCCCATGATCTTTGCTTTTACTGTTGTTCCAAAGTTTGTCTGAATACAAGAGCAACCTTGCTTGTTAGCAGTGGCTGGCAGGGGCTGTGTTGTAGGAAGTTTCACTTGATCACCTATGAAAGACCTACGTTAGTAAAAGTGGGGTGTGTATATCTTGGAAAAAGGGTCTGAGGAGAACACAGTTTAGCAAGTGGGCTCTGTTGTTTGGAACTCAGGATGAGAAACTTTAAGCAAAGACAGAAAATTTTCCCCTTTGGATACCTAATTGCAGAGTGTAACAGGTGGTTCTGAATGAGCTTATAAACCTGAATACCTTGTTCAGCTGCAGTGTGAGCGCATGCTGAGCAGCCAGGCGTCACCTGGTTTGGGCACCAGCTGTAGCTATGCTTGTACATACGAACTTCTGTGACTATATTGATTAGCAATCTTGCAGTGAGCTGTGCAACATATTTCAGTATTTTTCATTTTAGTTAACACTTTACATGCTTCAGTACATTTAGTATCATGTTCCACTGCTTTCTGCATGCAAAACTGTATTTTCCTATCTGTATTGTTAAGCTATCTAGCTATAAGAGGCAAAGTCAGTGTTGAAGAGAAATGCATAAAGGATAAAATAAATGGCAGAATGTAAAAATTAAGCAAACCATTTCCAGTGCTATTACTAGATTTAAGAGAAAACATGGCATTTTTACAAAGTGTTTCAAAGACTAAAACGTAAGGATTTGAAAGGGATCAACTTCAAACTCATAGCAGTTGTGTGTCACGGTTGCCTCATGTTCCTAATGGTCTGGCTGGAGTGATGTAGAACTGGAGACCAATGCTCTACAGAGAATTAGAAAGACTTGGGAAAAAAAAAAAAAGAAAAAGTGTGAGGGAAGTAAATTTCCTAACTTTCCCAAATACATGGATGAAGCCTTGTTTGGTAGAATAGATGCAATTTTCCTGCTTCAGAAAATTTGTTTAAAATCAGAGAAAATAAGGATTAATGTGAGATTGTCTTCCCAAAACACTACAATTTCCAACTGAATATCTGCCCTGCTCCCTCCACCCCTGTTTTAGTCTGCCTTTTAGAATTTTTATAGCCAGGAAGCTGTCCCAGAACACTTATTTGTTAGGTGTCACTATGTAGCATTAATACAATTAACCTTAGGAGTCCTTTTTCCCTTAGTGAATTTGCTTGGTAGTCTTTCAAGACTTATTTTGCTGCTATTTTATGACGTTGATTAATTTTGGAACAGGTACTGCATACAGCAGGGGAGTTTCTCGTCTGTGTAAATGGCTATGGGCCTCTTGGCTGAGGTTGCTGACACATATTTGGCTACATGCTGACTTACCGGCTATTGTCAAGGACTAAGGAATGTTGAAAAAATAAAATGAGTTACTTAAGAAAATTACTATTGTCCTTACAGTTGGAGTGATCTCTCCTCCAAAGGAAGAAAAAAAATTATAAAAGAACTTGAAAGTTGATATTGAGATAAAATAAATCTTAACATTAACAAAGTATTTAATGATGTTGGGCTATGAAATTGTCCTAAAGTGTCTTTCTTCATTCAGTGGTAATATACACATTAATGAAAAGTTTGAATTGAAAAACACTGACTAGGTCTCACTTTTGAGTAGAATTTGGATGCTTCTCTGTAATTCAGTCCTCTTTTGTAACTTTCTGGAGGTATATATTTTGTAAAAATGACAGTATTATGACTGGTAATCCATAATATTTTTTTAGCTAATGTTTATGTATAAACAAATACATCACAATATATTTTAATTGTCTAGATAATAGATGACTTGAAGTCAATGCAGTCCAACAGTTTTATTTTAGTGAATTTACAAATACTGAATTGCCCTGCGTGCATATATATGTATATATATATAAAACCTGAATTTTTCGTTTGTGAATGGCAACAAGGAGCAGAGGGAAAAAATTATATCTATATTTCTGGTTTTGTCGTATCTTCCATGGTTTTTAATATAGTAACACTTCATCATTTATACTTTTGGCGTATTCTTTTATGCATTGTACTCTTCAGGACTACTCTTATTCCTAGAGTTTGCTGTCAGATAATGTTAGGAGATTTCTCAGTAGCTATGAAGTCAGTAGACAAGAGTAAGAGAAGCTTAAAAAGGAGGTGTTGAACTTCAAACTGTGGGGTTTATGGTGTTAGAAATTCACAAATATCTCATGACTTGAGTTACTGTTTCTGACATGAACTGTTCATATCTTCATGGCCAGCAAAACATGAAGTAATCCCTCTATCCCATTTTCAGCTTTGGCAGTGGTACATAACGTTTGTTTCATGAATGTGTATGTTTGTCCTGAAGAGAGAAGAGAATGCTCGTATTTTGGTAAGCAGTTTTATTCGTTAAAATTTATCATTAGAAATCTGTCCATGTTTTGTTGACTCTTGCTCTGGAAAATCCAAATTTATCAGCATATCACATGAGAATAAGAAGCTCTCAGAGTGATTTGTCAATGTCAGTGAGCAGAGAGAGGAGGAATGCTTAATGAACCCTGTTTGATCAGAGTCTGTGATAGCCACCACGTCTTCGAGACTGCAGATAAGATCTTCTAGTGGTTGTAACAGCAGGAGTGGAGGTGTGGATTGGGTCCTGGCAACTGGGGGGGGGCCTTAATGATACAAGAATAAGTCTAACGTCATCATGGAAGAAAATATTTTGTGTTCTGTGTTGAGTATATACCTAGCACTAATAAATGCCTACTCTTCAGGTTGAGAATCAATCCTCATAAAAATACGAGTGTTGTGCTTCTTCCTCCTGAGAAATCATGACAACAGTAATTGAAACAACCAGATTAATCTTCTGGAGATCTTTTTTGTTGTTTTTAATGCAGCGTTAATTTAGGTTATCCTTTAATCTTAAGTAGAAAAGACCATGAATGCTTTCTCTCTTTGCTGTATGTCAGTGCAGGATGTCCAGAGAACGCTGTTCATTTCGGTGCTAGTGTATTCTATGAAATTTCAGCTTATAAACTTTGATATGAAAACAATATGGCTTTTACAATTATTTGGTATTTTATACTGTGTATTTGCTTATTTATTTATTTAAGGTATTCTTCTAAGTATAGTACCAAGTCCATAAAAATTATTTGTTTTATTGAAGATTAGTGTGGATACACAAGTACAGTCAGAGTCTGTGAGTCTCTGCTGTGTGATTTGAGGCACTCAAGCAGTGTCCTACTGGAGGCCAGCTGAAATAGTTGAAGGGCTACGTGTGCTGTAAACTCCAAGGCCTGCACATAAATATCTGTATAAGCAAAAGTATCTTCCAAAAATCAACTCAAAATTGAAAACAGAATGCAAAACCATAAACCCTACATTGTTTTGGTTTCCTCTTCATAATACCAGATACTGCAAGGAATTTTTTTAACTTGCCATTTACCCAAATAACTCCTCAGAAAATGAGCACACTGGCAATAGCAGTAGTTACAAGGACAGTTCTTACTTTAATTTTCCTGTTAGTTATTTCTGGAATACAGTCCACTGTTTTATTAACATTTTAGAATGCATAATACTTCATAATAGAGAAATACAACTCCTGTTGTCTCTTCCTCCGGGCTTAAATATGAGTAGTGTGTTCTCATATCTATGTATTATGTATGTTAAAGTATCATTATGAAATTGAAAATGCCTCTAAATATGTTTTATGAGAGCTGAAAGCCCCCTATGATAGTGGCAGAATGTCACTGACCTTGTTGATGTATTACATGCTAGCAGTAGCATTTCAGGATGCAGGACATCTTGACAGTCAGTTATCTGTGACCTGGGCCTCTCAGATCTTGTTCAAGTGTTCTCAGTGCTAAAATCTGCTTTCTTATGTTAAGAGAACTGGAGCACTTTCCTTGGACAGGGAAAAATGTCTGAAAATGTAAAACATTTGTAAAAAAAGAACCACTTATTCTGGGAGTAATTGAGGCAAATAAAGTTTTTTGGCCAAAAATAGTTGCAAGTGCTTGCAAGTCTAGCTAAGCAAACACTGTAATGGAGCTGTCTGATCAACTGTGGTGAAATCCAAAAGAAATTTTTAAAGTTATATCTCTTGCTCTGTTTAGTAGGAAATATTCTCAGGCTTTGGGAACTGGCATGAAAAAAAAAGGGTTATAATTAAGACATCATCCTTAGAAAAGTACTGCAAATGACTGAAAATGTATTGTGTTCGCTTTTTTCTTTTCCTCCCATGTGGAAGAAGAGCACAGGATGGCTGTGGGACCTTAGGTCTGCTGAGCCCTGTGTTCTACCTCTGGCAGAACTCTCAGCAGGGAGCACAACATGATGCTCTTCCTGGTGCTTTCTGTGAGAGGCATCTCAGCTCAAGAGACATCTTTGCCTCCCTAGTTTGTTCATTCACTTCCTAGACTTCAAATTTGGCTTGTATGTGTGTTTACCGTAGTGTGCTACAGTGTGTGTAGCTTTGAAGAAACTCGGGGAAGGCAGACATGGCATGGGCTAGTTAGCGTAGTTCGAGTTATTTTGCATCTTTCTTGTAGGGTCTTAAGGGATCCGCTGTAAGTTTCTTCATGGTGTCTGTCACATGGCTCTCCAAGGGTGATGAAAACAGGTATAGTTTGTGTGGATCTGTACCTCCTGTGGGCCAGGTAGAAAATACAGAGGCAGTTCTTGGATCCACAGAAGGTTTTTTTCATTCTTTTAGATAAGGAATGGAGTTTATTGATTCATTATGCTCTGAAAATGTTGACCTTTTGTACTTTTGTTAGTAAATTTGGATTAAATTTAGCAAATATTTTCCATATAAGTAAAAATAAAGAAAAAATTGGAAAGCTGAAATTGTATTTGAATACATTCATTTTGGTGCGTCTTGATGTTGAAATGGACTTTTTCCCCCAGGTTACTTGAAATTTCTCCTTTCTTCCTCCTTTTGGTCTTTTAACTAAGGAAAACTCCCACTATTGGTGCAGCTAAAGTAGGTTCTTTTTTCAGTTAAGGTTTTGAGGTTTATGAAACATGTCAATAAACATGCCTAAGGAAAAATGTGGCTGTTCCAAAAATATAAGACAGACTTTTCTAGTTAAGAAAAGCCATCCCAGCATATGGTGTGTTTCTTTTAAGATGCAAAATACTCATATACTGAGATGAACCTTCTGGAGGAACTTTGAGGGAATAGCACCTGATCTTAAAGCTTCTGCCTTTATTTCTTTGAGCAGAGATTTACTTTCTGAAATGTTTTCTTCCAGATCTCTAAAACATGCTAATAGTGCCCTGCCAAACTCTTGTTGACAATCTATTTCTTGTAGGATGCTGTTATATATAAAGGCTTTTTTAATATATTTAATTTTTGTAGCCAGGAGGAACATTCAGATTTGCTTTCAACATGTGTCTAGGACAATATTAATGCCTCTGACATAGTAATTATTGTAATCTTGTATGGCAACTATTGTGTATACACATTATCTTACCTGACTGTATCTATGAAATGGATCAGTGTTTATGTGTGATTGACATGTTATTGTATGCAGAGTTGCCTCATGTTTTTTTATTTCTGTGCCTCGCTTTCTATAGCAGTAACCTGTGTTCTCTGCCGCAGTGCTAGTGTGACCTTCTTACAGACCAGCAAAGAACCCATCGTGTTTGCTCAGTACCCCAAAAGACAATTAGGAATAGTTGCCTGAGCAACATAGCATCCTTAGCAAATGCCAGAGGGATTGCTGTGATGCCAGTTGGACTGCTCCATCAGACGTGGCATTCTTCCACGTGCAAAACAGTGGAGTAGCGAAGGAATTTTGTTTCTTTCGATTTGTTTTTTATTTTTACTTGGACTTTTTTTTCTGCTGATGTGGTAGAAAATAAGCAAAGGCCTGGAGTAAATAGAAGAGTAGCGAAAAGAGAATTAAAAACCAACATTCCCAATTCTGTGGGAACGAGAGGTGGGGGATGCTCTGTGTTTTTACACACAGGAACAAAGCATTGGGAAGAATCAGATGGAAAAGAGTGTCAATGTGGAAGAAACATTTAAACAGAATAAACCCATTTAGAAAAGGAAAGGGGGAGAAAACATGAGAAATGCTGGAGGAACAGTATGATGGGGAAAAATGGGGAATGTCTTTTTTAAGCATGTACTAACGCAAATCAAAACTGTTTCTTCATGAGAGGTACAGTTTCTTTGCTGAACAATCTGTATTTTGGGGGTGGTGGTGTTTGGTTTAGGGTTTTATTTATTTATTTATTTATTTTTTAAAAAAATCAATAGACTTATTTATTAATGCTTTGATACTTGGGTTTGTTTCCCTAATATAAAACCTGCCAAAGATCCCTTCTGGGTGGCTTATTGGTCTTATGTGGTTAAGGCAGAGTTGTGTTTTGCAGCCAACAGTACACAAGGGAGCAATATGGCCAGTATCACATCTGTCTGCCTTTTTTCTTCTCAGCTTGAATGAAAAGTTACCTATTTACAGCTAGGATAACTGCGGGAAGGCCTTGGCACCCATCCAGACAAAGGGCTCACATTCATGTCTTTACATCCATAGTGGGATGCTGTAGCTGCTTTCCTGCTGTTAACCCACCTAATTTGCCTTGTTTTCAACACATATAGTCTGTGAATTCTTGGATAGCTCATGTAGTGTACAAAATATTTGTTCCATCTGCTCAGAGCATTTGAGCTTTATAATAAATTGAGAGCAATTCAGAGATTTGGTTCTCAACTGTTTTCTTTAGCCAAAAAGAATTACAACACATGGTAGTCTCTCAAAATAAAAAATAAGCTGTGAGAAGAGCACAACAACAACAGACTAAACAGGATATAACAAATAACCTTCTTGCAGAGGTTTTCCTGAGAGGTGTATATATTTGACTCATTAAGAGTCAGTTTGTTCTGCTACTTAGGTGCAAGTTTCTTCAGTTGTTGCAGAAAGACATTCCTTGTTAGTCCAGAAGTGTTCAGCTGCTTTTCTGCTAAGCAATTTCATTATGGATGATGTAATCTTTAAGGCTTTTTTTTCCCTCTGGTGTCATGGTTTGATGGGATCAACAAAATCCACTAAATTGATGTGTGTCCTAATGTATTAAAATCTGATTTTTGCTGGTTATTGTAGTACTGTGCTATGTCAGCTATTTTTAAGGTAGCTGCTACTGCTGACAGTCACAGTTACTACAGAGGACTCATGCATGTGGAGATTGCGTTTAGAAACTTGGGTGTACTGGCTTATAATTTACAGAGCTCTAATGCAAAACTTGTCTCCCTTTTTTGGACTGCTTATATAGTTGATATGAAGTTATTTGCTACCTTCATGGAGTCCACTTTTGTTCACATTCTGTTTATATTATAATCTGACCAACATTTCTTCATGGTATCACATGATATTTTGACAGCAAGGTGAAGTTCTCATTATCTAGTCAGCTTCTTATGCAAACATCAATTACCAATGTAGCAGAACATAATGGACTCGCTGTGTGAAAATACTGATATAGCTTGCCCTGTCCTGTCCCTCAAAATTCAGTTGTAGATAAAAGTCTTCCTGTCATTTTGTGAGTGTTATAATAATATGTTACAATAATAAGACCTAACTTAATTTCTGTAACATTTAGGGAATAGAATAAATTTTACTGAAGTGTTTTTTTCTTTCTGCTTTGGAGTCAAAATCTGTTTTATGGTATCTGTATATAAAGAATTCTTGTCTACCGGCTGAAAGCCATAAAACAGGAAAGAAAAATACTTATTTAATCTTTAATACAAAAATTGGTTACTACATACTTTGCAAAGCTGTATATTTCCTGGGTTGTTGAGTAAATTCTATCTGATGTACCTATAAGTTCTTGTATTTTGAACAAGCATTCATAGTAATACTTAAAGTACTTCTAATCATCATAATTCCTTTTTAAAAAAAGAATATGACTGTTCTGTAATTGCAGATTTTTTCCCATTTATTTCCCTTACATATATCCTCTGTAATCTTAGTTTCTATTCAGATCCCACATTTCCCAGATGATCTCCATGTATTATTATCTTTAATAGAATTTCTGAGACATTTTCTCAATGTCTACTATTAGTGTGATTGCGAAGGGACTCTCTGGGCTTTTTTATTTATTTATTTACTTGTGTTCATATGTTGGGATGCCTTATAATAAATACTTCTGCAAATCAAGTGGATTGGTGAGTCACTGTGATGTTAAAGTAAGATTATAGTTACTCCCCTCCTCCCATCTTATTCAACTCTTCAGAGATAATGGTCATTGGTAATGAATCATCTCTTCTTGACTTCACCAATATATTCCTACTAATTCTTTGTAACTTCATTATTATGGCAGATGTAGTGCAGATACAGAACAAAATAATACGGACTACTTACTATCATGCACATCATAACCAAAAGGTACTAGCTGAATTCCAGTTGTAGAGCTTTTATGTGCAGTACAGTTCAAGATACGCTTCTAGGATTGATACTGCAATTTTTTAAAAATAATTATGTAATGAGTTTTTATATTAGAAACCAAACAAATAACATACCATCTTTCTACAGGCAACTTTCAGAACGGGTCTGCACTTCTGTAGGCATTAGGGAATTCTTTTGAAGAGTGTAGGAAGAGGCGATTGTCTTGCTTGGCCTGCTATATAACGCAAGAAGAAAACCTCTACATATAATTCCTGCAATGATCCGATGTATCTGCACTATATTTTTTAGAAATAATTCTGTTCTTTACTTATACCAACTGCATTTAGAAACAAAACAGTACAGAAGCGGAAGAAACTGCCTGAATGACTGAATCCAGCCTACAGCACTGCATGCAGTTTTGCAGTGGATAGTAAGTCCAGAAGGTCTGTAAAAAGACCTGCTGTGGCCAGAAATATGCCCAGCGTTGTAAGTTATATTGTATTAAAATCCTAGAGATAAAAACATGAATTTAGCTACCAAGACAGCATGACTATTTCCATTGTATTGAGCTACCCCAGAATGTATATGTCCCCAGCAGGTGTTCATGCTCACACATCACATGCCATGCTCTATTCTTTCTTGCTCTCTCCATAAATCCTGGCAATCTGAGCTAAAGAAAAAACTTCTTGGTACTAAGTCTGGTAATTGAAGTAATGCTGTAAGTATGCAAGTTCTTGAGAAGCTGCTCATTGCCATTAGAATCATCAGTGCTTCCTGCTTGGTACCAGATCTGCGTCTTCTGTAAATTTCTGATGGTTCAGGATCTCTCTGGTAATGTGGCAGTGGAGGAATAGGGCACTTTCTGGTGTGAGCAGATGTCTGGCACCAATAGAGAAATGTGGTCTGACTCAGTTAAGAAAAAAGGAACAGCAAACCCAGTGTTGGTTAACATACCTTCCAGCAACATCTGTTGTCTTCCCATTTCTGTAAAACCAGGCATAAATCAAGCTGTTTCAATAGTCCTGCTTGAAAATGTGTACTTTAGTTCTAGTATAAATACGGTAGCTTCAGCTTGAACAGTGCTTTGTTTCTTTTTCCAGATTTCAGAATTTAGAGCAAACTGAAATCCAAGTCTTAGTAAATGGCACTAAGTATGAGCACTGGTGACGAGTGTAAACCCGTGCTGTGTGTTAAGTGCATGCAGTGAGGAAGGAAATAACAGCATTTTTTAAAAAGGTGTAATTGCAATAGTACTGCTGTTGGCAGGGTCAATTCCAGGACAAAAAAGGTCACAAATTATTTTACTAGGTGAACTTTTATTAAATGTGATCCTATTTGTAACTTATTTTTTTAATTTACATTTTCTCTTAAGTGTAAAAGTCTTTTTCTTCTCGTTTTTGAGGCTGGAGAAAGGAAAGGTTGCAAAGCTCACTGGCAAGATTGATTCTGTAAGATGTTTGGAAGGAAGAGAAAGAAAAGAAGGGCAGCTGGGCTCCTTCTGAGTTTCCTTCAATAACGCACTAAATTGTGATGACCAGAATGGTGACGCAGCTGTCCAGTAGGCTGTAGCCGGCAGTAAAGCTTATATGCATCATCTTTATTAGTCTACAGTTGGGTTTCTTTCCTTAAACAGCAGAGTTTTCCATAATGTGCCACACTGTTAATTGTTGTAGCAGTAGTTTATGATATAATGGACTAAAGAATAGATTTTGTCATCATTTCAGCTAATTGTATTTTCCAGGATAAACTTGTTTATTAATTGTAATTATCTTCAATTAAGAAGAAAACAAAGAGAGGATTATATGCAGTACAAAATCTAGTCAAAAGAATTGTTTTAAAGATTCAGCTGTGGATTCTCACACTACTGCAGCTGATCTGACTTTTGAATTGAAAATGGAAATTCTTGGTTTCTTTCTGAATTCTGGATGACAATGACTGAATAATGCAACGTAGTTGATCAGCAGATATGAGCTGCTGAAGACTAATCTGATAGTGTGTACTAAGAGAAAACCATTTCATATGAGTTTTAAAATAGTCTCTTTTTTCATTCTGGTACCTGAATAATTGTGACTAAAATGTTTGTCTGAAGCAATAGGCTCAACAATTTAATTTTATTTCTTTTATAATTTTTATTTGTGTGTCAAGTTTGAGTGTACTCTTTTAAGTCATTTGTATTTTACCTTATTCTGGAACTGCTGCACCCTCGTCTCTCATGTGGCTTCAAAGACTTGGTTTGTAGCATTGCAGGTGTATAGATGAAGTATTTGATCATTGTGTGCACTATTCATCCTGGCTCTAACAGTAGCTTTTCTGATTCAAGAAAGGTGATGCAAGCAGCATGTGTTGCTTTGCAGCAGCTTTGCAGCACCATCAATCTTCACAAGTGTGTCAGCTTCTTCCAATGAACAAGTATTGAATGGCACTATTTTCTCTTTGGTGTGTTTAATTTGTATGTGATAGAAACACATACTTAGGAACTGAGCTATGTCTTTTTTAGTGGTAGAACACAGTGAGAAAAGTTTTTTGTCTTTTCGATGTATCTCTTAGTGTAAGAAATAAGACTTCTTAAATGACAGTGTTGATTTCAGTGACTCGCTTTTGGTGAAAGATACGTACAGGTGTAGTATCTTTGAGCTATTCTAATACACAGACTCTTTGTTTCCAGTTTTCCAAAGTGATCTTGTACACCAAGGTACTCTACAGTTGTCTTTCTCTGAAGAATGCAAAGAATCCGGGATTCCTTTCAGCTTCTTTGTCTCATGTGAACTACGGTGCTTCGATTAATTGTCCTAAAGTTCTATGATGACAGTTGTTGTGCATAGGAATGGCAATTATATAATGATGGTCAGGTGACACTTGCAGATTTTCAGGAAGTGCTGGTGTTTCTGAGGGTGCTAATTTATTCCTAGAGAGCTGCCTTGTTCCTGCAGCTCCATGCGTACTATAATCTTTGACTGCAGTTCAATAAGGCGTATGTGGTGGGGTTCATCCCCTTTTTAAAAGTTTTGTCAATGTTCCTATTTTAAAGAAATTACTAAAGCATCTCAATTAGGATGCAGTTTTTCATATTGCATAATTAAAGTCTTAAGTATTTTGTTGTGGTATATTAGAGCAAAATATTTCTGTAATAATAGGCTCTTGTGGCCTTTCAGCCCACAGATGGGCAAATGGTAAAAGTCTAAAACATTCTTGTTTCAGGATAAATAAGATATTTTAAATTAGCATTATTACTGTCACTGTGACTAAAAATCCCAATTCTCCTGTGTGTATGTAGAGCTTAGGATACTGCTGAATATTCCCAGTATCTGCAGTGTGAAGCATTGGCAGTGAGTCATACACACTCTCCTGCTGTAAGTGGCTTCAGGAGCAATGATAGTGCAAACTCGGCGTTCCTTAGGTCAGACAGCTCTCCAGAGCCAAGACTGAGTGTCAGTAGTCATAGTGGCTTTTGTGGTGGGAAAGCTATTATTTATTGCATCGATAACACCAGTGCCTTTTTGGATATGGTAGACCACTAACTGGTGTCAGTGAAGAGTGAGATTTGGTTGCTATCAGTCTGCTTTTAAAATGTGACCCAGTGGGTTCTGACTGTTCCTGAGTTTCAGATTTCAGCTCTGGTATTTCACATGGGTGTGCCAGCTTAGGAAATTACTAAGATTCCTCTTATGAATGAAATGATGAACCTTGGGTTTGTTCTGATATGGAAGTACACTAAAACATGCAAATTTAGGTAGATTTATAAAATATCCTACGTTTATCTTATTTGTGCCTTTTTTCCTCCTTTCTTTCCAGTCATCAGGGGAAAAAAATAAAGAGCTTTCCTTTTATTATTATTTTTTTTTTTCTGCTGGCATGTTACTGTATCGTTCCCTGCAAGTTCCAGATAATTGCTGTTTGGATATTTGCAGATCCACAAACTGCTGCCCCTACTATACTGAAATGCTGGTTCAAAGAGAACTCACTCAACATTATTCAACTATTAAAATATAATTAAATAGATATGGGTCTGTAGGGAAAATACTGCATGATGTAGGTATTATTTGTTTCTTTCCTGTTAGTTGTAGAATGTCACTTTGGTTTTATATTTTAATAACCTCCTGTGTTCAGTAATTATGTCCAGATTTTTTTTTCTTGGAATAGTTGTTAATATCTTGGAGCGTGGTCTGGTTTTGTTTTTTTTCAAAGGGACCTACCAAGTTAATTATGCAGTTGCAGTAAACTGTATGAAGATGATGGGTACTGGCCTGATGACTACCTGGCTCTGTTCTTTACTTTCTAGCATGCAGCTTTGAGCTCCCCAATTTCAGAAAACCCATTCTGACTGGAAGTGGCAGCTGCACTTTCCAGTTCAAAGGCACCTGGAAAAAGGGGAAACTAGAGTACCTGATGGTCAGTGATAGACATTTTAAATACTGCTTCTCTTGTCAGCTTGTTCAGGCAGGTCTGTTGTGATGGCTGAATCTACTGTCGAGGATTATGAAGATGGAATTGTACAATATACACAGCAGTTAGATTAAAAAAAGAGAGTTGAAATCCTACTGATGAATAAGTGTGGACTACCTGGAAAATCCCATTTATAACCAAGCTTCTTCATAGCAAATATAATAAGAGATTTGATTTAAAATTTGTGACTACTGTATATCAGGATGTATTGTGTTCAGGACAACATAATTAACTGGACCTTCTATTGCAGCCCTTCCTATCTTTCATTATTTTCAGCTTCCAAATTGTAGTGCGAGATATCCAGGTAACTGATTTTGTAGTAGAGCTTCTATTTGTGGCAGACTTTTACATTATATTAGTTGAGGTGACATTTGATTTCTAAGCACAAATCTTACCTAAAAAAAAAAGTCTATGTAAATTTCTAAACAAAGTTTTATTCTAAATAAAAACCTTATCTTTCTAAATAAAAATCTTAATCGTTGTGTAGCAAATGTAAGACTATTTTAGCTGATGGGATGGAACCAGAACATTCAATGTAGGCAGGTTGATTTTCACCCCTTCCTTTATTTTATGTAGTAGGGTTGTGATCAGAGGTTTTAAAGGAAAGAATAGTAACTTGAATTTTGCCTATCTGGAACAGATGATGTATTTATAATTGGAAGATGCTTCAAGAAAAGGGTATTTTGGCTCTGTTCCATTCGATTGAATGTACCATCATTGGAACATTTCATCATAACTTAGGTGATGAGTCATTTCTGAGTCAGGCAAAGAAAAAAAAAATCAATCTAAAAGAAAGCAAGCTTTGAAATGGGAATGACAGCCAGGAAGGAATAAAAATGGGGGAAGTTGGAAATCTGGATATGAAATTCTCTAGCATCTCAATTTTGTATGCCTTTATTTGTCTACTGGATGAAGTAAAGAAGAAAACCTTGCTTAAAAATCTGTCTCCAATTAATGGACACTACTGTCAGTCTGTTATTGAATAAGTAATTTAATTGAATATTCTTGAAATAATTCTTAAATGACCAACAGTAATTGACTTAATGAAGTGCAATATGTGTTAGGTTTCGCTGTACTGAGAGTGTAGAGGAAACCTCAACACAATGTTGATTCTATGGGTATTGCTGTCTTTGATCATAAATAACCTTTCCTCAAATGTTTACGATCTGTGATGGTGTAGGATTAAAATTTCTGTATATATTGGAAAGCTCTCTGACCCAAAATGTTTATGACCACTGAAAACTTCCTTCAGGTTCTTTTTCATTCAGCAGTTTACCATATGCATGTTCTCATATAGTTGCTGCAGTTCTTTAACTTCTTGCTGCGCTGTTTCTTTGTATTTGAGGTTTTCCATAGGCCTAGTGGATGTGATTAAAGAAACTTACACCATTAGCAGGTAAAATTAATATTCCTGTGGTCTCTGTGACATCCTTAGCCTTTGATATTTTTGGCATGTGGATTAATAGAGTGTATTGCAAATACTGTGGTATTGGCACTTGCCTACCACAGGTTCCTAAGGGTAACCACTGCAGGCTGAAATAGCTTGTTTAAGCAAATAACTACAACATATAATTAGTTTGTTAATTAATATAAAAGCTCTTTAGTTTTCTATTGCTTCCTTTTCGGATTCATTACAATGAGTTAGAAATAATCATTATAAATAATGAAATAGGATTTTTATTTAAACCTCTGTGAAAATATGATCTGAGAAAACAGGCTTGCCCTCTATAAAAATGGTTTTGGGAGCTAACTTCTGCTGAGCTGTTCTCTGGAGGCTGGGGACAAAACTTGGCTTAACGCCTTGTGCCAAGAACAGCATTTCAAACAGGGCAGTGTTTTGGTGTGGATGTTGAGAAAAAACATCTTTTTACAGATCATGTTGACACACACAGTCTGTTCTTGGTTTGTTAGTGTAAAGAACAACACTTTGAAAGCAGGCAAACGTAGTTCTAGAAATACCTTTTTAGGCCATGACAAAGAATCACAGAACTATAGAATTATAGAATTGTGTGGGTTAGAAGCGACTGTGGAGGTTATCTAGTCCACCGCCCCTGCAGTGAACAGGAACATCTTCAAATAGATCAGGTTGCTCAGAGCCCTGTCCAACCTGACCTTGAATGTTTCCAGGGATGGGGCACCTCTGGACAACCCATGCCAGTTCTTCACCACCCTCAGCATAAAAATTTTCTTCCTGATAATCTAGTCTAAACCTCACTTTTAGTTTAAAACAGTTACCCTTTGTCCTGTTGCTGCAGGCCTTGCTAAAAGGTTTTTCCCCATCTTTCTTATAAGCCCCATTTAAGTATTGAAAGACCACAATAAGGTCTCCTCAGTGTCTTCTCCAGGCTGAACAACTCCACTCTCTCAGCCTCTCTTCACAGGGGAGGTGTCCCAGGCCTTTGATTCTCTGGACCCACTCCAGCAGGTGTGTGTCTTTCCTGTGCCAAGGGCTTCATCGCTGGATGCGGTATTTCAGGTAGTTTCTCACCAGAGCAGAGGGGCAGAGTCACGTCTCTTGACATGCTTGCAATGCTTCTTTTGATGCAGCCGAGGATACAGTTGGCTTTATGGCCTGCAAGCTCACATTGCCAGTGTGCGTCCAGCTTCTCATCCAGTAGGACCCCCAGGTCCTTCTCCGCAGGGCTGTTCTCAATCTCTTCATCCCCCAGCCTCTATCGATATTGAGGGTTGCCCTGACGCAGGTGCAGGACCTTGCATTTCTCCTTGTTGAACCTCATGAAGGTTTCACAAGCCCCGCTTCTCCAGTTTGTCAAGGACCCTCTGGATGTCATCCTCTCCCTCAGGGCTGTTGACCTCATCGCTCAGCTTGGTGTCATCTGCAAACATAAAATCATAGAATGGCCAACTATAGAATGGCCATAGAATATCCAACTGTGGAAGGTCTAATATCCAGCTATGTTTTTCCAGACACTGGCAAAATCTTTTTCATTTCATCATTGTCTTGTGAGGGTAGCTCTGATGTACACTGTTTTTACATGCCTGTGCTGCAACAGGCAGACCATATTTAGGAATGGTCATTTAGCCCTATCATCTCTAATCTATGGTATGTAGTATGTCAGAGAAAGACCCATCTGAATTGTGATATAATTATGGAAAAACCACGACAGATTTAATGGGTCTGCCTACAGTTTATATTCTGCAAGTCTTACCCTTCCTTCTGCAAAATAAAACATTTTGGGTCTGTGATTGGAAAATCCACAGATGCTGGTTTTGAGTTAGAAGTTTTTTTTTGATTGAGGCCTGTGATATATATTCATATAACCATTACAAGATAAGTAATAGCTCCTGTAGCACCACACATGTATGTGTTGGTTCAGTTGTTGTACGTGTATCCTTTCAGTGGAGACTAGATAGATAATGGAGATTAAATGAAATAACCATAGAGCTGAACATACTCCAGAAAGCAAGGGATGAATGTGGAGTGCAATGCTCTTGCACCATCAGCTGTGAAACTGCATGGGAGAATTGAGGCAGAGGTACCAGAGGAAAAGCAAGCAGAGGAAACTAGAGGGAGAGTAAAAAAGTTGGTATGTTTTGTTGTTGATGAGACTTTTTTTTTGAAAAAACAGGACTGTTACGTTATAGATGTGTGATGTAGAGCCTCTTTGTGTACTTGAGGAGGTAGGCAGTGGGATTTTATTCAGGCAGCAGAAGCACAAATACCAGTGTTGTAACTGGTCATTTTGAAACCAGATGTGTGTCAGCACTGGATAAACACATGGAACGGTATTCTTTTAACAACATAGTTTCAGCAGTTGCTGTAGAGTCATAGATTTTTTTTTTTTTTCATTTCTATTAACAGAAATTGAAAATGCTTCACATTTTTGCTAGGAATTTGTGGACTTGAGTGCAAAGCCACTACCTTATATTGTCCCATTAACACTTTCTCCTTTTCAAAGCTTCTGATGGTTTGCTGCAAACTTATGAAAATTGTTATGGCCATATTCTGTTAGATTTTGTTTTGGATAAAATACTGAAAGCTGCTTGGTGCTGTGCTTGAGAGTGCTTGGCTCTTTTACAGCCCTGTATTTCAATACCATCGCACAGACTATCCTATGTATACAGCGCAACATGCATTTCATTCAGATGATTTGAGATAGTAGGTGCATGCTAATTCAAGGGGGGGGGGGTTGATACTTTTCCCAGTACTTAGAAATTTTATGCCTCTGAAATACTTTTCCGTGTATCTTTTCATTACAATCCCATCACAAAGAAACAACCATTCTCTTCTTGAGTAGACTACCCCAAATCTGAGGAATAACTAAGGAAGGTTAAGTTACTGCAAAGTCATACTGACTTCATTGCATCTGCAGATACAGCTTGGTTTGCAGTCACTCACCGTCCTTAATGCAGAGGTCTAATTTATGATTATATGCTGCTTACTAAATTTAGATTTGACAGTTTTACTTGCCTGATTTCAAAACAAAGGCGAGGTATCTTACAGTTTGCTTTGGCCTTGAAACTCAATTTTTGTAAATTACTCATTATTTTAAAAATAGGCTTCTCTGAATTACATTTTGGAGGCCTACTTCCTTTCATTTACGTAGCATGTTTGTGGTTCAAGTCCAGAGGCTACTCACATATGTAAGTTGTGTTCCTAATCTGAATCCCTAGTGTTGACAAAGCATAACTATTAAGAGTAAAAATTTATAAGTACTCCATAGAATTACCGGCCTGTTCAGACAGATGAATACTTCATAGAAGTATAGAATCATAGTACGGTTTAGGTTGGAAGGGACCTTAAAGATCATCCAGTTCCAACCCGCCTGCCATGGACAGGGACACCTTCCACTGGATTAGGTTGCTTAAAGCCCCATCCAACCTGGTCTTCAGCACCTCCAGGGATGGGATGTCCATGACTTCTCTGGGCAACCTGTTCCAGTAAAAATTTCTTCCTTTTCCAGTGCTGTGCGGAAGACATGGGTACAGCATTGCCGTCAACGGCAGGGGTAAAACAAGTGAGGAAGTGACCATCCCTGCTAACATCTAATACTGATACTTAATCTTTTAGTCCTTCTGGGATTTGGAAGACTCTCTGGGTGAACCCTAAGAGGCTTGGAGCAGCTCCTTGCTTGGTTGTTTGTCCTACTCATACCTAGATTGAAAACAGCCTGTATTTCAGTTAGATTTCATTGAGTTAAAAGCACATTGGAATTATTTTGCTATTCTGATTTCTACTATTTCAAGTATGACAAAATGTTTTTGTAATGAAAGGACTGGTGGAAAATTGTTTTATAAGACATATATAGGAAAAGGACAAATGGGAATTGACACACAGAGGTGAAACAAAACCAACACTTGTACCGTATCAGGGACCAATGGTGTCAGCCAGGTCATGAGGGTGGAAGTGTCCGTCTTTTATTCTGTTCAGGACAGTGCTGTTGTTCAAGGAAAATGCTTTTCCTGAAATGCTTGATTTTTGAATTGTCTTCTGGATAATTACTGTACAGATGAGGAGACTCTAAATTAATAATCATAGAATCATAGAATAACCAGGTTGGAAGAGACCCACCGGATCATTCAAATCACTGAAGAACAGTAAATAAACAAATATTTCATTTCAGGCTTTAAATTCAATTAAATATTCCAAGATTTTAAAGTATTTTAGTGCTTTTTTCCCTTTTCCTTAAAGTGTGCATGCATAAAAACTTTATCATGAAAAAATAGTCATAATCCTGGTTCCGACAGCAGCAATTTCTATTATTTCTAGTATGTAATTGGAACTAACTTTCCACTCTTATTTCCATTTTCATTTGTTAAAAAGATGATAGTAGTCCCCAAAAAGAAGCATTTTAAGTAGTTGATGTAGCACAAAGCTGGAACAATTAGAACTTTTTTTTGGTTTTTTTTTTTCAGGCTTGTTCCTGCACTGTTGATCTTTCCATCAGCCGAAATGGCAACAGATTTAAGCCTGCACTGTTGTTTAGTTACTCTTGGTCAATCTTGTGTTACTTCACCTACATGAACAATTGCATTTTCTGAGTTAATAAAATAACTACGTAGTTCATTGGTATATCGTGTGGCTTTTTAGACCTTATGCATATGATGTAACATTAACTGCTCCTAAAAAAGGAAACACAGAAAATGTTGAGCAGTCAAGGCTTTCTCTTATTTTTTTGACGTTCATAAACATCAGAGGCGAGATGTTATGTTAGACATCTCGTAAGGTTTTTGGTTATTTGAGTTCAGACAGAACTGCATATGTTGCAGAACAAAATCTTATATTTCCTTTATACATTAAACAAGGTCACTATTCATGAAAAGCTATCGCTTGGTGCTTGTGACTGATGATTCATCATGTCCAGCCAACCAGCACAGAAATGGTCAAGACTGCAAAAAAGCCCTCTTTTAGCTGTATTTGTTAACTTCATCAGTTTTCTGCACTAGAGTAGCAATTCTGTTGACAACTAGATTTTGCATGCATCTCCTACTCTGTGCTTTCACCGTAGCTGAGTCACTGCCTTTGGCCGGTGCAGGCCAGATGCTGGATATACCTTTTGGCTGTTCTTTTCAGTTGCGGCATTTGCTATTTGCTTTGACATTAATGCATATCAGACAGCAAAATGCTTGAGTGTTGCTTTCACAATTAAACCTCACATTTGGCTGCTCAAACTTGGTAGTAGCTGACCAACTCAGAGCACTTGTGCTTACTCAGGAAAAGGACATCATTCCCCCCCTCCTGATATCCATCTTCTCTCTTATCTTATCTTAAAAGAAACCTCAGTTTTTCAACTTCCAAGTTCTGTGATGTGTGTCAATGCTTGCTGCGTGTTTTGTATTTAGTCTACCTCACTGTTTCTCTGAGAAGCTCCAAAAGGGGCCTCTCTAGTGATGTCTGCTTCTACAAATGCAAAGTGTGAAACTGGTATTCACAGATAGAAGAGCACTATATCATTTTGTGTGTTACCTATTTTAGAAGAGTCTTAAATTATCCTTAAATAATCGAAGGGAGTTAAAAAAATGATAAGTTCCTTGCAAATTTAACATTATTTGGAAAGTTAAAAAAAAATTAAAATGAAGAAATGTGGTTTCCTGTATAATACATTGAGGTTTTTACATGGTAAGAGTTCCTTTAAAAAAGAAAGAATTATTTTTTTTCATTGAATGAATAGACTGCTAAATCAAAGTCACAAAACTTTGGAACAGAATATAAGATACTGGTGATTTTAATTAAGTGGTGATTTTAATTAAGAATATGTACTAAATTTTTGTTATATATACTAGGTTACTTGTATTTGTTGATAACATTTGGTAATGTTAGTTATTTGCTGACAACATTAGTAAATTTAGTAGAATTAGTAAAAAAGCCTGAAACATGATTTAATTTATCAAAACTGAATTTATTTCTTACTAGTGAAACTGAAGGATTATTCTGAGTCTCTTTAAAATCATATTGAAATTAAGCAGTTTGGGTTTTCTCTTGAAATCACTTTGGGAATTTTGCATTTGGGCACAAAAGGGAATGTATTATTTCCTAGTAAATATTCTGCTAAAGCAGAGTGACTAACACTGTAGTGCATAATTGACTGCCACATGCTATTTAGAGCTTGAATGGAACTCTTATTGCAGATCATTAATAGAGGCTGTGTGATGATTGATTGCAACTTGCAAACTCTGTGTCTGCTGTGACTTGCTTGACTTCATGCTAAAATTAAACTCTTTCTTAAAACGCTTTTGAGAAGTACAGCTGAAAAACACTCCTAAGTGCTGATGTTGCTGGCATAACTTTAAGACCCTCATTACGAATTGTTCTGCGAGTAAAATTACAAATGGTTAGTAATAAAATGATCATGTACCACAGGTTTAGTAGTGTTGAAATAAGACCTCTTTTGCTTGTTGTTAAGCCATTCAGTTTTTGTTCAGATCAAGGTGAAGAAAAGATGTCTCATATCTCAGCTCTGGAAACAGGGCTGAGAGGTGCCCTTAGGCACAGACCTGAGTATTGTGAAGTGGCAGGGTGTAGGCGTTCATGTCTTCAAATTCTAATTGTAGGCTCTGTTTGCTTGTTTATTTTTTTCTTATAACTGGAATCTGCAGCTCTGCCATGAAGAGCAGTTTTTTGCAAATACAGAATGTATTTTATATTGTCCAAAGAATTTGCTGTTGTAAGCTGGCCTTCTGGGCTCTTCTGTGAGGTGGAATTGAGATTGAGGTGGAAAAGGAAAGATAATTTCAAAGGGTTGTGATTGTGTGCAATTTATGAGAAGAGTATGAACAGAGAAAGAGGAAAAGGGACCTGGGATAGCCATGAAATACAGAGGAGTAACAGGGTCTTGTGGGAGGTAGCATGCACTTTGTGTTTGCAGCATGAGAGAGAGAAAGAATGGAGTAAGGGCAGAGAGGTTGAGCTTCAGCGGGGATGGTTCTGCAGGACATATATTCATTTTGCAGATTTGGGATGATGCAACGTGACAAACAGTAGGGAAAATGTAATTTGTAGTAAAAAGTTAAAATGTTAGTAATGTATAGTGGCATGTTAGGGATTTCTCTTTCTGCTGCTCTGTTATCCCTACAAGTCTTCTGTGCTGGTTATCACAGGCTATTCATATAGCATTTGGGGGATGGAGCTGTTATTAAGCATCAAATAGGGTGTGAATGTTGATCACTAGCCCTTCTCTAGGTTGTGTAAAATTAACCTGTTTTTCAGTTCAGTTGACTGAGCTCGATACACCCTATTTCTGGATTGCATAGCTCCATCTGAGTCTCTCAGTCTTATTTTTAGCTGCCATTGTACACGTTGTGGTTTATCATGTGTCAAGTAGAGGAAAACTAATTTCATGTCTTGCAAGTGGTGCTAAAGCAGCCGGACATGCAATAACGATGATCACTCACTGAAGTGTTAAAAGTCAAGTCAATTTTAAAGAGACATGAAACAGGATTCTCAACTGGGCATTACTCAGCTTGATGCTTTCTATAAGACACCAAAAGGTACTAAATTTGAGTGTCCTGTCCCTCATAATGAGGAAGCTTAAGTAGAATTTCTGTATATTATGTTTAAAGAGAATAGTAATGTTTGATGTTAGGAGGGAAGGGTGGTTGTTTCCCAGCACACAATGAAATTGTGGAGAGTAGTGCTTGCCAGCTGGTGTGTTTACGGTATTGCTGTGTTATGAATATACAAGTGTTGATTTTGACGGAAGCCTTTTTTTGTGTGTCTCCTTATAGAATCATATAATGCATTGGGTTGGAAGGGACCTTTAGAGGCTATCTAATCCAACCCCTCTGCAGTAAGCAGGGACATCTTCAACCAGATCAGGTTGCTCAGAGCTCTGTCCAACCTGAACTTGATTGTTTCCAGGGATGGGGCTTCTGTCACCTCTCTGGGCAACCTGTACCAGTGTTTCACCACCCTCATTGTAATAGATGTCTTATATCTAGTCTAAATATACCCTCTTTTACCCCTTGTTCAATCTTCCTTCATCCCTCAGATGTTTTGTTATAGTTTGTGAAGCCTCACAAGGAGTATATCTTTGGGAGCCAGTCCTTGCATAGCTTATACCAACTTTGCATGAAGACAATGGAAGAGTGCAGTGTGGCTTATTATGAGTGTATAAGCATTTGGCTGTTGTGAAATTCATCTGTGGTTCGAATAATTGCTCAAGCATCCCTCTAGCCAGCATACCGTCGAAACATATCATGTCTGCTACTCTGCTGTGTGGTTAAGCAGGATGCTGAAGTGTAGAAGTGTAGGAACAAGTACATTGCTGTGGGAACTAGGAAAGTTACCTCACCATTTTGCTCAAGCAACCCTTCAGCCCTCTTCTTAATTTCATAAATACAGACCTTTCTGCGTATATGGCTATAAAATGTTTGTCACTTTTTTAGTTATGCTTATTCTTTTCTAAACTTCATCAGATTTTGAAAAAAAGTTCTTACAGAAGCTATGAGAGCTGACATTAAATGTCTAAAGTCTTCTATGAATACTAAATGCAGCGTATTTGTGTACTAACTGATTTTGCATTTGGAGAGAGCTCTTGCATGTAGTAGGCAAAGGTTTGTGGTTAGACATATTTAAAGAAGAATATCATGCACATTCTTAATAATGCAGGGAAATTAATATTTGCAAGAACTTATTACGATTTGTGATTGCTTCACACCACTGGACACTTCTGCATTGGTGTTGGATAATTAACTAAATTTTATGGTTTATTTCAAACAGGAACTAAGCTGGAAAATTCTCTTGGTTCTTTTTATGTTGCATGATCAGAGTAGTCTCTTCTGGTTTTATAATCTCTTTATGTATAAAAACCAATATACATTAGGAGTAGTTTTGTGTCTATAATTTGTCTTGGAAAACAGTGACTGTGGGAGAACATACAGCTTTTCAATGATGAGAACATTCTAGGACTACTCAGATATCTTTTCTGTGCAAGATGCCTGAGGGCATTTCTGTCCTCATATTAGATCGTGCTTCATGCACAGGCGGAGGCAACTTAATGTAGTGTAATTTCAGCTGAAATTATTAGAAGTGTTGGGAGTAGAGAGTTCTTTCTATGACAAATGAGTGTTATGTTTGAGTACTTCTACACTGTGTTTTTTGTCAGTGCAGCTGAGTGTTGATTCATTAGTATTTCAAAAATAGAGGAAGAACTAAGCATATCTAGCTATTGGGGTGTGCAGGACTTAGTTTTTAGCGTGATGATGGGAAATAGTATGTATTTCCCTCATGGAAAATAGACAAGAGATAACCAGCTGTGCATTGAGAGAAAAAGAATTTTCTTTTTTGGTTGTTGTGGGTTTTTTTTGTCACTGATTGATTCTGTCAAAAAAACTACTTTTGAGCAACTTGCCCCGTCTTGTGCTCAGTTTGATTCCAGTCACAGTATCTTAATCTTAGGAGAAGCTTCAAAAACTATTATTCTATCTCATGGTCTTTTCAGCCATACCTGTGAATCCTAATGTTTTTGTAAAGTGCTCGAGACATCTTTTGTTCTTCTTTGACATGAACAATAATAATCTATTTTTCTTTTCTGTCTTTATAATGAAACCATCCTTTAGTGAGATGCAAAGAGATTCAAGTGCTAATGAGATAAGAAAAAATGACTTTATGGTGTGTTCTGCTCTTCCTTGGAAACATGTTTTAAACATACATGCCAGTAAGATAGATTTCTGTAAAGCAGTAAGAAAAACAAATATTAGCAGTGATCAGAATGTATGTTTCTGAAGGACACTTAACGTTGTTCCATACAAAAGATCAGGCTTAATACATGCCTAGTGACATAGGAGGATAAAATTGGTGAACCTTAAGTGGAAATGAGACTAATTGAGAGCACCGAAGATGAGGATTAAGAATAAAATAATTTTATTCCTTTTACTTTATAATTCTTTTTCTGAGTTGATTTGGAGGTTTTTGTTGGTTGATTGGAGAAGGAGAGGTGCTATATTATGATCTAGCCTTAATTCTTACTGTGGAATAGGCCATTAGACTGCCCGGAATGAATTCCAGCTTCCAAATCAGCAGTGATAGCTGAGATTAGGAATATATTAAAAAAAACCCATAATTAAAAACACCAGTCTCAATCTGAAAATTTCTTCTCAAACCCTTACAAACACCCATTGTAATCTTCAATGTATTCAATTATAAATCTGTGCCTTATTTCTAACCTTCATATATTTATCTCTTATTTTTGTCCCATTAGATTTTGTTATACCTTTGAGAAGAATAAATTTCTTCCCCTCTCCCCTGCATGTAATAGGCTATAGATTGTCATCCAATGACCCTTCAATCTTCTCTTGGACAACCTGAATAGATAGACCTCTATAAATCTATTCATAGTGATGTTTTTCAATCTTGTTGTCATGCTCCTGGTTCACTCTTGAACCCATTTGTGAATGTCTTTGAAATGTTGGCAGCAGAACTGGACTCAGTGATTTAGTAGCAGTCACAGAGGTAATACAGCCTCCCTATTCCTTCTCAACATTTTGCAGTTTATATTAAAGCCATTAACTGTATTGTCCTTTGCAGCTGTGATCCACCATTGACACTTACTGTTTGTCAAGCTAATTGCTTCCAAGAATAAAATTGCATCTTGTTTTTTGTTCCTGGATACAATCTTCCATTTAGCATGCTGAAAAACAGGTTTGATGGAAGCTCTGACTACACTGCCAGTTTTGGTTTCCTGCTGTCTGTTCTCTGTGACCTGAGTAAATTCCATCAACTGCAGTCTTGTATTTGCTCCCATAAAGACCTTGCATTTATATTGAGACAGCACTGATTTTTTTTTTTTTTTTTGGTGACACCCTCTCTACAAGCATTTGATGATAATGCTATTCAAGAATCAAGATAATAACACAGACAGTTCTTAATTTGCTCTGAATCAAAATTTTACTTGTTACATTTTAAACATATAGCAAAAATGTATTGTTCGTGTGTTAGTGGAAACATGCAGAGAAACAGATAGGTTAATAAAAAAAGGGCAGTAAAGTGCAGTGAGACATGGATTTCAAGGGCCACAACCACCTTTTAGGCTCCTGCTCTCTGGAGGATCAGTTCCATTTTTCTGAAAATATTTTGTAGCCCATTTATAAGGGAAATTGGGTTCTTTGCTTTAGATCACTGTCCAGTTGAGACTCTAATTAAAATGCAATTTAAGAGTCTTAGGCTTCTAATCTATTTTTCCTTTGTCCAAGTTCCCAATGTTAAGGAAAAAATCCATTACTAAAATAAGGAAAAAATAAATTATTTCCTATTTTAAAGAGTTTGTTGAAAATTGTGAGGTTTTTTCCCATGAATAAAATCAGGATACATACATCTTCTTATTCTTTAAAGCACTTACTGACTTTTGATTAAAATTTACAATCTCTTTATGGCTTTTTGTCAAGATCTGAAAAATGTGATTATTTGAAAAAAATTTTGATAGAAACAAAAATCTCCAGTTTAAAAAAAAGAATGGAGGGGTAGAAAAGTATGTGTTGTGGTTTTTGATAGTTTGCCTGTTTTTTAAAAACTTGCCCTAGTTTTATGTTAGTGTAGAAAAGATGATAGCATCCCCCAGTTACTTTTTCCTGTTTATTGTTTGTCTGGTATGTATTGTGTATTTGTGTTTATGTATTTGTAAATATGCAGACATGCTTAACCCTCAGCTGACAGGAGTCTGTTACAAATGCACACAGCGGTTCAATATGCTGCCTCTGTAGTATGCAAAAAATTTCCATGCCATGCAAATCGATAGTATTCTATTACGGTGATAGCCTGAGGAACATGGAACAAAGACATCACATCCTAATGAAAATCCTAGCATCCTTTCAGCTATTAAGTCAATCCTCAGAGACTGCTAAAGAATTGAGGTTTTATTTTGAAATTGGCATCTAAACTGGAGGTTTGGACATAACTGGAATTCCACTAATTGCCGTGTGTGCTTTGGGGCTTCTGGAAGGGTGGAAAACTCCGCTTAATTGTGTAGGCAAGCAGAAAATAGGAAAGGCAGATGTCTTGATGACTTCTTGTCTAAGTCTGATTAGCTGCTTTTTGACCTCATCCATCTATTTGATGAAGTCTGTTATAATTCTGTATTTTACAGACATATATGCCCGCACAAATTATTTTTTTTAATATTATTTTTACTTTTTATGTTATTGAGACATACTTTGACTAGCCACTCAGAAAACACAATGATACCTCAATGTTAAAGAAATCATACTGGGGTAAAATGTTGGGAGACCACTATGTTCTGTTAAGGATGATGTGAAAATAAGTGTCTCAGTGATGTTTCCTGATACTGCAGTCTCCTGTTTAATATGCTTGACAACCCTTTCAGTGAAGAAATTTTTACTAATACCCGATCTAAATCTCCCGTGGTGCAACTTGAGGCCATTTGCTCTCAACCTATCACTTGTTATGTGGGAAAAGAGATCAACACCCGCCTCGCTACAACCTCCTTTCTGGTGGTTTCAGGCAGAAAAATTTTTTCACTGAAAGTGTTGTCAAGCATTAGAACAGGCTGCCCAGGGGAGTGGTTGATTCACCATCCCTGGAGGTGTGTAAAAGATGTGCAGATGTGGCATTTCGAGACATAGTCTTGTGCTGGACTTGGCAGCATTAGGGTTATGGTCAGTGATCTTAAAACATCTTTTCCAACCTAAACGATTCTATGATCGTGGTAATTGCAAATTGCACTGACCAAGTACAGCAGTTTGTCTGTATTGGAGCTCCTCTCCAGGGGTAATGCTGGACTTGACTAATTTCCTGTGTACAACAAAGTTCTAGGTTGTCCTGAATATGGAATAAAGAGTGATTTATGTCAGTATTTATGCTCTGTATGTATTGCTGTATATAGGATCAGATTGAGAATTATATATGCAAGTGTTGTTGTGAATGCCTACAATTAGACATGTACATTTATTATCAAAACCTTGACTGTGCAGTTTTTTAAATACTTGAAAGGGGCAATGGTAATACAGTTATATGAATTCTAATATCTTCTACCTTAAAAACTATTTAGTGCTAGTAAGAATTCCCAGTTTTCCTGTAGCACCTCATTTATTTCTGCTCATAAATATTGGACCTGAAAATCGTCAGTGGTCACTTTTGGTATCTATCTAGGATCTAAAATACACTAATCAGAGGTTTAGGATATGTGATTTGTTTTATTACTACTCTGAATATTAATCTTGGAAGTTATTATGGGAGCAATTGTGCTATTAAAACTGTTCTAGAAAAATGTGGGAAGTTGAATTTCCTGATGGGGATTACAGATTTTGAGTTAAGAAAAGGTTGCTCATTTTTTTCCCCTATTGTCAATATCCCAAACTTAATCAATAATTTTCTTGAATTTGGAGTTAGCAAATCTTAAGATGCATTGATTAAAGCCATTTCCTAGGAAGTTGATGTTTTCTTAAAATGATGTGGCTGATTCTCAAATATTGGCTGCAAAGGGGTTAGTTCACTTGTTTGTTAAAGAAAAAAATAAAAAAGACAAATTGGTTATTTTCTGTAAGTGGTCTATTAAATCACTCCAACATTGCCACCGCACTGAGATGTTTTATTTCCATTATATTCTTGTGTTTCTAACATTCATGTATATGGTTATGATTTTCCTGCACAGAAGGTCAGCAGTAAAGGGGAGAACAGACTGTTACATATTCCTCATAATGTGAGAAAAAAGGTTGGCCACCACTGAGTGCTTGAATATAGAATGGTTGTGTTATGCAGCCGCAGAGCAGCACAGAAAACCTCTCCCAAATGAAAAACAGACGCATATTGATAGATCAGTGTGAAGGCGCTTTGCTTGAAATAATGCCAGTGACAGCTGCATATTTTCGGTTTGTTTATGTCTAGAGACTCAATTCTGCACCCTAAATGGTCTTCTCAAATTACACCAGTACTTCACAAGATATTAAACAGTCTATAAAGCATTCTGGGCATTCTTGCAGACAAGACTCAATCGGAGTGAGAAACAGCATAACATTTATCACAGAAGTCACTTATTTGAATTCAGACTTCATTTTGAGTTACCCATTGAGAACTTCTATTTATCTGTTATATGACACGCAGGTTTGTTTATGACTCTGGATTTATCCACATAATGTATTTGTACATCTTTGTCACTTCTACAAGTAGCTTTTTTGCAAACAATGCTGCAGATGTTGTAGTTGCTCAGACTTGGTGGAACATCTTCATATTTTGGGAGAGGACAGAGATTCCCTAACCAGTATCAATGGACTTGCTGTATAATGGTGTCTTGTAAAATAAGGTACCATTAATATCCATACCACTGATATTGCTAATATTCATTTACCACAGGCTGTTTCTGTCCTCTGTTGCCCATTTATTTTGTGCAGTTTATACAGCTCGTGTTTCTCAGGCCTTTGCCCAGTTTGCTTCCTAATGTATTGTCTCATTTCACTCCTTACGTACTCACTCAGACCTTTTAAACCTACTGCATTTTTTTCCAAAAAAACCACCCTGTCTCTATTTCATTTGTCCCACTTCTTTTTTTTTTTACTTTTAATTTTTATTTTTAGCCACATAAAAATACTGAATTTGAAAATGGAATTTCAAATACTGACAATCTGTGTTAGTCCAGATAAAATGTAATTTCTTCAGTGAATAAAACTAACAGTAATGAATTTTTGTATGGACAGTCAGTGTCTTCAGTATTTTTATACTATTGAATAATCCAGTCTACAGAACCTAAGAAATACTTTAAAGAGAAGTTGAATTAAACATATTATCGTAACCTGCGATAGAACGTGAAGAGAAATCAGTAAGCAGCTCTTCGTGCTTCCATGTCTTTGAAACTATTTAGTGTAACATTGATATAAAAAATAGTCATGCTACATTTTGTTACTGGATTGGTCATTTATTTTAAGGCATTTTAAATAATTTTGTTTCATATGACATAAGGAAGGACTTCTGTGTTAAGATAATATCTACTGTAAAAACCAGTGGTTTCTGATATGAGAAATAAAGCATGTAATTTTCATTTATTTATTTAGACAGACTGAAAGAGACAGTAACCCTTTGTGGAGAGGAAGGAAATGAAGGATGACTTTGTTTTTAAGACCAATTTATTGTTATTTGATTGATTTAAAAAAACAGGGGAGGGGGAAAAACAACCTATAACACTAATGAACTCAGAATAAATAAGGAAGAAATGATTGTGTAATCAAATATGTTGAAATCTGAGACTGAACTACTGAAAGAATGGGGAATCCCTAGGTTTCCACCTTTTTTTCTAGGCTTAGTTAAGCTGTGACAATTGAGATCAAGCACAAAAACATTATTGGGTAAAACATTATACCTCAAATTCAGAGGCTAACTGAAGAAATAAACATGGTAGGGGTTAGTTGAAAGAATGTGGTGGGGTAGAAGTATTTATAAAGGAAATGTTCAATACCAAATATTTAAGAAAGAATAAATGATTACTTAACTACACAGTAAAGAATCTTTAGTATTTTCCTTAAATGAGTTCTTATACTGGTTTCTGCACAAGAATTTTGTATTTCTTTATGTCAAGGATTAGAGATAGATACTTTGCCTTATTTGGAGGATATTACAATCATGGTGCATAGTATTTTTCCTCAGGCATCAGAGTTAAAGACCTCACTGTATGTTGTGCTTACAAGACTTGTTCTTCCCTTGACTTTGGGTAGAGCATCTTACCTTTCTGTATACATCACCTTACATAAAAATTAAGTAAATAACCGAGAAAAGAATATTCAGAAGAATCAGTAAATAATTTTTACGATTACAAAATTACAAATGATGTTTTAAGTCCAAAATAGTCGACATGTCAATGAGAAAAGTTAATGAAAAAACTCCCAGCTGAGTGATTGATACTTGTGATAAGCAAAATCTTTCTGCAGTGCCTGGTTTTCAGGTTCACACTTGAGGCAAGCCAACTCATGGTCACATTTGATGAGCTGGGTCAGCTTGTGGTCCTAAACTGACAAGTGGTTTTGAGCAGTTCATGAAAGGTTTAGTTGCTGTGGTGCAAAACGCAACCTACAGATCAATGACACTTTGATAAGCAGCAATTAATAACCAATGACCAATACTATTACCCTCGTTTATGCGAGATAATGCCATTCTTTTTGACTTGTCCAACCAAAATCAATTAAAATACTTTCTAGAACTATTCCCCCATGATATATCGCTTGCTTCTGTTCCCACTGAAGTCAATAACAAATTTGTCAGTGATTGATGGGAAAAGCCAGTGAAAAATACCTTGAAAGCATTGATTTCATTTTGGTAAATTTAATTTGTTGGCCAAAAATTAGGTGTATGTTAATTTGCTTCAATCTTAGTTACAGAAAGACTGGTGTCTCTTTACATCAATTTCACTGCATTTATTCCTTCTAGCATGCTCTAAAAAAGATGTATTGCCCAAATTTTAATTGGGCAATAGAATTGGGAGTTAATGTCTTAGCAACATAGAGAAACAGAATACAAATTCAAAGTGCAAGAAGGATAATATCAAAGCTCAATGCTAGCTCTTGCTAATTCATGTTGTTATTTTTGTTGTCCTTACAGTGTTTGTTTTCTCAAATATCCCGCTTGTCTTTTCTTTACTTTTAACCCTAAACCGTTTCTCTATCAGAAATTTCTGTGTATAAGTAATAGCAATTTTGTATTGAAATATTTGTTGATGTTAAATAGGGCAAGAATAAATGTTTGCTTTCTGTAGTGTGAAGGGGGGTGGTTTAATTTTATAAATCTTTTTTTTTTTTTGGAGACTGCTTTTAATAAATCAGTGTGGTTTGAACTGGTTGTTGGTTAAGTTCAGCTTTTAATGCTTGGGCAACGCCACAGAACCAGTGCAGAGTTTGGCTCAGGTGTAAAACACTATTTTTTTTTTTAAATACCTTTCAAAAGAAAAAAACCCAACAACTTTACAGAATCTCAAACCTGGCTATTTACAGAACTGTTTTTCTTGTGTAAAACTTGCTAAAATTGTGTTTGCTTCTCACAACAGCACCTGTGCTTCCTAAGAGCCTTAAAAATCCACTTGAAGTGCCAGATCGCCGTCCTCCTGTGCCAATACTAAATATAAACTTTTTTCACATGAATCAAGTGAAGATCAGATATTTTAACAAGGGATTGGTTTTAATTTGCCCGAAGGCTGTTCTGCTAAATATTTTTTTTCAGTGACTTCATAGCTGAAAGTGACTGAAAATTTCTCCTTTTAGCTATTAAATAACTCAACTGTTCTGCACATCTTTGTGAACTAGGATTATAATTTTTTAATATTTATGATGGTGTGATTTTTGATTTATATGAAAATTGAGTAGACCTACCTTGAGATGTCCCTGTTGGTACACCTCTTTGGCTTATACTTGTCTAATGCATATCTAGGATGTGAAAATGCTGTTAAACTAGATCAGCAGTCCCTGGCATGCTAGGATACTAAGGAAGACCTCTCTTTGGGTGCACATTTATCAAGTTTTCTTTCTGAAGTTCTGGAAGAGTGTGCTGTGCAGCTTGTTTCTTCCTGCCTCCAGCTGGTTCTGGCAGCTCCAGCACAAAGTATCTTTGTAGGCTTCTTCTAGCAGGAACCTGTCATCCTGAAAAGAACAGAGAATCTGCTGAGATATTCAGGCTATGTGGGCGGCTTTTGCTGGTGGAACAGGCGTGTCCTGCCAGTCATGCCAGTGGGATGCTATGTGGGCTCCTTGGATGTTAAATGGGATCTGTAACGCTATGGGAGACTCCTTGATGGAGATGGAAGCTCCAAGACACGGATGAGATTCATACTTTAAAAGTGCTGATAACTAATAAGGTGAAGTCATTCCACTATCCATAGTACAGCAACCAGAAAAGGTGTGTCGCTTATGAGTCATCAAAGATCTTGGCTTTGGTAGGAGGGTGTGTATTAGGGTTCAGTATTAGGAAGCTGATGGCTGTAAGCCACAATGTCATTAATTACTTAACTGCTTCTGTGTGAGTATCTGGTTTCAGCATGATATTTGTGCGTGGATATCTGTTGTGATTGGAGAAGCTAAAGCTCTGTCTTCAGTATGTAATTTCTTGAGCCTCCTGTCAGGTCTGAGTAGTAGTTAATGTATTTTTGTCCTGATCTCATTTAACATGGTACAGGACAACACCTTTCTGCACAGTCATCTAAAGCTAGCTGTGCTGCACTGACCCTTGGCATGGTGTGATCACAGTGTATGTGAAAGGGCACTCTTTCAGAATTAGAGAATGGGTGATGGAGAAGATAGATAGATAGATAGATTGATGGATGGATGTTAGCTTCAAGCAGACGACATCATTCGGGGAACAGTTTTGTCTAAGGTTCATGGCAGATCAGACACAGTATCTATCAGCTGAAGCAAGATCAAAGTAATCTGTTAAGCACTGAGACTGATAACTGTTCCTGCACTGTCATGATGTACTAGTGATGCACTCAAAACTTTTTGGTAGTGTTTCACAGGTAGTGTTTGACTGTCTGTTGACACAAATGTCCTTTAAGTATGCCTTTAAGTAAGCCTTTATGTTGCTTTAAGTATCTGTTTTTCTGTTCGGGGATGGAAATTTGAGTAGAGAGAAGTAAGTGAGAGAAAGTGAGTAAGTGAGAGAAAACATCTAATACTTGTGTAGAGGTAATACACATAGCAGCAGCTGAGTAAAAAGGAATTAGAATGGCCCCTGTACCTATGGTGGTTAACCTTGGCCAGCAGCAAAATGCCTACCCAGCTTCTCACTTCTTTTGGCATGGGGGGAGAAGATAAGATGAAAAAGCTCATGGATCAAGATAAATACAGAGACTGCTGATCAATTACTGTTGCGGGCAAAACTCAGCTTAGGGAAAATTAGTTCATTATCAATTAAAATAGATTTGGGCAGTGAGAAATGAAAGGAATAATGACACCTTTCCTCCCATTTTTCTCAGGTTCAACTTCACTTCTTCATTCCTGACACCTCCAGTCTCCCCCTGCCCTGAGTGGCATGGGGAGTGGTGGTGTTTGTGGTCAGTACGCAGCTGTTTTTCCTTTCCACTCCTGCCTCCTCACCCTTTCACCCTCTCTCACATGGGTTCCCCACAGGCTGCAGTCCTTTAGGGAAAAATCTGCTCAGTGTGGGTGCTCCACAGGTCATGGTTTTTTTGAGGACCGTTCATCTTTTCCATGGTCTGCAGGGGAGTCTCTTGCTCTGGCATCTAAGGCACCTTTTTCTGCTGCTCCTTCTCTGACCCTGGTGTTCACAGAGCTGTTTCACACTTGTTTTGTTCATCTTCCTCTGTCTTTATGGTGTTTTCTGCCCTTTCTTAAATATCTTTTTGCTGACAGGCTCAGCTGTGCCCTGTGGTGGGGCTGTTGCAGAACTGGTTGGAACTGACTATGTCCAGCTTGGGGTAGCCCCAGAAGCTGCCCAGCCCCACAGCCCCATGCAGCCTGGTCACAGCACCCACACGGCAGCTCGGAGTGCCTGAGTTAGGTCCTGGGTAGCTCCCGTCTTCATCAGTACACTTTTTTTGGTAACAGGGATTCAGCAAATATACTCAAGTTTTTCTCCAGATGAAAAGATTTATACCCTCTGGCCACAGTCTTGTGGCTGAAAGCATTTTCTGGTCAAAACATTTGTATTATGTTTCAGTCATTCTTATGAGCAAGATGTGAGTGCGAGCTCTGAAAGCTGCTCATTCGTGAAACTGGGTTGTCCACAATTTAAGTGCAGCCACCATCTTTGAAAGAGTATCCTGCTTTTAAATACCAGCTTGCAGAGTCCTTAATGTAACCACAGGATTTTTAAGAAGTACCAATTATGATGGAGCCTTCAGTGTTGTTTGTGTTGTAAGGGAGGTCCTAAGAAGTTACTTGATGATGTTAAAATATTGTACAAGATGGAATAATGTCCCCTTGTCAAAGATTTGTAAACTTTGCCTGAGGAGTGCTGTAAACTCCGTAAGCCTTTCTGTGGGGGCTTATAAAAGAATGCAATACCACTTCCATCTTCTGTGAGAATGCAGAACAATGTATTTTTGTTTGTACTGGGTCGTTGTTAGGAAGGGAAGTAAAATACTAAGAGATCTGTTGGACTGAACAGTGACTGTCAACAGATTTCTTTGCTGCAGAGCTACTTTTGAATGAAGATGTATTTGTTGACCTTTTCTCTCACATTTTTCTTCATTAAGGTGCAGTTCTGCTGAGACTTGATTCCTGTTTGGCTGTCTATAAACTGTGAAACAGAAGGATGCAGAAGACTGTCCCTTGCCTTTTTGTACATGAATGATAAGAGCACAAGATCATTACTACAAGTCTGCTGCAAAGATGAGTTCAGAGGAGAAGAGTATATCTCCAGCTCACAAAACATCCACTCCATCACATAGAAGTGCCTCCTCGTCATCATCATCTCAGAGAGACAGGAGGCAGGTACGGAGAAAATGTTTGTAACATCTGGTGAAATAATTCATTTATTCCCATAAGGTGGCTGTTAGTTCTCACTAGCTCTGAATTCACTTCATTATAGCACTGGATGGTATTAGTATAGGCAAGAATTGTTGATTTCTAAGTTTTTTTTTTCCAGTTTAGAAAGTGATTCGAAAAAGATTTAGAAGCAATGTGAGCGCTGTGTGTAGTGCTGGAGCAGAAACTATGTAATCATAGGACAAGTAAGAAACATGCTCTGAAGTCTTTTGGCAAGTGGTTGCTTCAGCAACATGAAGCTACTGTTGCTTCAAATTGTTCTTTGTTGTCTGTGAATATCTGTCTTTGTAATTCTAACAACCAAGGTGTATTATCTTTTTACAAGGTGATATTCAATTTAAATATCATATTGTTTATCATTTATGGAAGCATCTAACAACTTAAATACTTAAATACAAATCTACACTAATTGTCCCATGTCATATAGTACCAGTCCAGTTAGTTTGGTTTCCGTTTTCAAGAAATGGGACACTGGAATAGGCTGCCAAGGGAAGTTGTTGCTGCCCCATCCTTGGAGGTGTTTAAGGCCAGGTTGGATGGGGCCTTGGGCGGCCTGATCTAGTGGGATGTCCCTGCCCATGGCAGCGAGTTTGGAAGTGGATGATCTTTAAGGTCCCTTCCAACCCTAATTGTTCTATGATTCTATGATACCTGTCATCATAAGGAAATGGATGCTTAACTTTAAGTCCACATTTGGTCACTGAAACATGAAGCATGATTTTAAAATTATATTGCGGAGTTTGATGGTGTGAAGCATCCAGAAATCTCTTGGATCCAATAATGTCTGATGATGCTTAACAAGTGTATTTAGATATGTAAATGTGGACGGGAAAGGCTACTGCCTGGCATTCATTTTTTTGCTTTAATGCTTATGGCAGAGAAATATGCAGGAGAATGAATGGATGGACAATTTCTTCTGAAATGGAGCTGCAGCGTGCAACACAGAGTGAGGTGCAGTGGTATTATATCCATGGAAACAAGCAAACAAATGTTTCTTTTGCGGATGTAGGCACAGGAAATCAACCAGCTTCATTGTACCACCTACTATAACAATTGTATTTCTAATTCCTTTCCATGCTTGAAGTGTTATTTGTGTATGTTTTAGTTTTCATAGGCTGTCCCTCAAATGCAATGATAGGTATGGGTGGGGTATTTGATTTGGGGGCTGCTGGGTTTTACATTGACAAGGCTTGAAAATTCTGTCTTGCTTCCTCCTTAGACTTTTCATGGCAGCTAGGAGAAAAGAACCCTTTCTGAAAGGGTAAAATGTATGCATATGGAAAGTGATGTGACTGGATGAAACGTCGATGTAACTTTCATTGTCATATGTGAGGATAACATCTGATATTTTTAGATGGTTAATGACTGAAATCCTCTCTTGATATAATTCTTGTCAAAGTCATACCAGCAATTATGGAGCAGTTTCCCAATTAATTATGGTGAACGAGTGTGAACATGACTATGATAAGTCATTTCAGGGAGAGTGGAAAATGTCGTGCTTTGTATAATGCTGGCATTTTAATGTAGCTTTTTTATTTGTGTAATATACATCACCTAGGAGAATTAGCAGTCAGCAAAAGCTTTGACATTGCAAATTTGCAGGGTCCATGACCAAGTAATTGATATATGAACAGACTGCTGAAGCCAGCAATAACCAAGAAACTGGGTTCAGGTTTTTGTCATCGTAGGAACTTTGTCGTCATTAATTTCCCTCAAAAGCATGGTTAAAAGCATTAGATAAAAGAAGGGCCAGGACCAAACTGGTCTGTTTAACCTCTGATCTGAGCAGGGAGACAGGATAGTTATGACATCCTCGATGGGGGATACTTTAGAATGTAGCAGCAGTTTTTTCTACTGTGGAGCTGTTGCAGAGCTTAGAACCCCTGTGGTTTCAATTATAAGGGGAATCTCCCTAAGTAAATTGAAAAGTCCCTATGCAAAGTTGAGCATGAAAACTGCAATTCTGACAGCATTTTTTGTGCACAGTGCTGGAAAGGGAGATTCTTATTTTTTAACCCTTGTGAAACTCTGAAAAGGCTACTCATGTCATATTCTGTTGCACAGCAAAAAGGAAGGAAGACTGACACTGTGATTAGAAAGTAGAGCTATGATAAAGTCGTATTTTATGTATTCATTGTGATGGGTGTACATTCTTTAGAAATATTCCATATTTTATTTATTGACTAAGTATGCAAGTAATACTGCAGACTAATAGCTTATATATTCTCTGCAATGTGTGGGCAGTAGTATTGTGCTGAGAGGGTAGAAAGACGTAAATACATTTAGAGAGTTAACAATGTGAAATTTGGTAAATTGGGGCCTGATCGCAGGCTATTAAACAGAGGGAGTGGTACGGGAGGAAAGTAGTTATAATGAAACTGTGAACAAAGGAGAGATTTGGCTTTTCTGGCCACCATTTAGCGGGTAGGTAATACATGATGTGAAGTGGATTTAGCAATGTCTGCTATTTTAGATGTGAGGATCCTCTTCTAATGTCTCAATTTTCTTTTGGGGGCAAGGTTACCAGCTGTTGTCTCTTTCTCTGCTTCTATTTGTTAGGTTGCTTTTTCATCAAATCTTTGGTTGTTTTCACACACAGCAAACACAAAAGGAGAAAAGGTTTTAGTCCTATTGCATTTAGCCTTGTGTGGTCACCTTTCTCCTAGGAGAGTTTTCTTATTTCAAATGACTGTTGTCTTTCAGCCCTATTTAAAGAGTGAAAGATAGGGCCTTTGTAGGAAAAAAACCCCAAACCAAACACAAACAGATTTTCCAGATCAGCCATCATCTGTTTTTCATAATTTAATGTTGAGATATTTTTTCGTACCTGTAGGAGCAAACTGACTAATACGAGAAGATGTGTACTCAAGGGATGCAGAAAGGGACCTTAGTTTATAGAGTAACTGGAAGATTATAAAAAAGTTATTGTAGTAGGTGAGTCTGGGCTTGAAATGTATGGTACCTCTCAAAAAGGACTAATAATTGTTATTCGGATATAGGGATGCACTAGCGATCTAGACCTCATAGTGCTATGCACTGCATTAAGCATGTATTAAAAGGTAGTTGCTAGCATTAAGTGCTGATTAGATGAGGCGTAGACTGGGAGCAGAAAAAGAGAGAGGTGACTTGTCTGTTTTCTCTTTCTTCAAGTAATGATAAAGCATGATGCGAAGGGATGTGCATAATAAGAAAATATCCTGGGTTCTATGTCAATGCTATGGTTGGACTCAATGATCCAGTGGGTCTCTTCCAACCTGGTCATTCTATGATTCTATGATTCTATGATTCATGCTTTCAGCTAACATCAAGAAGAATAAAAGTAGAATTATGAAAGGAAATCTCTTGGCTAAGAAAACCACCATCAAGTTTTTCCCAGGATATCATGAGCTGCAACTTTTTCATAGATGTACTGCAGGGACCATCAGGTTCTCTGAAGTAGGATTCACATGGGCAATCAAGCAAGTGGGTGGTGCAGAATGGAGAAGTTAAGAAGTGCCAGAAGTGGAGTGCTCAGCTGTAGAGTATAGAAAGCAGAAGCTACTTGATTTAGGGAATGAGACTTTTGGTCAGGAAATGAGTAAGTGAAAGAAATTAATAGGGAAGAGAGAACCGGGTGGGCTTTATGAAGTTGTAGGACATGAAACAAAGAAGCAAGGATTGGTTTGTACAACTGGTTGGAAAAGTAAGGGCAGAGTAGAGAGAAAGAAAGCAAGGGAAAGGTGTTTTCCTGTGATCAGGAATGTCTGAGAGAGTTGGTTGATGTGTAAAAGGGGAAAAAATTGGTCTCAACTAATCTTTCATTCTAACTCGATGCTTAAGCTCTTTTTGTGTAATTATTCTAAACAATAGCAGATTTATTTTTTCATCTGTCTCACAGAAAAAGTGGTTTAGTAGTCGAGAATGAAGTTACTTACTGCAAAATACTAAGATTTAAAATGAGACAACTGCTGTCGCTATTGCTTTAGCTTCAATTGCTGCCAGACCTTTCCTGGCAGCTCAATGCGAAGCAGTAGAGCAGTGGCATGGGAAAGTTCATGGAAGGAGCAGCTCTGGAGGAAGCATCTATGGGATTTCAGACAGTAGTGCTTTTTCCTTGGTGTAGGCTAGGTCAGGAGGGTAAAGTCCATCATACACATATCCATCTTGCCTACTGGAAATTAAAGTAATTTGGAAGAGTTTATCTCTTTTCACTGTCCTATTTATTTTAGCATTTTTGGTGCTTTATCTGGGAGCATGAGAACACTTAGATGTTTTGAGAGTTCATGAAGTGATTGGAGGGAGTATTCTTGCTCATGTAGATTAATTTTTTTGTTTCAATATATTGAGATACCTCAAACTCAACTTTCTCTTTGTTTTCATCAGTTTCAATCAGTGACACGATATGAAGGATGCTTTTGTGGCTTCATTAGAGAATTCAGCCTCATAAACAATGACAATATAATAGACTGGCATTTTTACCATGCGTGCCGATCTGTCCAGTATGCCGTAAGACAGTATTGCTCAAATAAGATTGCTATATAATATAACATAATATATTCCATGTGAAAGAAACATCTCATGTCACTATGTCCCTTCTTCATTCTTAAATCGAGTAGCAACCTACATGCTCACTTGCTGCTGACAGCCTGATGTGGCTTCTGGAAAAAATTCTTGATGATTACCTGTAATTTCACTTGTTGCTTTCTCTCTGTGACTTTAAAAGAAAAGCAGGTAAGGCTGGACAGTTGTCTAGTAGTTAAGGTACAGACCTGAGAACATGGAGCCTTATTCCTAGCTTTGTCCAGTAGCAAAGCATAGACTTTTAAGAGCTTTTTTACTTCTCAGTAGTTTGTGAGAATTATTTCAAAGAAATTATTAACGTCTTTGAGAGTTTCAAACTGAAAGTGCTACTAAATGCCAAGTTCTGTTATTATGGTGATGTAATTCTCTTTTGCTCTCTTTGCTAATTAGCTCTCTTCACATAGTACAATTGAGGCAGCATTAGAGCAGGAAGTATTAAATAAGTACTTCAAAGGGAACAACTCACTGGAGCGGGCAAATGTTCTGAGGGACCTAAGAACAAAGTGGCAAAATTGTTAACAAAATCATAAAATTATTCTTTAAATTGGTTAGTTCGTGCTACTGTCCTAGATTTTTTTTATGAATCTCTGGCCTTGATAGGGTCTGCAAATATTACTTAGGTTCAGGAGGTCATGGGTCTTGCTTCTGTATCTGAAAAAATGTCTGATACAATGGATAGAGTAACTTAGGAACCTGTAGGGCACCCACGTGAGCGTTGCATTAAGTTCAATGCCATAGCACTTGTCTTAAGCGTAGTCATAAATCTCAGGCCTGTTATATTCCTTTTTCATCACTCAAGTGGATAACGGTGAAGTGCTTGGTGAGTGAACATGTACATATGGCAAAATTGGACCATTAGAAGGTAAGGACTTTCCAAGTGAAACTCTCTCAACTATGTATTTATCTGGGAACAGGATAGGAACCTGTGTAATTAAGAATTGGAGTGAGCTGGTGCATATTGAGTGCAAGGGTGCGGTAGGCATCCCTGAACGCTGATGCCAGTCTGTGTGTGTGTGTGTGTGTGTTCGTGTTCAAAGTATGAGGCATTCCTGCTCCAGCTCTGGGAGTCCTTGGGGGCAAAGCTGCTGGCACACATTGGCAGAAACACACATCCAGGGACCCAGTTCAAGCTGGATGCATTGGGCTTGCCGTCTGTATGTTATGAACCCAGCCTGCAGGCAGACAGCAGATGTCCCTTGTCATGTGCTTTTATTTCTGCCTAAAATTTTCACAATTTTCATGGCAACAAGAAAAAGTATGTCTGTGTGGATGCGCACTGGATGGGACCTCTCCAATCAATAGATATCTGGATCAAGAGTGCCGCTGCCCTTGGAAATATCTATAGTGGTTTGGAGACAGGATCTCCCAGAGAACAATGCTGGAGACAAATAGAGGGGAGATGCTGCCTCTTTCTAAGAGATACTTGGCCTTAAAGCTGTTGAAGGAATGAAATGGGCTGGAGCAGTCAAGAGGAGACAGATACCTTGCTCTGTAAGGCAAGCTAGCACTATGTCTGAAAGACCTGGGAGGAAAAAAAAAGCTGTGCAGGAGACTTGATTAAGTTCTTGACAGTGATAGTGTGCATGCCAAGCTGTCCCACGGTGCCATGTGTACATGTTCTCTGAGCTTCATAAACACTGTTATCTGAGTTACCTTACCTCTAGGTGTGCTTTACAGACCACATGAAGAATGCTGAAGTTTGGGTATGTGTTATGAAGAACGAGTGCTTATTTTAAACGGTGTCACTTTGATTAGAAATGGTGTTTGTAGCTATGTTCTATTACAAAACCTGGGAAATTGCTTGTGTAAAAGCTTAACTACCCATGCAAGTTATGACAGATAATTTAAAGCGGTGTCTTCAGAACATGGTCAGTCTTGTATCCTTCCTGTCTCATTTTTTTCCCCTCTGCCATGCTTGCACCTCCATACCTACATGCGCATGTCTCACTTTCCTTGAGAAAATAAAAGGTCCGCTCGCACTTCTTAAAAAATTAGTATTCATACTATTTAAGTGTCCTCAAACATAATTGATACTATTGTGATATGTACTCATTTTCTAACTGCAACTTGATCCAAAGTGGTCTGACTGGCATCGTTGAAGAATGTGTTTGTACATACAGACACACACACACAAATTCAGAGGGAAGAAGCGCAACACTTCTGAAGTGCTGTTTAGGATTTCTTGAAAACGGGTTGAGGGGGAGGGGAAGAGGAAAATATACATGATTTTCTTTTCATTTCCTCACTAGGAAGAAACAAAAATGAAAATGAGAGAGGGTGATGGCAGGTATGATATGAAGGCTTGTGTTTTCAAGACACTCAGGCGTGATTGGGATTATCCACATTCAAGACATACAAATGTATTAGGCAGAATAAATGTGTATTAGTAAAGCTGTTTGCTGTCTGACATCTCTCTTTTTGTATTTTTATTAAATACCTTATCCAGGAATTAAAAATGGAGCTGTTTCATCCAGACTTCTTTTTTTCCCCATAAGGGAAAAAAAAAAATCTGGTGAAGCATTTTTCAAACTCCTTTTTCCCTAGCTCCTATATTTTTGTACCGCATATATTGGAGTTTAAAGGATATTTGGAAAGTCTCAATAAATGGGCAGCTTGCACAAGGATGTGAAAGTGAGCCCTGGGAGGAAAGGGCAACCATTTTAAAAGTGAAAACTGCATATATTTTCTGAAAATAGAGTACTTTAATTAGTTAACAAATGAGCATATCAAGGAATGGTTTTCTTTGTGTATGTGATTTTATTTTCCCTCCCTTTTTTAACATCAGTGCTAATAAAATGAACTGCCAATCTGAGACTGTTTAGCAAAACATGAATCCTTTTCATTGTGATTATTTAATAGTCATAAAAAAACCCCTTTGTATCATTAGCAAATATTTGAGTTTTCTCTGTCAGGTATTATCAATTTGTTTGCTCTGTTTTGAGACAAAGGTGTTAAATGTGTCCAAGTAGAAGATTGTCATTACCGACTCAGACTGTGACTTGGTCATCATTCCAAACTATTATTCTGGCAAAGAAGATTTCTGTTAGAATGATAGCTCTTTTTTGATTTATCCAGTTGTGCTAATACTTCCCCCCAAGAAGCTTTTCAGAGGAGCAAGAGATTATTTTTCTTCAGAGTTTGTCAAAAAGTACCTTGAAAAGCAAAGGCGTTTTTGCTTTCAGAGCCTAAAAGCATTGATGTGAAGTGCTACATACAATACAAAGCTACATTTCCAGAACAGGCTGACAGATTGCTCCTAAGCTAACAAATCCTTGATGTTTTTAACACAGGAAGAGTGTATTTTGCATAGCCCAGGAAAGAATTAGAGACATACATAGCTTTATGTTATTAATATGCTGTCAAATTGCTGCTTAGATATACTTGACTTTCAGTAAAAAGATTACATAGAGAAAATGTTGCTCTTGAGCACGTTTCTGTACAAGAGGAAGAGAAGGAAAAAAATAGGCTGACTACATATGCTGTTCATAAAGTATTGTTTAGTTCCTTTGTCTGTTGCTTGGTAGCCAAGGTCATTGAAAACAGCTATGGAACATTGTCAATAGGAGAGTCTAAGGATGAGAGTAGGACTATGGTTGCTTTATGCAAAGAAAAAAAAGAGCTTGAATAAAGAAAGAAGAAATACATTGATGCAGTTGTTTTGTTTTGCATTCACCCTTCTCTCACATATGATGTTCAAGACTATCTTTATTCCAACATCAACAGAAGGGAAGCCAGAGCTGACTGAGAAGGAGCCTAAGATAAAAGCCAATTTCAAGGTTTTTCCGTTTGCAAGTAATATTGCAGATTAACTCAGCATATATCATAGCTCTAGTTTAAAAAAAAAAAACTAGTAAAAACTGGCATGTCTGTAGTCAAATCTGTATCTAGCTTACTACTGCTGCAGTATTTCAACTACAGAATACTTTGGTTTTAGTTGAGAGAAAGTGATTAAGCATTGCACTTTATAGTAAACAGAATTTAAATAAGAACACAAGTTTGTGTGGGGGTAGCTTGGTTGCAACAAGAATGCCAGTGAGCAGCAGACAATAAAAGATGCACTAGTTAGTCCTTTGGATTGATAAAACAAAAACCCAGAGAGAAAAGCTCTTTAAAATTACTGTTGTAGAACAGTGTGTGGCAAGGCCCCATTATTATGGACGTTGAAGACTGCTGAATACTGCAAACAAGCAAAATGACTCACCGATTGTTTTTTATTAATTAACAGTTAGCCACATGTTATGCACATTTCTGAACTAAAGAGAGTATGCATCCAATGTGATAAATCCCTCACCAGCTTTTTTTTTTTCTAATAAATGAATAAATTGTAAATTAGAGAGAGCTCAGCGTGTAAAATAGAATTTATTTCCATTAAGTAATTAAGCAGCAAAGCAGAAAGGGAATTATGAATGTCTGTCCTTCACTAAGTTTCATATCTCTATTTACCCAATATCCCTCTTCTTTCATTGCGATGTCAGATTCAGTTAAGAAGCATTAGGCTCTTCAGCCCCTGGCTTGGTGGCAACCAGATGCTCTATGTACTAGCATTTGTTCTGGTGAATGGGTTACTGAACTCTTAACAGAAACAAAGTTGGCAAGATTTATAGAAAGATATTGTAAAATATGTTTTCTATTCTTTCTGTCCAAAGAAGATGAGAATATGAAACAACATCATATTGTTATTCTCTCTGTCAGCGTCCTTCTCCCTCACACATCTTTGGGAAGCAACATGAAAAAAATGCAGGGCAATATCAGCATTTGTGTTCCCTGCCTGTAGGCTTGCTAGGGATGTTTCAGGACAAATACGTGCTCACATATAAAATGTATGTTGTGAGTAGTCTCAAAGCTGAAGGAAAATTTGTATTTAGGACTAAGATTTAGGAATGGGATTACACAGCAATTTCAGTTAAACTTGTAATCTTGTTGAATTAATTTCTAAGAGCACACAGAATTTGATGGTGTTCGTGTTTTCCTCCAGAACAAGCCAGCTGTAGCACACAGGTAGTCCTGACGCATGAGAGAAATCTGGAAGGGAGCAATGCAGAACTTACCTGTGTTCCTGGGACAAGAGAAATGAAAGTACCAGGGTGATTGATGGGTTATTAATTTTTCTGTTTGTATATACAAAATCCAGAAGCTGTATCGATCTGCCTCTTTCTCGCTTTTCTTCTCAACAGAATTTTTTAACTGCTTCCTTTACCAACTCCGTTTTTCTTGTTAAAAACAACCCCAATCCCCTTTGATAAATACATCAAAATCTGAACAATTTTTATTTCTGTAATGCTAAATAACTGAACTCCTGCATTATAGAAATACCTGCTTTTCAAAATGTGAAATAATTGTGTAATTTTTAGCTGTGATTTTGCAGAAAAATAACATGCACTAATGGAAAACATTTTGCACTAAGTAGTGTCTTGTAGTATTATGCTGGAGAAATGTCACAAATCTAAAGAAATTATTTTGTTTCAGTGTAATGTTGGTCATGACCGAAAATAATTGGAAAGCATACATTTGTAGACAACAAGACAACATGTCTTGAAATAAGGAATGTGAAGAAGTCAATTTTAATTTAAAAGTGTTAATTTTCTTATTTCCAAACAAATAGTTGAGTAAGTCAGCATTCATTAGAGTACTGTTAGCTAATAATATATTTCTCAACTGAAGTGGAACTGTAATGACTGAGGACTGTTAAAAAAATAAAAAGGCACAAAAACCTCTTTGCCTTAAAATCATGCAACTGAAAATGTCACTGGCAATCTGGCAAGCTGAGGGCTGTTGGGTTACTCCACTCTAAATATTGTACAAAATGAAATTGCAGTTATGTAACAACAAACTGCACCGGCTGCTACATAAGAGACCTTCAGAACATCTGTGTTGGGCATTGCTCCATCTGAAGATGGAGGGATTCCTGCCTGCCAAACAAAACTGGCAAGAAAGTTGGAAGTCCTGATTATGCTAATCAAGCGACATTTTAATCTTGCTTAGAAGAACAGATTTAGGTTTTCTTGTATGTTGTTTAAATGCGGTACTGTGTGCAGAAGTCATATTTACTCTATTCAGTGAGAAAACATTACCATAGATTATAACTAGTAACTTTGTGGTGCTCACCTCAAATAAGCATATTAAATTATTTGATATGTTATGTAGGAATTGTGGTACATAAATGGAAATGTTTTTCTCATCAGACTAGTAGTAGACATTGGGCTGAATAATAAGACTAGTCTTTCTTTGGTAATGGAGGAGATTTCAAAACATAGATGGCAAAGCTTTTGCTGGTTACCCCTGGGGAATGTGGCAGGTAACATAATACTGCTGCTTTTCCACATGCTTCGCTGTAAAATTAAATTAAAAGTAGCTGAAAATAAATGCCAACTCTTGTTGCATAGTGGCAGGGATGCTTATTAATCTCCTTCGACAAACAGAGACAGTCCCCATCTTTTCTTATTCAGAGTTGCAAACTGGAAGAGAGCAATGAAAGTCTGTGCATTGCTCTGCAGCAAGATGTGGTCTCTGTTTCATGTGCATTTATATGAATAGCTGTGTTTGTTTTCCATTTAGATTGGTTACGGTCCTTATGTACTCGGTTATCTGTACAAACAATAACTTTTACTCTGTTGTTTGTAAGTATTTTTATATTCCATGATTGTTTCTGCTGTCCCTTGTACCTGTGTAATATCTTCTTCAGTGGATGTAAAGAAGCTTAACTGTAAGCAAAATACAATTGCTGTTTTCAGTTGAGAAAATCTTACCCTCCTCAGAGGGCAATTGCAAGTTTGTCATTTTGCTACAAGTCCTGCAAATGAAATAGCTTTATTTCATGTCAAAGTGATACTACTTGTTGTGGTAGAATTCTTAGCAAATGAGAATATGACATGGAGCAAAATTTCACCAGAGAACTAAATGCCAATCCAAGCAGACAGAATGTGGTTATTTTCTCCTGTTCCAAAAATGCTTTTCCTTTTTCAAAATATGAGTGAAATGATTGTGGAAAATGGGAAGACATTTTTAGATGTCTTTTAAGAACAGCAGGTTTTTTTCAGGACTAGTAGTGACATTATGCACTTAATTTTTGTACCATGCTTTGAAGATAGAAAATTTTATACTATTATCATGCATAAAACCAGCTGTTATGGTTTGATTGTTGCATTGCGTAAATGTTCACCAGCAAGCCCAACCCAGTAACTGATCTTTGAGAACACATGTAATCTATTAAAAGCACTCGTGTAATGAGTTCCTGCACCTCAGCTGACAAGTCAGTAACAAAATGCTAAGGTGTGATAATGAATATGTTAGACCCAGTAATACCTTACGTGCAATGGCTTGCTTCAGAAAAGAGTGTAGGACAGTGCCAGGTGCACAATATGTATCCTCAGTGTCCTGTATCTTAGCAGAAACCGTAACAGGTCTGGCTAGAGAGGTTTATTGACTCAGAACACATTTGTGCATTTATGTTATGCATGGGTAGTATTTGGTATCTTTTGACCCATGATGCTGATGTTGTATATAACGGGTGTAATGGTTAGTTGTTACTTAATATGTAAGTTGCTGGCTGACAACTGGCTGAACATGAGCCAGCAGTGTGCTCAGGTGGCCAAGAAGGCCAACAGCATCCCAGCTTGTATCAAAAAAGGTGTGGCCAGCAGGAGTAGGGAGGTGATCATCCCCCTGTATGAGGTGCTGGTGCGTATCTCAAATACTGTGTTCAGTTTTGGGCATCTCACTACGAAAAGGACATTGAGGGGTGGGAGCGTGTCCAGAGAAGGGCAGTGAAGCTGGTGAAGGGATGGAGCACAAGTCTTAAGGGGAGCAGCTGAGGGAACTGGGACTGTTTAGGCTGGAGAAGAAGAGGCTGAGGGGGACCTTATCACTCTCTACAACTACCTGAAAGGAGGTTGTAGCGAGGTGGGTGCTGGTTACTTCTCCCAAGTAACAGGAGATAGGACAAGAAACGGCCTCAGGTTGCATCAGGGGAGGTTTAGATTTGATACTAGAAAAAATGCCTTTACTGAAAGAGTGGTGAAGCACTGGAACAGACTGCCCAGAAAAGTAGTGGAGTCTATATCCCTGGAGGTGTTCAGAAAAGCATGTAGATGTGGCACATGCATTAGTAGGCATGGTGGTGTTGGACTGACAGACTCTGTGATTCTATGATTTTAAAAGTAATGTTGAATGATAAGTTGTTACCTTTAATTATCTTTTTTTTTTCCTTAGAGTGTTCATATTTTGGAGCGGAAGGCTTCTTCAGGAAGCACAGACCCTTCTTTAAGCAAGCAGTTCCTTGAAAGTGACCATATATCTCTATCTAAGGTAAGCAGAACTACAGGCTGCAATGTGGGTGATGTTTCCCTCTGTAATCACAAAGTAGGCTGACTAACAGCTTTGGGATATTGTTTTGTACCATTCTGCTAATGAACATATTGTGAGCCTGCCTTGGAGCTCCCTATTCCCTAGGTGTCAAGAGGGGCAAATGATCTTTAGTGGATGCTACATTAACAAAATTGAAAATTTCGTTGTTATTGGTGGTCTTGGTGTTTTTTTACTTATGGATGACCCTGAGGAACAAGTTTTATGATCTCAGAGTGTGGAGCTGAAATGGACTTTAAGAAATGATCCAATCCAGTCCTCTTACTAAAGTAAATAAAATAATTTCCAGTTCCAAAAATGCTGCTAATCAATAATGATGTAAATTTAAAAATATGTCCTATTGACATTCCTTGTGAGTAGTTTCTTAAACTTTGAAATTTAAAAACTCTTGTGGAGATTTTCTTTCCTGAGGGAGAGAAATGGCTAGAACTGTGGGGGTAACGCCGCCAGTTCCTGAGAGGTGCAGCCTTGTGTATGGTGCTTTGCAGTCAACTTCTTCCTGGCTGAATTCCTCAGTTTTGGGATACCTGGTTCCAAATAATCAATTCCACTTAAAGAAGGCTTAATTTTAAGATACTTCATATAAAAAAGGAAGATTGTTTCTAAAAGGTGAGGGTACTGCGATGGAATATTTGGTGGATAAGAAAAATCTGAAATGAAATGTCTGTAAATTCTGAAACAATTGGTAAAACAAGTTCAAAAGAAAACATTCTGTTCATCCAGGAAAAATGAAATGGTTCATTCTCTTTTATTTGGAAAATAAATAGTTTGCAGACAAAAAGGCTAGATTCAGAAAGCTGTTCCTAGTGGCTTCTTTACTCCCAATACCCAAGGCATATACAGACTCAGGGACTGTAAGTTGTTCTTGTGTTCCCCTGGTCCTGTGGAGCTGTTTCTCATGCAATATGTAAGGAATTGTAGAGGTCCTAAGGTACTAATGCTGTACTTTAGAATCAGCATTGAATGAGTACCCCTCAAATCACTTTCACTCTGATTTTCCCCCATTTCTGGCTGCTCTTGCATTATGTCTCTTGTATTGGGCATATCTCAATATGAGATATGATGAGGCATAGTTAATTAAGATTGTTAGGATGGTTTAAACAGCTTTAAGAACAGCTTGTAACACTGCTGCAGCAGAAGACAGGTGTCAACATTGCACTGAATAATTGCTCGGTTTGTACTTCAATATCAGGCCTTTTGTTTAAATGAATAGCTGTATGAGATTGTGTGATTTCTAGTTCAGAAGTAATCAATATTGTTGTTATCTAGTAGATAAAAGACTTATGCCTTCAGCTGATCTTCTAAAGGAGAAATCAATATGGTGAAGAATCAGGTGGCCGAGTTGTGGAGAGAGAACCTCTGCTCACCCCAGGAGACTTACAGTTTAATTTGCCCCTCTCAAGTGCCAAGTGCTGCTTTGTAGGGAAAAAATAATGCATGTGTGCTTCCCTCTGCAGTAGTGGAAATGAATGTCCAAGCAAAACACAGTGAAGTAAAAAAGGATGGTTCTTGAGTGTGGCATTTACAGGCACTGGGATAGTTCCAGTTTATAGTTACACAGGGAAAACTAAACTGAGTAAACATTTCTATTTAAAATTTATTACAGTATGTGTTATTTGAGATAGAATTTTTCACCCTTCTCAAAATAACAAGACCTTTTTGAAAATAGTAAATTTGAAATTTGCTGTTACTTTTTAAATCGTATTTGTGTAATAGTAATATTCATGTTGTCAGGGCTGTGTAACGTACTTGGAGGTGTTACAAAAGACTGGCAGTGCTTGGCTTTCAACAGTTTTGTGGGAAATGGAGGAGACAATTTTTTTTCCCTTTAAATGTTTGATAATATATGACTGACTTCCACCCTCTCCTGATAATATTTCATAACATTACTTGGAGGTGTAACAGATCAGTTGAGAAAATGCAAGTTTACAACTTTATAGGATACAATTAGTAAAGTGGAGTCTTAATGAGCAAGCAATAGGAGATTTTTAAATTGGTACAGAATTTTGTTGATTAAAGTAGTAGCAAGAGGACAGAAATAAAGGCATGACTCTTTTTTTTCTCTTTAAAAAAGTGTTGTTCTTCATCTGTTCACTATGGTATATTATGAGTCTGGATTGAATTGTAAAAGTTGTCATGCATAAGAAGAGGTGTGTACAAGAAATAAGCTTTCATTTGCTCCCTGAAAGGTATACAGCATCTGAAATGATATAGTTCCTATTCTTTTCTCTAAAGACAAAATTAGTTAATTTCCCCATAAATTTCTCTTAATGCAGTGAAAATGAATGCAGGAAAATTTTAAAAAGATAAATTTCCTTTTGCAGATTTTTAAACTTGCAGTTAGCCTGTGAAATTGTCATAAAATGCCTTTCAAGACAAGAGCTGTCTACATTCAAAACCAACAAAAAACCAACCTCTTCTACTTGTTCTGATTTCAATGAAAAAATAGCTTATCCAGAATCAATGTAGCTCATACTTCAAAGATGAGAAAATTTACAGTTGTTATGATCAGGGAATACCACAAAGGGAAATGTTAATATATGCCCATATATTTAACAGTACAGTTTCTTCCTCGTTTCATCATGTGATCCCATCTTTTTTTAGAGAAGGAATACTCTGAGTGAAGGTACATTTTTAATATGCAGATTCTGCCCATAACTCACCTGCAAAATCTCTTCAGTCCTTTGCTACAGTGTAGTGGTAATTTGTGGGGTGCTTTCTGTGTAAACTTAACCGGTGGTCAGAGCCACCTGCACTTCCACACTGTTCCCTCCAGTGGGAGATCTGACCTTTCTTATACTTAGCCACAATTTGATCATGTTTTCATGTATTTGTGTGTATTTATTTCATTGGGATACAGTCCTTGTTGTGAACAGTGTGTCCAGACTCAGTCTCAGATTGTTATTCAGTTACAATGTCAGACTTCTTTAAAAAGTCCAACTTCCTTTTCTTTATGGTAAGGATCAGAATTAAGAAAATATTCATATTCAGTAGTTTTACATCAGATACAGCAAGACATAATATAGTGACCGTGTAGTTTAGTATGTAAATAGCCCAGCTCTTCTTACTCTTGTCTTATACTGGAGAATTTATGCTATGTGTAAGTACTATTTTTCATCGTGTGTGCACAGTTGATTAAGCAATGTGTCTTCATACTCTTTCACCAGGAACCCGACAGCTGGGAGATCATAGAGGGTCTGAAAAAAGGCCAGACCAATGTCCAGAAGCCAGACAAACATGAGGGTTTCATGCTGAAAAAGAGAAAATGGCCTTTAAAAGGTTGGCACAAGGTAAACATCTCATAAAACAGCCAAAAGATTATCACCTTGTTTTGTTAGCTGGGACTTTTTGTCTAGACGAAGTTAAAATGTTGAATAACTGCGTAGGATTTTGGTGCATGACTGCTTCTTCAAATTGTATAAAGAATTAGTTTGCACACACAGCTTATGGCTTCTGAATTGCAGTTCCTGCTGCCTTAATGTTGTATTCAAAAGCCAGGCAGAAGCTGTAAATAATGTAGCAGATGCCTTGTGGTTTAAGAGGTTTAGTAAGTATCCCTTTCGTTCTTTCCAGTGTATTATAATAAAAGGTAGTTGTGTACTAAGATTGCATTAAGTTGACATGAAAGTAGCTTCATGATAGCAAAGGAGAGCTGACGGGCTTTTACGTGGACCCAAGGTGTTTGTGAGGGAGAGCATTCCCCCTCAGTTGTGCTGACTGGGCAGATTTGCTCGACTTTGTCCCTGAATTTTGCGTGTCTTGATTGCAGTCCTTAGGGCATGCAGTGGGGCTATGCACTTTTGACATTAGATGTCTTGATTTGAAAGAAAACAATCCACCCCAAAACATAACACCAAATCTCCTGTTTCTATTTAGTTAATGTGGAGATGTAACTCCATGCATAATTCTACCTTTCGTTAGCCCTAAACTTGGTCTTTCTCTGTAGTTTATATAATAATAATTACATTTCCCCCCCTTTTTAGCAATAAGATGTGTGGCATTGATGCTAATCTGTGCTTTTGTAGCTGAGTGTACTTGAAGCAGAATTATTTTCTAGGACAGAATGTGTCCTACTGCAAAGGACAGTGAAACCATTTGTTATAAATGATGTTTATTCTGTGAAAGCATTAATTTTGTTTTATTGCTAAGCACTGTGAGACTTACTGTGAGTCCAAATGAAGTCCCCACTGGTATATATTACACCTTTTTTATAATTTCTGAATGCTGCACTAACTTGCGCATATGCCTGCCACTCTTTCTCATGCATGCATATTTGCCTCAGAATTTTTGTTACTTAATGAGGATTTGTAGTTTCAGAAACCAAATACATAGGCACTACTTGACTTAAGTCTAGGAACATTAAAGGATTTCAGATTGACATGCCTGAAACACTGCAAGAACAGAAAAGGAGAGCTTAGTACAAAAAAAAAAAAAAAATCCCAAACAAGCACACCAAAAAAAAACCCCAAGCAAAAAACCCTAACAAACCACTGCCACCCTCCAAAAAACCCCAAAACAATTAATTAGTTTTTTAAGAATATGTACAAATACCCACTGCTTCCACTCCTTTAAAACATATTATGTCAATATGTTATTTCTTGGATATGTATCTATTTCAGTAGGGGGTTTTGTAGGAGAGCAAGAGGAGTCCAGCTTTCACAGTTCTATAAAGGAGCTCACTACTGATGATCTGGTTTTCATGTTAACTTTAGAGCAGTTACTTGTAAATAATTTTTAATGTAATTAAGAGCTTCACAGCATCCTCCTCTGCTCTGCCTTATATTTCACCTAGGCATTTGTGCTGCACTTATGTTTACAAACTGCAGATTTGTTAATAAGTTTCTTTTCTTTCCCCAACTGCTGTCTCCACATCCTGCAGTTTCCATACGACTAGTTTGTGCTGAGAGCCCAGTGGGAGGTTTCAGAGACAGTAATTTTAGCTTCTGGTGTGTTAGTGTTCCTCTCACAAAGCCATACCATCCTCTGTCTATTGAATGTTGCATGTCATATTCTGGTAGTTCTGAATGTGCTTTAGTAGCATATCAGGAATAATGTGTATAACTTGGAGAGTAGTTTCTCATTTTCCAAGTCTGGTGTGCTTTGGAATGAAATACAAGAAAAGTTCATTTTCTTTTGTGTATGGAACTTCAAGAGGCAGAGCAATATGCAATTATGTCATATTCTTATGAAGTCCATTAATGATCATAGCTAGTTAAAAAAAAAAGAACCAAAAAACACCCTGTTGTTTTGACATCTTATTAAAGAAGTTTTGTCTCCAGGAAAGCGCTGCTTTCTCACTCTGTGTGAGATATTGGTGCCATCTGTTGTGCAACTGACATAATTGCCAGAACCATCTTCAAGAGATGTTTTCTGCCATATAACTACTGACCCTGCTCATAGTGTCAGTTTAACAGGTTCACATCATGAAAATGTTGTCCTTCACTTCCATGCCCGACAGCTTAGACTGTTTAGGTTAATATTTTGCTGAGCTCTATATTTTTAATATAGATCAGTGCTTTATGTTAGACTCTAAAAATATGTATTAGTTTCTATTAATTAGCATGTTTTGAAAGGTAGCACTGGTAAACACAAATAAGTAATCTCATGTAAAGGCTAGATTCCCTGCGAGGCTGTATCTTTCTGCTGTGTGCCTAAGTCTATGCTAACTTGTCTGCAACACAGCCTGAGTGGTCTGGTAAATACAAGCTAGGGCAACTTTAATTGTGGGAGAAACATATTGTGAATAGGGATTTCTGCTCTCTGCTGTAAGAAAGAACCACTCAGCAAAATAAAGGTGTAGCAATGTCACAGATAGGCATCATCAGTGCTGGTATCTGTGTCAGTGAAGATGTAGTGGCTTATGTGATATCGGTGACTGTCACTCAAAACATATCACACATAACCTGAGTATGTTGCTGGGAATGTTGTGACTTTTACATTTACATTAATACCTTTATTGGTTAGATTACAGCTGGCAAAGTTATAATCAGTCCAAATTACAATCTGCATAGAGGCCTGCCAAGAGCCACAAAGTTTTGGATGGTAGAGCAGTGTCTTGCATTCTGCGTTTTTTTCCCAGCTGGAGATCAGAGAGACCACAAGAACATCCATATTTGGGTCTTCCTTTTGGAATGTAGATTTTGCACACAAAAAATTTTTGATTTCTAGGTAGGGAAGGTAGGTTGTTAATTTGAATTGTGACCAGCTTCTGTGGGAAGAAAAATCAGAGGAAAATGAAGAAACAAACATAAGAAAAGTTAGGCTGAAGTAGTTATTTTGTATTTGATGAACTGGCTGGAAAACTGGAAAAACAATACCCTGCATTATTGAGGTTTGTTGTTAAACCTAGTATGTAATGTTGAAAAAAAAAGAATCCAGTTTTAGTTTCTTAGAAGATAATTGTTGTTCAAAAAACAAGCAAGAAAATGATTCATTTTTGTGTTTATCCTCTCTTTCCAACCCAAAAAGATTCCTCAATGGCTACAGACTAATCCTTTTCTTTTGCAGATGAATTATTGTACATAGTTTAAATTGCATCTGCTCTTTAAGAAAGTTTTTTTTTTTCTTTCAGAGGTTTTTTGTCCTGGATAATGGAATGCTGAAATATTCAAAGTCACCAATTGATGTAAGTAAAATTGAAGACCACTTTAGAATCTGTCTTGGAATTCAGCCTGCCAGGGTGATTAAATCTCTTACTCACTCTAGGCATATTTATGACATTGCCTAGATGAAAGTTTTTCTTGGATACAAAGAGAGATCTGTATATGGAAAGCATGTAAGGTTTTGGTTCTGTCTTCTAGAATTCCTCCTTTTGTTACCGCTGTGAAAATAAAAGCTACATTATTTAAAGTAGTTTATTTAATGAAGGTGCTTCAGAGATTAACCTGACCATGTTTTTTTTTCTTTTTGAATTCTTATGTCAGTCAGAGCTGATTATTCTGACATACTTGGAGAGGACAAAGAAGTGATTACAGTATACTCAAGACATAGAGGGTAGCATTACATTAGTTAGATCTGATACCAAGCAGTAGTAGCAGGGAGTTGAGTACTGTCTAATTTCCTTTGCTTCTCACTTACCTATAACTGTGTAGTGGTGTGAACCGACACGCTTGAACATTGGAGTTGGCTCTTCACCGAGCACTTCTTGTGAGAAACTTACCTGTCTATAAATGTAATAAGTGGTTAAGCTGACTACTACAGTTTTTGGGTTTTTCTTTATACTACTTTATATTAAAATGTTCATAGAATGGGAAACCATTTCAGCACCAGATATTTTTTCTGATAAATACAGTGAAGAAGTGTACCATACAACCAAATTCTCACCCTGTTTTTTATTTTAGATACAGAAAGGCAAAGTCCATGGGAGCATTGATGTTGGTTTATCAGTTATGTCTATAAAAAAGAAGGCTCGTAGAATAGATCTTGACACAGAAGAACACATCTATCATCTGAAGGTAAAAAGTGGTGCAAATGCTTATTATTGTTTAATCCATAATGGAAATAAATAAAGCTGTGAAAGTTGTGCAGAAGAGTATTATTTTGAGTGTTTTCTTGAGAGTGAATTTGTTTCCAGGTGAAGTCCCAGGATTCATTTGATGCATGGGTTTCAAAATTACGCCACCATCGGTTGTACCGTCAGAATGAGATTGTGAGATCTCCAAGAGATGCCAGCTTTCATATATTCCCTTCGGCCTCTACTACAGAGTCGTCACCAGCTGCTAATGTGTCGGATGGAAAGGTACATAGTGCTCTTTTGTCAAACACTCATGCTTACTGGGCTTGCTAATGGACAGATTTATTTTCTTATTCTGAAGTAATATGGTGGTTAACTGACTTGATAATTTAAACATTTTATTATGCCTTAGGTGCAACAAAATAGCTTTCCCTGGCAGTCTCCTATACCTTGCAGTAACAGCCTTCCTGCCACCTGCACTACTGGTCAGAGTAAAGTAGCAGCCTGGTTGCAGGACTCTGAAGAGATGGACAGATGTGCAGAAGGTTAGTCTTTACCTATTCATTGCTTGTTCTTTCAGCAAAACTTATTGTTGATGTAAAATAAGAATCAGTCTGTTAACTGATTAAGTTGCATCTTTGCGTGTGCGTGAAGTAGCTCTTCAGGTAATTAGATGCTTGTGGCAGGAACTTTCCTCTTTACATGTTTTGGGATGTGGCTTTTAAAATTTATTTTAATTGTCTTAATGGATATCATTGTTAAAATATGATCAACTTTTGAAGTCCAGACTTCTTGCTTACTCCAATAGTGCTTAACACCTCTAAAAATAAAGTTTTTACTTAGACGCCTTACTACCAGGGATTTGGGCATTTAATTTTTATAATGCAATAAAGTGCCAGTGGTGGATATCATGGGGGGAAAAAAAAATTCCAAACTGAAGCACCTAATGTATTTTTGGTTTCTGTCTGTTAGATCTTGCTCACTGTCAGTCAAACCTCGTAGAACTTGGTAAACTTCTTCAAAATTTAGAAATACTACAGAGAACTCAGTCAGCACCAAATTTCACGGACATGCAGGTAAATATACTTGTACATAATTCATTACGTTGATACATTTGTTCTTTGCATTAAGAGAAATACAGAGGTGTCTGTTAATTCAGAATGGTTTTCTGAAATCATAGCAGCTCTTGGATAGAAGTTTTATCTTATCTGTTAATCTTAGTGATGTGTAATAATGTTTAATGTGTAAAAAAAATAATTAAGATGTATAAATTGAGTTAAATAGGATGAATCAAATGGTCAAGTCATTTGCAAAGCAAACCTGAGAACTGTTAAAATAGAAAATGTCTATACACTGGAATAGTATTTAAGGGGCTTTTATTTTGTGGAGTAAGATACCATTTTAAGTTTCTTAAGGAGTGGAGATCCAAAAACCCTCAGAGAAAGGTCCCAAGCATTGGACCGATTCCCAGAACTGGGTAAGCTTTCCTCTTGACCACAAAAAAACAAGAGCAGATCCTAAATCCTAAATACTTTCTTCTTTTTTCACTCAGTCCCCTTGAATAGACAAATCTTCCAGTGGTGTTTGGTGCTTTGAGAAGTCTAGTTACAAAGAGGTAGTGCAACTTACCGTTAGTTTCAAGGGGGTGTGAACTCTGCATTTCTTTGAGTACTCCTAAAGTAGAAATCCATAAGGATTTCAAGATCTGGTCCTAAGTATTGTGCAGTCATAAAGAGAGTATACCAGTTGTTTTGCTAAATGAGCTATATTTAATGTGATTTGGATTGCTACGGCTGGTCACTACTGTAGCAGTGGGCCCCAGCAGCGACAATTTTTTCCTTTCTTTCTAATTTGTAGATGTCTAATGCTACAATTCTTTACTAACTTGCTCTACTGTCTATGTTGCTTGTGTCAACTTAATAGTACTTTGTCGCTTCTAACTATTTGTGTAATGTAGGCTAACTGTGTAGATATTTCAAAGAAAGACAAGCGGGTTACAAGACGGTGGAGAACAAAAAGTGTCAGCAAAGATGCAAAAATTCAACTTCAGGTACTGAATGCACATTGTTTTACTTTTTTTCACTGTACTTTTAAGCATGAAATTATATATAAGCTGAAAGTTGGAAGTCAATGTGCTGTCTCTTACATTCCTGATGAAGTGATTTAAATCTGTTTGTTGTTTAAAACCTAGAGAAGATAGAAGAGTTTTAATTTAATTTCACTCATATGGAAACATACAGAAACAAAAAACCCCATACACATACAAAAAAAGGCAACATGTATGCAGCACACAGGTGACATCAAGGTAACAGCAGAAAACGTGAATGAAATACTGAACACACCAGTTGTCTTTGGCAAGACCTATACTAAAAGTGTTACCAATGAGAAGTATTTTCACAGGTCTTCTGCTGTGGAAAAGGCTAGTACAGGTGCAAACTGAATAAACCAAAGAATAAATTACGTGAAGAAAGAATTTGCCTTATTACTGAAAAGTAAAAGCACAGAAATCAGCATAAAACGCTTGTATTACTGCTAGATCCAGGTGTCTTAGTGAGTTTTGTCAGAAGCAGTTGTGTGTTCTGAAGCCTAATCCAAAACCTAGTCTTTTTTGTAAGTGAGCAACTTGATAATGAAGCCTGTATTCAACTGACATCAGGAGCTAACAGTCACCACTGTGCTGTCTTCTATGGAATGAATAAATGTCAGCAACTTTTGATCCATTTTAAATTCCTTGAAATTCATGCAGACTGTGAAAGCCTTTAATATGTTCCCTAGAGGTATAATAAGGAGTTTTCTCTGACTCAGAGGCACAGTAAGGTGATCTCTGTGACTTACTTAAGATTAATAATCTTAAGGAAATAAGAAATTGTAGTTGCATCAGCTTTCTCATTGCTGCTTTTGTAGCTGCAGTTCTGCCAGATAAAACGCAATAGGTTGAACAATGAAGCATCTGTTAGGATTAAAAAGGTTTATTAACAAAAGAATTTCAGTAATTGATGTCATCCTGCTGCCTTCAATGAAACGTCACTGTGTTTCCCTGCTGCTGATTAACACAGGCAAATTAAAGTATCAGGAAATAGGTGCAAGTGCTTGATGCATATGAAGAGACAGAGTGGACACTGCATGTTCTCCTTTCATGCCACAGTGGTCTTGGAGCAATTCCTCTGCACAGAAATTATGAAAAAATGATGAAAGCAGTCAATGAATGATAATCTAGTATGAATCAGGAGGAATTATGAGCTGTTACTTTGTTGTCTGCATTTTGCCAAAGTGACACTGATCTAGGCTTCTGTCATTTTGTCACTCTACTTTCAAACTGCTGTTTGTGACTTGGCAGGAGTTGTGTTTCAGCTCCTGAAATTCTCAAATACAGTCGATTTGCAGGTTCCCCTGAGAGAGTTTGTGCTGTTCTATATGTCTCTGTCAGTTATGAACTCTGTCTAGTCTGGGGCAGTGTTAACTCCTGGCAAGCTTAATGCTGGAAATGTAAAGCTTATTTTGTTAGAGCAAAGCATTGAGTTATTGATGACTGATTCATAGATTAATTTGCGCTGAAACAGAAACAATCAACCTATTCTAATTTACATGGAAGATGAAGACTCCCTTTTTGGCTGCGTTGTTGTCTCGCCTTGTTTGATGGGCTCAACGCATTGTTTATTCTTCCAGGGGCTGTCCTGTTGCTTGGGTGGTCTAAAGCTGTGATCTGTGGAAGATGGCTTCACTGACTCATTGTGTTATTCCTAATTTGCTCATGTTGCCATTCCACTAAAATGGGGATTTCCTCCTATGCCTAGGTGCTTTTTAAGTTTATGGTCCCATTTTGTTCTTCTGTTAGGAATTCTTTCCAGCTTCATTGGTCTTCCTTATAGGTCATTTTTTAAAGTAGTTCAACTCTTCATAAACTGTTTTTCAGGACACTACTGAGAATCACTTGTTCTAATTTGTGCTTATTTGTTCGTGGTACCTGCACATGATTTGCTTTTACATGGTTGACATTTGGTACTAAGAAAACTTCTTTTGCCCTTTTCCTTTCCCTGTGTCTCCATACATCTTGTTAGTTTTAGGGGATAATTCTAGTACTAACATACTAACTTTAACCTAGTTGCACTATTAATTCCATTTGAAGTACTTGCACTAATTTATTTTAGAATTTGTAGTCATTAACTACCGTCAAAAGTCCCTCTGATAATGTGATATTGAGCACCATCCTTTTGGGAACATAAAAATCACAGAGCTCTCTGTATAAGTGTCTTGTTCATGAGTAATGGGGAATAAGAGTGTAATTTTTGTTAGTTCAGCATCTGCTACTTAAGCTAAGGACAGAATTCTTCCCATCCAGATTTTCTATTGTACTTGTTACTGTTCTTATGTTAATAAGATAGCTATTATTGTATTACTGCTAACATGTTCTAGAATATGAATGCCAGGTATATAATGGTTTTAAAACGTAGTTTCTCTTGTAAGAAAAGCTGCTTGCTCTGTTTCTTAGTTATACATATTTACCAATTAGGTATAACAGTTCTGTATGTAGTTAATTTTGCTTACACAGATAGTTCCACCGACTAGAGTGGGGTTAATCCCCAAGGTAAAATTGAGCATAGCATGTGTGTATACGTGTGCAGGTTTGGGGGGGTTTAGTGTGCTAAATTGTTTAGAATAAACAGCTTAATTTACAGGCCTTTAATGAGAGTAATACGTGGACTGCTTCTCTGAAGAGAGATTGCTTTTATGAAGGAGGTTTATTTTGTTTTTAAAAGGCCTATTTAAAGTCTTATGAAAATGACCTGCAATAACAGGTTAGTTGGCCTGTGTTCATTCATTTTGCTAATGATACATCTGTATAAAATCTGAGTGTTTGTTACTTTTTTCCCTTTGGGTTAAAGACCGATTTGTCATTCTTATGACAATCAAAAGGTTTTCAAAAGAACGAAAAAAATATTACTGAAAAGCAGGAAGATGAACTAGCCTTGATTTAATTTCGTTCAAAAGCTTGGAGTTGTGAAGTTTCAAGACCAGTTTTTTTTGGGAGGGGGAAGAGGGACAGGGGCAGGAAGTAGTTTAATCCAGAACCATATAGTATGTAGCAACCTGCAGAGTCAGCTTGCTCTACTGAATCTTTCAACTTCAAAATGAAACAAGACCCAAAGACTGCATTAATAACATTTCCCTTAAATAAGTATTTCTTTATCTCATAACTTACATTATGACCTCACTTTCTGTTGTGTTTAGGGGAGTGTGTGATTCTGCAAACCCCATTGTTCCCATTTTAATAATGTATACCTGCATGCATAATCTTGCATATATTTATTTTTGTGTATGTCTCTGTACATATATGTATTTCTCTGTGTCTCCATTAGTTAAACAAGAATATTATTCCAAACTCTTATCACAAGAAACCTATGTAGAGCACAAAGAGCTGTAATGCTTATCATGCGCTCTCTGCTTTAACAAAGTTTTTACTCTGTATTTTAGTGGTTATGTACATGTTTTTAATGTGAGAGTTTTATAAAAGATTACAAAGCGAGGATTCTCTTACTGTCATCATCAGACGACCCTTCATTGTCAGTAACACTGTGACTGTTATCAGCTGGAGAGTGGAAGGTATGGCCATGTTTGGATGCAGCACCCATACTGATGGGAATGTCACAGGAGCAAGACACTTCAGCTGAGGACTGAACTATAGTATCCTGTACTTCAGCATGGTGTCCATGTATCAAATCTATACCATTGTTATTTATATGGTGCTCAGGCTGCTTTCAGAAAACATAAAAATTTATATAGATTTTAAAACACTGACATGGCTACAGGTGAAGATACAGGGGAAGAAAAATATAAAGAGATTGAAAATCGTTTTCTAAAATCAGAAAGGTGGCTTTTCTAGTCTTGTAAAATCTTAAAATGCTTCAAAATAATGATATTTTGATTAGACATTAAATAGAAGGACTTTGTGATACGTGTGGAGCTCCTCTGCATTAGACAATTGCTTTCTTGACTGTAATGTACCATGATGTATTTTCTTAAAAGTAAAATAAAACTGTAATTAAGCAGGTTGAGGCCACAGTTTAGGCATGCAGGAAGGGAAGTAGTTCTTGGAATACTTAGTTTTCACTTGTGCTGTGTGATCTGAGTTTTTGCATTACTTTGGAAGCCAAGCCTTCAGTAATGTATGGGAGAAGTAGCTGGAACTCGAAGAAGTGATGTGTGGAGAAAATGAACAAATAGGCTCAAGGTTGGACACGGAAATGCTAGAGCCATGCTAGGGATGTTTGCATAAGTAAGCTCAGTATTGCATACACACTGGAAGGTTTTACCATTGAGATGCATGTATCTTCAATGACCACGGTTCATCTACTTCCACTAATGCGAAGTGATCTTTCAGAATAAACCTTATAGGTGGTCAAGTGACTGCCAGAAGGAGTTAGGTTTTTGTGTTTCCTGCCATGCCATAGCATCTTTTTTGTTTTCTTATTCCATAATTGCCTCATGACTCCGAATAGCAGTGCTAATAGGAATTTTTTTTTGTAGTCTTAGTGAATGCACTGCAATCCAGCTCATCTGGAGATAATTTTAGTGAAGCATCTAGCTTTTTTTTTGTCTCTGGCATACACACCTTGAAAGTATGTGATATGTCCTCAGAATGTGTAGGCCATGAGTTAAAGAAACTGAAATCCACTTAAAGATTCTCCCTCTCCCTTTTCTGATCACCTTTCATCTTCCTGTGTCCCATCACCCCTTCCCTTCTCTTTTTCTACTTCCTTCTCGCGCATTCACTGTCAGGAAGGGCCGGCACCGAAGGGCCAGTTCAGCACAACACGACGCCGGCAGAGACTAGCAGCTGCAGTGGCTACAACAGTGAGTGGATTTAAAAATCAAGGGATAGCTCTAAAGATGGGAAGCTGTGTACTTGAATGTGTAATAAGCTTATGGAAATGTTTCTTGCACTTTTTGGAGGTGTCAGTGCTACCCACTTTCAGCTGAGTTTCTAAGAAGTGGTCAGACCTGACACAAATTAATTCCATACATGTGGGTCTGAGCTTGTTAACATGGTACATGTCCCTCCGCCTTTATGCAAGTGCAAGTGATAGTTAGAATCAGGCCTTGCACTATTTGAAGGTGTCTTTGACATACTTTGATATATCCTATACAAAATGGAAAAAAAGTACTGAATTCTATTAAAAGATTCTCACGACAGTCTATAGCAAGACAGCAGAACCAAGGAGATTTGTAACAAACGACCGTGGAGTTATATAATTTCCTGATTTTTTTTTTTTAAGTAGTATAAGGTTAGCTTTTTCATTTGAGACACTTCTTGTTTACATTTCATAATCCCAAAAAGTCATATTACTACTTCTAGTGCCTGCATTTAGTTTTGCTAAGCCTCTAAGTCTTTGGTGCAAAATCTGGAGCTATGAAATCAACACAGCAGCTGTGAATTGGAAGAGGGAAGTGCTTTGTGTGAAATCAAATTAGTGTCAAAGGATATTTTCAGCTGCTGCTCTATCATGAAAGCACTTACTAGGAATGCATGATATAGATGTTAATATTAATCAATCAACTGATTAGTACAACAGCTTAGATAGAGAAGACTCAATGCAGCTAAAGACTGAAGTGAGCTTTAAATGCATGCTTCTTACCTAGCCCAAGCAGTGAATGCCTTCACCAGGCTAAAGTATTCCAAGTTCTGCTGCTCCAGCCCATAGCTACTGTAAAATCCCCTAGATCAGACATAGCTACTTAAACTACAAAACTCAGTTACTGGTAGACCCTCCTAAAAAGCATGAGAAAAATAACTGTTTCTCTGGTTCCCAAAGTAAATTATCTAAATGTAATCCCCTGCAATCAGTTGATGCTGAATCTGTGCTCAATAATTGATTGGCATTCTGACCTCATCAGTCTGCCCACTTAGCAGAGGAATAGACCTGCTTCTCGTTGTACATGGATGAGCAGTGTCAGTGGGAGGCTGCAGTGGGTTCAGCATTAGTTAAACGTCGTTGGCAAAAGCAGTACTGAGGAGTGTTTGAGTAGAGCAAATACAGCCGGACTTAGATTGCAAGGCAGCAGGAGTCCAGGGAGTTACTGAGCTGTTTACCTGCAGCTGAAGTGAGGGCCTGTTGAGAAAAGTCTTGGAGGAGCTGAAAAATGAGCAGGGGAAAGGAAAGCTACAGGCACCAAAATGACTCTGCAGGTGTTGGCAGTGGTCATGGCAATGTAATTTTTTTATTACTGTGCCAGAGAGATGTACAGAAGGAGACAAACTAGAAGAAATGAAAATAAACTGAATTGTTTGCTCCATCTTATTAAACCACGTGGCATATCCTTCCTGTCTTATGTAGCAAAGTGCTTGTCTCCACACAGTGAAGCTGTGTGGATAGACTGAGTGATATAGAATTACCTCAGTTAAATGCATGGCAGAAACAGGAGGTTTTCTTTACATCTCACTCTACCAGGAACAGTCTGTTCCTGCAGGAACATGTAATTCTGAAGAAGGTAATGGATGAGTGAGTGTTATACCCCTGGCATAAAGCAGGAAGTCAGGAGTAGGTACATCTGAGGTCGTTTCTAGAGGAGTGTATGTGTGGAAGAAACTGGTGTGATGCATCAAGAAGCTAAATATTTTTAAAGAACCCCTCCAAAATAACAAAATAACCAAACATCATAACTCTATTGGGTAATAAAGTCAGAATCAAGTCACCAGGGTTGTAGAGAGAAAGCACAACAGTAAAAGGAAAAAAGGGTAAGAGAATTACAAGCGCGGTGTTTTTTGGACTGTTACCTACTCAAGAGAATGAAAGAGTTTGTTCAGTGTGGGTTTTTTTCATCTGTTATGGAAAGTAGCTTGGAAACTTATCTAAAAGATGCATGTGAGGAGAGTTCTTGTCACTCAACAGTTCAGTATTTTTGATTCTTGCATTTAAAGCAGTTGGCAAAGGAGCTATTTGTCTCTGTCATGTGAATGTATATTTCTTGCAAGCCATGTGACAGTATTTGTAAAACATGTAAATGCTATTTCTAGGACATACTTTAAAATGTTATTTTTCCAATAAACCTCACTGCAAAAACATTGCTTTGTAGCCTGGCCAGTTGAGGTATGAGGCCGAAATGATGAATCTAAAGCAGATCTCTTCAATTAGGTTTGTCACAAAGTGACTAAAGAGCCCCTTCCCCTCCCCGCCTTATGTGTGGGCACCCTGCCTGCAGCTCTGACAGTCTCTGTGGGGCTGGAGCAGCCTGGCCCATCACCGTGGGGCTGTGGGGACTTTCCCTCAAGCTCCTGTATTGTAGCTGGGATCAGCTTTCATTCCTGCCCTCTGGATGGGCTTGAAGATTGGGTGCTGCACATATAGCTATCGTGTAGCCACCTGCTCTGCCCACCTGGAGCCACCTGGCGCAATTGAACCTTTGCAGTTCTTCCAGTTAGAAAGTTCTGGGAACATGCTCTCCGATTTAAGAAGTGAAAAGGTTTTGTAAAGGGAACTTGGAACTAACTTAGGTTTAGTCACCTTAGTCAATTAACCTAGTTGTGTTGGGCTGTTGAGAGTCGGTACTCAGGAAGATAGTGGGATAAATATCCTGAATGAATGGAAGGAATTTATTCTATATAATGAAGTCTTGATATGAGGCCAAAATGAGGTCCAATAAAAAAATATCCACTGTGTTGATATACCTAGAAATCAACATACATGAGAGAAGAGAATAAAGTTTATACCGGATAACCAAATAGGTGCTATAGAACTATTATGTTATGTGCTGTACGTATCTGGAAACTGAGGAAGAACAGGATGGAAAATGCTGTTTTCCAGAATATGCTCATGAGCAGAATGAGATGTAATGAATAGATCCAACAGAATTTTGAGAGTTTCAGCGAGGAACTGGAAACCTAAAACATAAATTGATGACAGCCTTTACAGGAAAGGATTGATAAAACCTGATCTAGTCATATTACAGGGTACCAATTTCAAATAATGGTGGTAGTATGGAACTTACCTGTTGATAAAAATTCTTAGTGATATGACTTTTTATGTTATCTGCTGCTCTTTATCATGCATTAGAAAACACACTTTATAATTTGGCCCCATTTTTCATATTTAAATAATTACATTGGGCTACAGCGGAAATTCTTGATTTGTACATTTGATCGTTATAGTAAAATAAATTGGATTTCATGTATTCAATATGTTTAAAAATACTTAAATGTTTAAGTAATAAAATGTTGCATTTAAATTTGAAAATTGGATTCTTGGCCTGATTTTTATACAAATGTGCGTAAGTGGTAAAGTAAAAATAAAATTCAATATAGCTCACACACACACAAATCACATGTGTAACAGTGGTAGCCATACGCTGCGTATGTAGCATATAGGTACTGTTCAGTACATGATATGTGTGTATATAACTTATAAAGATTTGCATGTAATTTTTTTATTACTGTACCAAAGAGATACACAGAAGGAGACAAAGTAGGAGAAATGAAAATAAACTAAGTTGTTTCCTCCATATTATTAAACTGTATCTCTTTGCATTTATTTATGGTTCATGTATTTTTAAATGAAAATCAGGTGGAGTTATGATTTTTTTTTTTTGGTGGCTGTTTGTGTGTTTAGTTAGAAAGAGTATAGAAAGACTGTGTGTTTCTTTCTAGTTGTCAAGTACAGTGTGTTTCAACTCAAGATTTACCAGTATTTTTGAAAAACTTCAGTGATACATTTAATAATATTATATCTTATTTGTAGATCTGTGGAGGAACTTGCATACTTCAAATGCTGATATTGTAACAACAATGTCATACTACATGTACTCTCAAGTGTCCGAATATAAAGCTGCATTTCATGGTTCTGCTTTTCAGTTGTCTTTGAAGCAGTAGGAAACAGTCCCTTCGTGAAAATATTAGAATTGTAGTGCTGCATTGTTAGCTCTTAGCTATGTGTTTAGGCTTTCTTTTGTCTGTTTCAGTGAAAAATCTCAGGAGAATTATATGTCAGCTTTGCCGAGATTTAGGAGAGTAAAAAGTTGCGTGTGCACTCTTAACATGTTCTTTACATTATGAACTAAGTTGTCTATTTTCAGAAGAAATTTGTATTTTACTTCAACAGTGTCAAAAAGTTAGTTGCTCCTTAAACAGTATTTCTTCATTGTTTCTTGCTGTAGGTCCCTTTCAGTGCTACAATGTCACCTGTTCGACTTCATTCATCCAATCCCAACCTTTGTGCAGACATTGACTTTCAAACTCCCCCAAGCCATGTAACAGACCCTCTGGAGAGCTCTACTGAATACATGAAGCTTCAAGAAGAATTCTGCCTGATGGCACAAAAAGGTAGCTGGAAATGTCAAGTCCTTCCTTTGTTGTGCTTCTGCGTTGCCTTCACTTAGTTATGGCGAGGGGTTTCATCTGCATTGGATAATACTGCATAAGAATTTTTAGCTGGTCAGATGGCTTCGGTACAGAGATAAGTAAGCTCTGTCTGGTAAGAGATTTTTTTAGAAATCTTCTGAACTACTTTCTGTGTCTTGTAAATATGTGACTGAATTTGGAAACTTAGTTTCTCAGTATAATGCTTTACTTCTCTCCAAAGATGAATTGGAATGTCATGGCTACATATAATGCTGTGCAATTAACTTTTATGTGATGTTTTCATATCAGTGGAAAGAACAGAAAAAGAGCTTATAACTAGAATTTACTTTAGAAATGCTTATTTTTTGCAAATAGAGGAACGATCCTGGACTGAAAAATGCTGGTTTAGAAGGATTTGTTATGTTCGCTGTGTGTTATATAATAAACAGGAAAAACATGAGACAGATATCTTAAAAGATGTCAAACACCTGTTTAAAGACGAAGCAGTCCTCTTTATTAGTGCAATATTGTCTTGACAGAACTGATTTTATTGTTACTGTGAAAAGAAAAATAATCAAAAAAGATGGAAGAAAAGAACACTCATTGGACACATTTTCTAAATATGCACCTTTCCATATGTTCAACACCAAAAATGAGCTCAGATGCATATCTGTGATATTGCAACATCAAGCTGTGTTTGTATGTAATTTGGCATAGGTTAGTTGAAGTTCATATCCTTGTTTCAAAAGTGGGATGGAAGTCTCACTCTGTGTCTTGATTGCTGAAATATTGCAATGGATATCAATGTGCAGTTCTGTAGCTGAGAAAACTCTTTTTTTTCTTTTTGCTTAGTGCATTCACTTTTGAAGTCTGCTTTTAACAGCATAGCTATAGAGAAGGAGAAGCTTAAGCAGATTGTTTCAGAGCAGGATCTCACAGGCCACAATGCTCAAATAGCACACCTCAGACAGTCCCTCTCTCAGGTATGTTCTTGATTTCATTTCCAGCCCATCTAGCTTGCCAGACACACTGTTTCTTTTGTACTTTGGCTGTTTCTTGAGGTAGAAGGAGCCAAGAAAAAGCCAAGTTCTTGACAAGACCTAAGCCATGGTACAAGTCTAACCTCAATGCATGTGGATGTGAAGGATGTAATTAGTTTGTGTGAGCATGTATCTGTTATGGTTTTCCGAATAAAGGAAAAGGATCAGATGTTTTTATACAAATGCTAGCTATCTTTTCTGGAACTGTTTCCAGCACAGCTGAGGAGATATGCTTGTTTTCTTAATTAAATTTTAAATTTTGATAGCGTGTTTTCAGATTTGTTGATATGTCCATGTCTCTAACTGCAAAAGGAATCATGGGTTACAGGAAAATCATGGGTAAATGGAATTTTCAGATATACACCTGTTACTGTTCAGCTTCTCTCCCACATAAGCCAAGGGAAAATTGTCATTGGCTTTAGTGGGAGAAATGAGGTAAAATGACAGTAAGTCCTCAGGTTGCATAATAGCTCACATTTTTTAATTCATTGTCAAGGAGATATAAAAGCTTTTACTCTGAAGAATGAATTGATGTAGATTACTGCATTTGCAAGAAGAGTGAGCAGAGGTTTAAAGGCAAACAGTTTCACCCAAATGGGTATATAATTTCATACACTTATTGTTACTAGGTTGGAGGTTTTTGCTAAGAGATTAAAACTGATGCACAGCGTTTCTATAGATACAGATGCATAGCAAGTTACACAGACTGATTACTGTGTTATAATAAAGAAAGGTTAAGGACTGGAGATAAGGTAACCATTTCTGGGTATTGATACAAATTTAGCTAAAACCTCTTGAGACTTATTAGCAGCTTGTATGAAATCAGTGATCATATTTTCTTCTTGTTCCTGGCCTCCAGAGTCAGTCTAAAAGTCACTGTCACACATTAGTTCATAGTCTCAATGGGAAGTAAGTGGAAATTTGACCTTAGTCGTACTCCTGACCAAGTTTGAACAATTTAAGAAGCTACTGCCAGGCTGCTGTTAGTCACCACCTTCTCCTTCTAGTAGACAGCAACTGTGAACATGGTCAGACCGTTTCAGAACAAAGCAAAATGGGATAATTTAAACTGTTTAGTGACAGTTTCAGCTAACCTATTTTGCTTTGGTCCTACTTTGTTTCAGTACATCCATGCCATCTATTCCTGAGTCTGCATAAGATTCTTGATCCATTGTAACATTAATTTTCTTCTAAAACAGTATGTCTATCTGTTGATCTTTTCTAAAATTCTCAGTTTTGGGAATATATTAAAGTTAAGTCAGTTTGTGTTATAGGTCTGTGACATAATTACACGTTTTCTGGATTTCAGAATTAGACAATACGTATGTACCCAAATTTATAATTTAGAGAGGGCTTTAAAAAATGAGAAAAATCAGCAGGTACCAGACACCAGTTGAATTCTGTTGGTGCTTGTGGTGCTCTAATAGATCAGTAGCTTGAAAAGAGTACACACATGCAAATATATTGAATTGATATGATTGGGCAAACACCAAATGATAATAGAATTTTTGTTGATTTTGTTGTAAAGGAAGCAATTTTGGTTTGCAGGCTCTAAGTCCCAGTAACCTTAGTTCAGAAAGGTCTGTGTAGTTGTAAACCAAAAAATGGCTCTTTGTGCATTTTGCAAGTAGTTCCTGTTTGTTGTTCTGCAGTTTCATTCTTTCTTGCTGCATTTGTTTTTTGTTTCCATAACGTATATAACCCACCACTATACCTGCCAAAGAGCTATCTGAAGTGTTAAGGTGGAATGCCTCTGTTACATTGTGGGAGAATATCTGTCCCCCCTGCCTCCTGAAAATTACTGAAAGCAAACTGACCAAAGAATTAAATCATGTTAGAGAAGATCTTGAAGTAGTTATCTGACTGAAAATGGAAGACAACGCATTCTGTGATTTCTTAGGAAATTGCTGGGAAGAAGCTACTATTTTGTTTTTTTTTGCTTAAGTTGAACACTGAGTTTTTAATTTTAAATGAAATGTACAATTTTTATTTTAAGGCTCTCAACCAGAATGCTGAACTAAGGAGTCGCTTGAACAGAATACATTCAGAATCTGTTATTTGTGATCAGGTTGTCAGTGTAAATATTATCCCTAGTCCTGATGAGGTAAGACTTTGTCCTTTAATGGATTAGAATGTAATCAAACCTTGCTAATTCTCACTAATAGCTGCAACACACCTGGGAAATTAGAGAATTTTTCAGATTGGCAAATATTAATTTATAGAAAATGTCGGATTACATTTCTCCTATATAATATAAAACTTATGTCTTTTATTTTGTATATGCCATAGAAGAACTTGGTTTCATCTCTGCAAAGAAACTGGGAAGGATGCCTGTATTGGAATATTAATTATTGGCTGTGGGAATTAGTGAGGTTTTACTATATTTGTATGTAAAACCAAGTAGCTAAGCAATTCTGTATCTTAGGTTCTTACCAAATCAACAGAACAGTTAAGTATTTGATGGCCTGATCCTGCAAGTGCTTAAAGGGCCTGTTTAATAACTTGAGTGGCACTGCTGAAAAGTCTATGAACCAAGCACCATACTAATACCATGTTTGCAATATCTAGTCTTTCTTGTTTTTCTTTCTTCAATCATCAGATACCGAACATTTGTATTAATAACACGTCAGCTTCCTTCATGACGAGGAAAATCTGCATATGCAAGCTGTAATGTGTTACAATTAATGTGATCACTTGGACAACCATTCTGCTTGCATGTTTCCAAACTATATTTAATTTATCATTTTTACTATTTTTTTCTACACATCTGCCATTTGAATTAGCATATTTTTGTCTCCTAGTTATTAGTTCCAACAAGAAAAGAAGGTGAGAGTATGTTTCCAATCACTTTTGTGTATTTGGTGTTTGAAAATGTCGAAACAATTTCTCCAGGAGTCCACCATGTGGGTGACTAGGAATGGCAGATGCAGGCTAAGTGGTGCCATAGCAGGGCAATCTGCAGTGAAGTTCTGAGCCATGACCATCTCTTCTATTTCATATTTTTTGTTTGTTACCTGGTTCTTTTTTCATATGTACATCACTATCTTGGTACAAGTGTGTCTGTCTGAAGAGGTTCCCAGATCTCTCATTCACAACTTCTCTTGATTATTTTATATAGAAAATCTTGCATTGTGCAGGTAATGCATGTGTGAGCAGCTTTTTTCAGGTAGAGAAGCACATGTCCCTCTATCTTATACAAAAACTTAAAATTTCAATCACTTCCTGTAAAGATAACAGTGGAGCAGACTTTAGTTTCTATTGTAATTCATCAAACATCATAAACTATCTACAAGGTTATAAACCCTAGTGAAAAGGAATGGGATTTGACCTCTTAGCTTGTTTTCTGATTTTTTTTAATGCATTGTTAAGGCAATTATATAGAGTAGTTCTACAGGATTAAAGTGTCAACATACCTATTTGCAAGACTTCTGTAATAAGATTAGTGAGGGTGGAGTTGCAATCTGAAGAGTTAACTCTGTTTAGAGGGCTTCAGTAGTTTCATCTGTACTATCTCCTTCAAGCAACATCCTGTATAGACTAGGAAATTAAATCAGAAGCCTGTTTCCCTTCACAGCAGCAGCTCCTTCGGTGGAATGGAACAGTAAGAGAATCTTTATTCCCCCTGCCCCTTCTTAAAGTGTTGTAGGGTAACATGTTGAAACCTGGTGGTCTTCGCATCAACAGCAGGAAGTGGAAGATATGTTCCACTATTTAAATTATCTTGTCCCCCATACTGATACACATAATGCAGTTTTCAACCTTTGCCTTTGTTATTAAATCCTCTTTATAATAAATCGTACAGCTGGTTCCCTTTAATTGCATTGCGTCAGGGTTAATGGCATAATTCAAAAGAGATTTGGATTACAAATGAGGAATAAAGTACGTGTATGTTGTAGCCATCTTTCTGAATATCCAAACATTTAAAACATTTGTTAGTAAACCAGTTCACAAGCACATTTACTTTGCAAGTAACTTATAACTCCCTTACCTTATTATAAAGCCTTATATTTGAGTTTCAGTTGCATCAGTGCTAGCTCCCGGTGATGGAATTTGTTATGACCAGGTGTCATTTCTTCTGAATTTCACGATTGAACTTGTCTGACACAAGCCAGCTATTGTCCACAAAATCATTCCTCTGGATTGGTTATTTGCATTGTTAAAACTTAACAGCTGATACTGAGCAGACCTCAGATGAGGACGTGTCTCACTGCTCAAAATGAACTTTCATTTTTAATTGTCAAAGTCTCATCTGTTAGGTACATACAAGCCCTACTAAAATGCTGTTTTTACTATCCGTGCTTATATTTCACATAGGAAAATTGTTCAGGTGATATACCCCATCTACACGTATTTCTTTAATATTAGAAACAATACTTTTATTTTTCTGTGCTTTGTTTACAGACGAGTGAACAAATTCATGTCGGTTTGCCACTGTCTCAGCAAGTTTCTAATGAGAGCAGACTCTCTATGTCTGAATCCGTTTCAGAGTTCTTTGATGCACAGGAAGTGCTTCTGTCTGCCAGCTCATCTGAAAATGAGGTAGGCTATGACAGCATGCTGCTTGCTGTTGGACAGACTTACGTATGGCTGCCACTAGCAATGATAATTTTTTTTTATAATGATACTTAGAGTAAAAAGGTATGAGAATATTTAAGGTGTAGATAAATGAACCTGAGACTTCTATGTGATCGGGTACAGAAGTTCCCTGAAGTGTAAAACTGAGTTGAAAGTTGTGTCTGTCGGTACCTTGTGTACCTGATAGACTATGGCATTTTCAGATAAGGATGATATAGACAGGTGCAATTATGTCTGACTAGGCAGTCAACTAATACAGATTTTAAAATAATCGTTTAAAGAAAAGTCTTCTACAATACACATAAAGTTATTCTCAGTAATCAAAGAGGTAGACAAAAAAGATACAGTTAAGGCTCCTGAATCATGTTGTCCACAGCTTTCCTGTGCTATCTTGAAGAAGTTCTTCCATTTTTAAAATGTGTATATTTTTTTAAAATACTTTTTTATAAAGTCATAGTAGTACTGTGGTCTACCACATCTCTTCTTAAGAGGACATAAGAGCATTGCCACCATGTATTCTCTTTGACAGGGATTGTTCATGTACCGTGAATTGGCACAACCACAGCTAGAATTCTTGATCTAAAAAATTAGTGGTTCCTTATCTTAGTGCTTCTGGCATGTGTAAAGTACACATAATCTCAGTAGTCTGAATTGTCTATATTCACAAGTAACATCAGTGTGTCTGTATGGTGTAAGCAAAATAGAAACTTTACAAAATCACCCCAAATCATACAGACCTTATAATAAATTCTCTGTCTTAAGTAAATACTGTAAAATATTTTGAAAGTAATGTTTGGGGAAAAAAAATTGTTAACGAAATTTCTTAAAAATAGTCTGAATGCTGATGTAGTTCTGTTTTGCATGATAGGTTGATGTTTATATTGTTTTTTTTCTCAAACACAATTTGCATTCTTTATAAAGAGCACAAATTTGACTAGCTGTTCTCACTCCCCATCCCCAGCACATTACCTTATCAATATTTTGTTCATCTCTGATCTCACTTGAAGTTACCCTTTTGCGAATTTAAAATCTATATTTGGCTTCGTAATAAGGAATTCAGAAACATAAGGAGAGCATAGCATTTGTTTTGACACTTTTAGAGCATTGGCAGTATGAGCTGATTGAAACACTTAGTTCATTTAGTTAATAGCTCTGATTGGGCAGAGGTGATTTCTTTGAATATTTGTGTTTCAAATGATTATTGCTTTCTAATTTGTCAGCATATTTTATATGTATTTGATTTAATTTATATTTTATTTATGTTTCAGGGTTCTGATGATGAGTCTTATATCAGTGATGTGAGTGATAACATATCTGAGGACAACACCAGTGTTGCGGACAACATTTCTCGGCAAAGTATACTGCTATGTTTTACACTTTGGGAAATTACATTGCTTACTGCATGTCTGTACAAGATTATCTCAGCTGAAATCACTGAAGCTGGGCTTGCTTGTTCTGTTGGTGATATGGTTCAATGGATAAGTCTGGTTTTCTTAATCTGGTGCTTTCTTATGATAATAGTTTTTTCCCTTCCCAGTTCTTAATGGTGAGCTAACAGGAGGTGCATTCAGGAATGGACGGAGAACTTGTCTCCCAGCTCCCAGCCCTGACACCAGTAACATCAATCTGTGGAATATTTTGAGAAATAACATTGGCAAAGATCTTTCCAAAGTATCCATGCCAGTTGAGCTAAATGAACCTCTGAATACCCTGCAACATCTTTGTGAAGAGCTGGAATACAGTGAACTATTGGACAAGGCTGCTGAAACAGATGATCCTTATGAACGCATGGTAATAAATATAAATCTAGTGTAGTGCTTGTGTCTGTATTAAAAAGGGAGCTGTTGAGTGAAGATCTGTGCAGGGTCCTCTCTTGCTTTTCCAGTTCACAGACAATAGACTTTTGTGCTGGGTCAGACAAATGCTGCGAACAGTTACAGGTGGTAGGTTTGATCTGAACAAAGCTAAGGAACTTTTCTTGACTTCAAACCAAGTCCTACAGTTGGGACTTATTCAATTGGAGACACTTCAATTGAATTCTTCAATTGAAGATCTCACTCTCTAAGACTGTACATAGAGACAGTGTCTGTTGCTAACCCTGCAGCATCCTTTCTGGTTCTCAGTGATCAAGTCCAGCACCCTCTAAGAGCTAATTAAGTCTGTGGCTGGCTTATGAGTTATCTGGGTATCAGTTAAAGTCATCCTAGGCAATTTCTAATTGAGAAATTCTAAACCACCAAAACAAAGTTTACTTGGGCAGCCTGACTTCAGCTTCCCTGTAAGTATGTCTTGTTTTTTTTAACTGACAGCCTGTGTTCAGTTCTCGGGGTGTTTTGATCTGTCATGTCTTTTTTTTCCTTAGAATACATAGGGAAAGCTTATTAGGGAAAAGTTGTCAGCGTTTTTGCTGACCATATCTACTCTTTCCTGGTGTGGGTTAGCAGCACTCTGGATAACTGGGAGAACAGAGGTTTCCTGTGGCTGTCATAGCCACGTGCTCAGGTCTGCAAACTTCCATGTTCATATGGTCTGCAAGATATTTCTTCCTTGCCACTGGAGAAGTTGAACCTCTCTTAGGTTAGGTGATTGAATCACAAAAGGGAGATACTGTGAGGACTGGAGAGGGTTGAACTGAGTAAAGCAGGCTTTTTGCTTGTAGCACTGCCTCCTTTGTTGAAAAGCATGGAAGGCAAGTATTGCAGGGGTCAGAAGAGTTCAGGAAGGAAAAGCCATCATGGAACTGAAATTAACTGCATTAAGGAAATCTTAAGTGAGAGTTCTTTATGTTTGGAACTAAATTAAGTAGTCCCTATTGGAAAATGCTACATGATCTTGTCATTGGAAGTTATCATGGAATATTTATTCACAGGGAGCATAGGCTACAACTGAGTCTGTATCGTTAGGCAAAGGTAGAAAAACAGCATCTTATGCAGATTGTTATTTTAACGGACTGTTGAAAGAGAGCGGCAAAGGACATGAAGAAAAACAAGTTCTAGCAACAAAGTAGTACGGTTTATACTGGTTCTGGCTGGGATGTATGACTTCACTGTCAGGCATGCTTCATTAATCTGAATTTCACTCTGGGTGGATTGAGTTGTGTTACATAGTGATGGCCTATATACAAGAATCTGTGTTTATCCTCACTTATGTTCTTGTCTGTATTTTTACAGGTTCTTATAGCTGCTTTTGCAGCATCAGGCTATGCCTCTACATATTTTAGAGCGGGAAGCAAGCCATTTAACCCAGTGCTTGGTGAAACTTATGAATGTATTAGAGAAGACAAAGGATTTCGATTTTTCTCGGAGCAGGTAGAGCTTGTGTCTAGACAGACCCTCCTGTTTAGATTTAGATTTTGGGTTCTTTGTTTTATAGAGTTGTCTTGTTTTTCCTTTATAGTTACAAGGATTTGCTTTCCTATTAGTAAATAAATGCTGTTAGTAGGAGTAAACTTCATTAAATGCTAGAAGGTATATATTTTTATAGTGATCACTAGGAATTGTTTGAAGTACATAGCTTTTAAAGTACAAACTTAAGTTTCATCTGTTTTCATAGCAACACTGGATAATAAGTAGTGTGGGCTATTTAGTGTTTTCATGTCACGGTTACAGTTGTATTGTCTTTTAAATGAGATTGAACTGGTTTTAACTCAGCCTAACTGTTTTCCAGGTTAGCCACCATCCTCCCATTTCGGCCTGTCACTGTGAATCGAAGAACTTTGTGTTTTGGCAAGGTATACTTTTTAAAAAGCATAAACTACTTTTGCATTATCAAGAAAAAAATTTTGTCTGTACAAGCTGAGCTTTGCTTTTGGAACTTTCTCAAAATTTCTGTACTTACTATTTTTGCAGTAACATATTACAAACTGATGCTCTGAATTATTTCACTCCAAATTTTCATTCTTAAGAGTGAGCAGACATGTTACAGCCTCCCTTGTCCCTTATTGTCTATAATTTTCTGCTTAAAAGCTTTTTACGAAGAAAGTTATTATTTCCTACAAACACAAGCAGTTCTTTTTACACAGTTGAACAAGCACCTCTTTCTTTCTTTGTATCTGCTGGCATATGCATTTAATTTGTATTGAATGTTTTCATGAAAGATTTGACAGTCACAGGCGTGACTCCTATAAGAAAATCAAGCTTATCTTTAGTTTTTCTGACCTAATGTCATTGTCTAGTATTTTCCTTTCTTTTGTATTTTCATCCTGACAACTTCATCCTGTCCTATTTTAAACCTGATGGTCTAACGTAGATCATCTCATGTGCCATGCAGATCACTGCAAAGGGGAGACTTTTATCTTTACGGTCAGGTAAACCTTTCACTATTGTATTCAGATATCAGGTGGAAAAACAAATTCTGGGGAAAATCTATGGAAATTCTGCCAGTTGGAACGTTGAATGTGACTCTTCCAAAGTAAGCTACTGTTCTGTTTCTTCTTGTTTTCTTTGCTGCAATCTAATCTGTCCTGCCTTGTGATTGGATTGGGGGAAGTGTACAGGTGGGGTACTGAAGCATTTTTGAGCCTAAAGATCCATTTAGAGTTTTGGAGGAAAAATATGCAAAGCGTCTAGAAAGCAATAGAAAGAATGGGATAGAAATATATTAGGAGAGAGAACCCAAGTTTTGCGTGTACAGTAGTGATCAACTGTTTATAACAAGGCTGCAGTATAGGAGTGCCAGCAGTTAGTGCTGTCCTTACAATGTGAATCACAGAATCATAGAATAACCAGGTTGGAAGAGACCCACTGGATCATTGAGTCCAACCATTCCTATCAAACACTAAACCATGCCCCTCAGTGCCTTGTCCACCCGTGCCTTAAACACCTCCAGGGAAGGTGGATAGATGGAGATGGTGAAGTCATTTTTCCAAATGTACGTAAGCCAAAACACGTTCTTCAGATGTTGACAGAGCAGTGAGAAGTTGTGTCACCACAGGTAAGACAAGTTGCAAGTTGTAACTCCTGGCAGTATGCAAGAAGAGGATCCTTTAAACATGACTGCTGGTTTTGTAGTACTGTTCCTGCTCCACTAAATCACAGCCAGCATGTATCAGTATGACATCACTTCACCTCTTTATCCATCTTATGAAATTGAAGTAAATGCACTCAGGAGTATCTTTGTCTTCATGGTTTCGCCTCAGCTCTGAGGGAGAATGTGCTTTGCATGATATAATTCCCTGATTTTATTCCCTTGTTTGACAGTAGAGTTGCTCTAACTCTAAAGAATTGTTACAAGAGGGAAAGGGATGATGTGCCAGTGACCTCCTGCTTCCTCCTTCCTTTGTGTTATCTCCTTTCTATATTTATTTTGTTTTATTTGTACTTTAATTACCTGGTCTGCTTATAGCCTCAGTTTGGCCTTATGCTGATCTTTGGGTGACTGTCCTGCTTCTAAAGGAATTGTGGCCAGTTCACTTAATTCTCTGAATTGTGAATATTGTTGTGCAGGGCTTCAGTAGTTCATAATGCATAATTCTTCAGTTCTCTGCACTACAGCTTAGGTCGGCTCATATGTGGAGGATTAATGTACTCAGAACCAGTGCTTTATTGAAGAAAGTGATTGTTTAAAAATCTTCTGAGGAATGTGGTATTGTATTTATGTTAATGGTGCTATGTTTTACTTTTTTGTCCTTAATTGTCGTGATAAATATATGTTTACCACTATTTGTTAACCTCTTCTTAGGTATGGAGACTACTATGTCTGGAACAAAGTCACTACTTGCATACATAATATTCTTAGTGGAAGGCGATGGATAGAACACTATGGAGAGATAACTATCAGGAACACAAAAAGCAGTGTTTGTATTTGTAAACTCACATTTGTAAAGGTAACATACGTATTCTAGTACATAAAATACATTCATAAAATTGCATAGTTAAAGCATATATCAAGCTGTTTCTTCAGTCTTCCTGAAATCCTCATTCCACGTTTTGTCTTATCAATATTTCTAAATTGTCAAATGACAGTACTATGTCAAATGATATGACTCTATCCTACTGAACATTTGATATCAGTTTGTTGCATTGCTGTATATCTGTATATTATACTGTTGTTGGTTTTAGGCTAACAATGAAACATCAAAATTCCTTTTCTGTTACCACAATGAAAATGCAAAGTCACTGTAGACTTCTGTTCCATTTTACTTCTATCTTTACCAGAATTTGGCTGTCAGTATTTTAGGTTAAATGCTGCTTCAGTTCACAGTAAAAAATATCCAGGACCAGCTATGAAACCATATCACTGTATAGCTATGTTACTATCAATTATTTTCCCTAAAATAATTTTATCTTCATATTGCAAGAAAATACATCAATACCGTTGCACTGTTAACAATGGTGCATAACTGCAAATCTGAAATTATGTTTTGATGGATGTTTTGAGGATGGACAACTTGTTCAGTAGATGAAGGTGTAAGAAATAGATGTGTCTAAGAAAAGCAAAACAGGGAAGAGAAACAGAAAGTGACAAATAACAAGTAATACTGACTGAATGTCTTACTGCCGAGAACAGTAGCGTGCAGCACCATTCAAAGCATTCCCTTACATATACAGGTATATTCACTATTTTTCCATTTAGAAAGAAGAGACTTAGCTGACTCTGATCTTGCAGCTTTCTAAGTGTGATTTTTGCTGAATTGTGTAGGATTTAGGTTTTGGAACAATATAGTTCTCAGATGTGCAGATAGTTTAAATATCTTTATACGAAAACTTTATATCAAATTATTCAAGGTTTCTCATATACTACATTAATTAATATTCAGATCACCTGCATTTTGAATTACAAAAATTGGACAGTGAGTGCCACATATTAAGACTCATGCAATATCTGTATTGGTGCAATGGGTAATGTGAAAAACAGTGTGAGCTAGTATTTCCTTGTTAAACTTTCAGGTGAACTACTGGAATTCAAATGTAAATGAGGTCCAGGGTGTTGTGATAGATCAAGAAGGGAAGGTGGTTCATCGTCTTTTTGGAAAATGGCATGAAGGCCTTTATTGTGGAGTTGCACCTTCAGCCAAATGCATATGGAGGCCAGGTAAGAAGCTTGGAATAAACTCTGGCCGGCATTGTAACGTAACACTAAATTATGTAAAGCTGTTTTAGCCATCACTTCAAATACACAAAAATACTAGTGGAGAAATTCAATTGCTGGTAGAGAAATAAACAAGAATTTACATGAGCTTATAATAATGGTAAAAGGAAGTGTTCTTACAGGGCATGATCTTCTGCATCTCAGTGTGATTCCTGGCCAAATATTATGGGATTTTGGGGTCAATGTAAGACTAAAATTAAGAAAAAAAAAAGATGTCTGGACCTGTCTGCCTGCCTTTTCACAGAGCAGGGTAGCTAATTTGGTTTAAGTGAACAGGAGATGCCAGTTTGAGTTTATTGTCTTAATGCCTTATTAGTCTAAAGAATTGGTCTTCAGAGTTGGTGAGCTCCTATGATTTCAGGAGCTAATTTCAACTTCCTTACTCCTTGCTTAGAGGCACCCAGGTTGAACGAGTCATCCTTTGCACCTATAGTATCTTTCATATATGCAGAGTGACAATTCAAGGGTTGCAATTATTGTTAGTATTTTGAACACTACTCTGTATTGATAATATTTTGAACCCTGTGTTGTACCCTGCTCTCTGCAATGTCTACTCTGGCTCTCATTAGGGCTGAAGGTGTTGGACAGTGCCGGATCAGTCCACAAGTTAGTGTTATTTCCAAAATTAACTCTGGAGACCTGTTAAAATTAGCTTTTATACAAATATTTGATAAACCCACTTTTGAAACTATGTTTAACTTGAAAATCTTGAAAACAGTAATTTTTATTTGAAGTGGAAGGAAGATAATGGAAGTTTTGAACATATTAGCATGTAATTACAACCTCTGTGGGATAAGTGGTTTAAATTAATGTTTAGGGAATGTTGTTCCACCTAGACAATAGCTTTGGATGCTTTTTAGTTGTGTGTAAGACTAAGATATGTTAATAATTTTGCTGTTATAATTTAATAAATAAATTAATCTCTTGCATATTTAGGGTAATAGTTTAAAAAGCTTTTTTCTTTCTAATACACATTCATACAGGCTCCATGCCAACCAATTATGAACGTTACTATGGCTTCACGAGGTTTGCTATTGAGCTCAATGAATTAGATCCTGTAATGAAAGATCTTCTTCCTACAACAGATGCACGATTCAGGCCAGATCAAAGGCAAGAATGCTTATTTATACAATTTATATATGGTGGGTTTAAGCCTGGGTTTGGCTGAATATTGTATTTTGTCTATGTCTTCACTATAGTCTAGACTAAGCTTTGAGGATTCTGCTAGTAGATAAAGGAGCAACGAAACTGGTGAGGGGGCTGGAGAGCAAGTGTTACGAGGACCGGCTGAGGGAACTGGGGTTGTTTAGCCTGGAGAAGAGGAGACTGAGGGGAGACCTAATTGCTCTCTACAGCTACCTGGAAGGAGGTTGTGGAGAGGAGGGGGCTGGCCTCTTCTTCCAGGTGACAGGGGACAGGAAAAGGGGGAAAGGCCTCAAGCTCCACCAGGGGAGGTTAAGGCTTGACATCAGAAAAAAATTTTTCACAGAAAGGGTCGTAGGGCACTGGAACAGGCTGCCCAGGGAGGTGGTTGAGTCACCTTCCCTGGAGGTGTTTAAAAGATGAGTAGATGAGGTGCTTAGGGACATGATTCAGTGGTTGATAGGAATGGTTGGACTTGATGATCCTGGAGGTCTTTTACAGCCTAGTGCTTCTGTGATTCTTTTTGAGAGAAAGCCAAAAGCATCTTGTTGGTAAAGTAGAGTTATAGCGCAAGCTTTGGGCAGAGGTAAGATTCCTCAACAAAGACGGGCTCTGAAATGTCATTCCCTCCTGCTGTGAATGGTAACAACATTAATTCCCTCCTAATTCTCAGTCCATAGTACTTCAGTGTTTGCGATATGCTGAAGTTGCTAAAGAAAGTGTATGCCTTAGGCTATAGGTCAGGTACATGTAACTGAGGAGTCACATCTTTGTTAGTCTTATTTTATGAGCTTATGACTTGATCTGAAAGCTGATGCAAGAGCCTTTTTGTGATGGTTGGTGCTAGAAAATCCCTTGTTCTAGATACTGTATGATTGCTATAGGACCTGCTGTTATTCATATAGGCTTCTGGAGGAAGGAAATATAGAAGCAGCGGCATCTGAAAAACAAAGAATAGAAGAACTCCAGAGAGGTCGGAGGCGGTACATGGAAGAACATGGCATTGAATACGTACCCAAATTTTTTAAGTGAGTCTTTCATTTCAGTAGTAAATCTCTGTGTTCTACAGTGTAACAGGAAAAAGTACAAGAACTGCCACCAAGGTAGTCTGTTAATTGTGAAAGCCTGAAAAATGGCAGGTTTAAGAAAAATAATCAGATACCTGATCTCTGCTGGAAGCAATTTTTACAGTTTAAAGCTTCGTAATTGAAAAATCATTTTCTCACAATGGGCAGCAGATATACAAGCTTGTTGCACGACCTTGATGAATATTTTTTTTAATTTGACTTGGAATAGAAATATAATATTAGGATTTAAGATTTAACTATGTTACTGTGTTAAGTCATTGCATAAACAAAGTAATAAATAGTGACCTGAACAACACTGTCATACATATATATATACATAGAGATATATATAGATATATACATCATAATTTACTTAAATTACAATTTTATTTTCAAGTGGAAGGGTTTTTTTCGTTTTTCTGAGAAAAGGGATAATCATACAAAACAGCCTGATGTTTAGCGTGGTGAATCAAAAGTAAAAAAACTGAATGTGCTTGACGCAGTTTTGTTGTGGAAGATCAGGAAAATACTGCAGAGACAAGCAATATAACTGGTAAAAGCCTTGTGTTCAGTTCCCCTGCAGGCTTTATTTGGCTCTAAGACCTGCTGACACAAATCAGACAATAGATTTGCAATCTTGACTGTTTTCTAAATCTTCCACGTCTGACACCAGAAGAGGCTGATTTTTAAGTCCCTGACTGATTTTGTGTCCTTTAGAAATATGAAATCACATGTATTACTGAGTTAGATTAAAGAGGTAGGGATTCTGATTTCACGTTTCTTAAGAGCAGAGATCTGTGGTCAGAACTCTTTCTTCATCTGTTTCTCTTCTGTTTTTTTTTTTTGGTTTTTTTTTTTTTATTTCCCTTCTACAGAAAAGTTATTGATGCTAATCAAAGAGAAGCCTGGGTTACCAATGATACCTACTGGGAACTGCGAAAGGATCCTGGATTTAGTAAAGTAGAAATCCCTGTGCTCTGGTAAACGGAGAATGTAGATCTAGTAAACATATCACTCTGAAGAAAAGAATAACTATGCACAATATGTTTCTTATAGATAAGCGTGGTTTGTGGGTCTACAGAAAAACCTATTATTCGCATTTATATTCATCTTTATAACAGACTTCTGAAAGTGCATTAGACCAGGCCCCTGACCACTTCTGGATCTTTTTAATTTTGCAGCAGCCATTAAAAAAAAAAAAAAGGAAAAAAAAAAAACAGGAACCTTTTAAAGTTTCATACACTGAAAATTCAGAACAAAAGAAGCAGATGAGTTATCCAAAGTCACTCAGAAGAGGTGGTAAACACGAAACGGCAACCGGTGCTTTAAACTGACATTAAGAGTAATGTAATTTAAATTTAAAAAAAAAAAAAAAGGAAGAAAAAGAGAAATATATCCATTTTGTTTCAACTATTTTTGTTAAAAACTCTTCTGTCACAATACTGTCATTTCTGGCTTCAGGTTAGTCCTTTCATGTTATGTGCTTGGACTGGCCTTTGTCAAACAGATATGCTTTTCCGGAAGCTGTTCCCATTCATATGCCATTGTTCATGCCTTAAACAAAATATGAAGATGTACAGTAAGTAATTTTAAAATATGTATCCTTAGGCTTGTGTAAAGGGCAGATTTTTAAGGCACTAGAATTTTATTATAGAAATATTGGAGAACCTGCATTATTTAAAATCAAAAGACAACAGCATTCTAACTATATTTCAGAGGAATGAGATCTACTGTACATGCTTTAGCTTTGGGAAGCTGACTCTATAATCAGACTGAAAAGAAACTACTAAATGGTTGAATTTCATGCAGTTTTGGTAATTGCATATGAATTGCTACTCAGAAAGTTCATGACTGATGCTGAAATGCAATCATCACTGTTACAGTATCACAGTGAATCTTAATTTCCCTGCTTATACAATTAGAAATTTCTAAAGCTTTGCAGGATTAAAACTACAGAAAGAGTTCATAGGAAGACTTCTGGCTTCTCCCTAGAAGCTGAATAGTACTGTAAATGCAACTGTTTCCTGCCACACACACTGTTTACGTTTCTGGCAATGTTTTTTCCCCATCCACTGTTCTTATCCAAATTCATATTTCAGAATATGGCAGAGGGTCCCATGCATTGTAGCTAACAACTGCTACCTTTATTGCCAAAATAGCTTTCGTGCAAAATTATATTTTACAGTTTTTCATAAAGTAATTCTATATTTTTTGATTAAAAACCAAGTCTCTTATGTGTTGCTAAGCCTCGGTTAATATGTGTGGGAGAAGGCTTGGCACTTTCTGTTTGAAAATCTCTGAAACATTAAACAGGAGGAGGGCAGATTTTGATAAAAGGAAAAAAAGTAATTTTATTAAGTAAAAAATGCATTCCATATGGTATGATCTAGTCTTCCATTTATGCATTTGTTACACATCCAGGCACTGATGATAGGTTAGATTTCATGCATATATGGTCTATTTCTTTCTACATATACGCAGTGTACATAGTGCACCTGAATTTTTGTATTTAAGATTGATCCCAGTAATGAGACCTAAAAAAATTATTAGATATATACATGATCCTGCCAGCAAAGCTACCTGGACAGTTCTCTGTAGTTTACCACACATACACAGCTCTCCACCTGCTTCTTCCTTTTGCAGAGTTGGGTTCTTGCAGAACTGAGATTATTTAATGTGCATTTAGTTCTCCCCCTTGTTTGTATGGCAAAGCAACTGGCAGAGCAACTAGCTGCTAATGAACTCCAATTTCTGCAGACAGTCCTATTATCAGGAAGAATTATGAAAACCTAAAGAAAAATATTGAGTAGACTTTTAAGAATTGTGAATGCTTCTGAATTGCTTATGAATAGCTGGTATGAAAGAACTGTGCAGATTAACAAAATTTTGTCCAAAGAAATCTGAGTTACTCAAAGAACGATATCTTTTTCTTTCCTAGTTGAACCTCATCTAGTCTGATTTTTTTTGTAGTTCTGAAATTGCCATTATAAGAAAATTAAAATATTTAAAAGTTTGGTGTTTTAATCATATTTGGTTAACTTCATCGTACTTGCTTTAATGACATTACATTATGAATCAAACTGGCACATTGTGTGCAAAATAGCAGTGAATTATTCTGTGTCATGTTCCTTAAAAACATTACTAAACATCTGTCCACCTCATTCTCCAGTCTTTATGTGCAGTTCACCGTGACATTGGAAAGCATTACGTGTGTATGACTGCAGGTACATTTGAGGGACAGAAACTAGGTCTTTTTTTTTTTTAAGTTTTTTTTAAATTTAAATACAGAAATAAAATCTTTAATTTCACAGTGTTCTGCTAGTACTCTGTGATTGCCATTATTTGCAATGCAAACTGAAACTCGGAGAAAAATAAAGAAGATATTGCTGATTTACTTATTTTTACAATTGCTTATTTGACGCTCATTGAAATAAAAATAGCATTAACGTTTGTAGAATTAAACAAAAATCTGTGATATGCTAAATCTTTGTATTGAAGGCACTTTTAAAATTTACTGAATATTAAATTAGTTCATCAGTAAGAGGTGGAAACACAAAACAATGCATCACAAAATACTTCCAGTCTTAATCAGAAATTGAAAAGTGCTAGCAGATATACTATAAAGCAGTTTCTTATAGTGCAGAATTCTCTTGATTCTGTGCAAAATATTTTATTTATATTTTTACTGTAACCTTGGGTGATACCATCACATATTTTGTGCTGTTTCTAAAGAGAATGGGTTAACAGAGGATAGGTCTGGGGGCTTCTATTCAAATTATAGCTTTTAGACAGCCTATGAAATTTCAGCAGCACTGAGTCGTGTGGGATATTGGACTCTCCACGTCCCCTGCCAGTGTAGTGCAGGATAGGCTTTCCCATGTTGCAAAGAGAAAGCACCATTGCCTCCTTTGCAGCCTGGCACCCATTGTAAGCGCCTGCTGCTTTTCAGCAGGGCTACTGTTCAGCCATCCGTTCCCAGCACATGGGATTTTTCCACCCCAGCTGCAGACGTTTGCACTTCCTTTGAACTTCACAAAGAATCTTCTGGCCCAGTCTTCAAGCTGAGCAATATCCTTCCAATTGAAGCTCTGCCATTTGGCATGCCGTCTCACCCTCCTAATTTAATGTCATCTGAGAACTTGTTAGCCTGTAGCCTACGTCTTTATCCAGGTCACTGGTGAGATGTTGATTGACATTGGCCACAAAATTCACCTCTGTAGAGCTGTCCTTTTGGGCTGCTAGAATGGTGTATGATCAGTGCTCCTCAAGCCTGGGATCTGGGCAATTTTCAGCCCACCTCACTCTGTTAATCCAGGCAGTATTTTCTTTTGAAAAGCATGAAAAATGCCTACCAACTCAGTAATTTAATTGCTGTAGGTTTGGTAAGTGATGAAAATTAGTGCAAAATGTTTGTCATTTAAAAGCTTTTAAACAATTTAAGAAGTTCTAACTTCCACTGCAAAGACATACCCTTTGCTTTTTCCTGTGTTTTCTCAAAACACATATTTCTGTATAAAATGCACAACTCTTATGCTTTAGTTTCACAATAGTGAACTGTACTTTCAATTACTATTTTAAAAATGTACCTTAATTTGTTTCCTGTTCTGGTACTGTGGATATGATAGGGTAATAATAACTCTTTTCATCAAATGTAATGTCTTATAAAGATTTAATGTGGCTTCATTCCTGCTTTAGATCTTCGTTAACAACATGGTAGATTTCTTGGCATATTAGAACTTGTCATCTTACTGGGAGACACTTCTTGAATTAATTGATTTTCACATATCATTATGATTAAGAAGTCATCTAGACACCCATTCTAATTTTAGATAGATACAAGTTGCATGAAATAAACTTTTCTTCTGGTATTTGGTTTTAAAAATGAACTCTCACTGTAATACTCTTTTCATCTTACAAATAAGTCACCTTTTTGTTTTCTTATGTAGAACTTCCGACTCTGAATAAGCTTGCATGGCATTTGTGGATTTTATTTGAATAGCATATGCTAGGCATATGTCCAGTATTGCAGTCCATATACATGATACAGTTTTGAAAGACATTGCCCTTAATTCCCTACTGAACACTGTCAGAGCTGTGTGCAAAATGATTACACAAACCTTAAGGCGCACTGGGAGCCAGTGCTGGTCCTGCCTTCGTGGGTACCTGGTGAGAAGTTTTATCTGGGCCATGCCCTCTGTTTACCATGGAGGTAACGTGGGATTTTCTCACCCTTGAGCTAGTGCAATGCAGTCTTGTTTGTAGAGTGTCTCAAAAAATCCGAATTTTTAGAAATACCCTGGAAGGGAGAGGATGTTTATTTGTACTTGCACAGAAACCAGGTCTGAATATGGCAATTCTGAAAGTTTTGCAGAAGTTGCTTTCACTAGTAAGGCTCTGTTAGTACAGGGAAGGTTCATGTGGTCTAGTATTGTCTAGTGTAGAGATAAACACTAGCTGCTATCGTGCTGATGGCTGCAGTCATAGTCTGAGGAATTACCTCTTGTTTTAGATGTCATTAATACTGCAGCTCCATAATGAAAGTAAAGGAGTACTTAGGTTTGAGAGTATGGCCTAGCTGAGGGAAGGTGATTAATGCTGACAGCTATGTGGAAGAAACTACAATGGCCTCACTGGTCACCCCGTATTATACACAGACTTGGGAGAAAGCTACCAAAGTTTACTGTGTCATGTAACCATTTACCATGGCAACTACCAGGGCTGAAAATACTAGCTTGGGCTTTCTACCTGGCTGTCATTAAGTAACAATTGTCAAAATTGTATAAAACTTGAATTTGCTCTTCACGGCACATGTTAATAAAAGTTGAGGTAGGCAGGGACACAGTGGCAATCAAGGTTTTTTGTTAATGTGCTCAAAATTGTGTAGGTATATTTAGTATAAGATGTAATATACTTTTCTACTTTACCATCCCTGCTGACTTTTTTAAGAGTTCTGGTATCACTCTGAAGTAATTTAACTAAGAAAGTTGTTTTTGTTTTATTTAATGGAAGAATATATATGTGTATTACTAAAGGTTTAATTTTTTCTTGGGAGGATATTTCCCTCAGCTCCATTAAAGCAGTGAATGGCACCCACAAGAATGTTGCAAATCTCAGTAAGCTCAGAGAGAAAGGGCTTATTTACAGCAATTTTTTTTTTGTATTCTATATTGCAAAAGCAAATACATTATTTGCTCTTTAAACTATGGATGGAAAACTCCTTCATTCATTAGCTTTTGTGTAAGCTACATCTTTCTTCCACTAAACTGAAAAGCCTCTTTATGGAAGGATTTTTATATGCTGTTTTGCAGGTTTAAAAAGCGATACCAATGTACTCATAGGTGTTTTATGTGCCCATCTCCTCCTTTGTCAAGTTCTGTGATATTATAGAGACATCGTATCTCTTTTTTTTTTTTTTTTCCCCCATCCTTGCAATGTTTGACAAACCTCAGAAAAGAAGAGGGAGGAAGAGACTACAACAGAGAACCATGAGAATAGTCACAGCAGATCTGTGGGAGGCACAGCTTTAACAAAATAGAAAGTTTTCTAACTTCTGTGAACGAAGATGTCAGCAGAGATACTGAATCTGTTTCAGGCGGGTTATCTTAATACCATTTTTCTTTCATGATCCATGACAGCAAGAAAAAAGGGAAGCTTGGTGATATTTGTTTATAATTAATTCTAAAGGTGAAGGAATGTTATTATTTCTTTTATAAACAGAAATTCAGCATTTGGCTGAAGGTGTATTGGTAATGTGGACAAAGAGCATTACATATTTTATAAATAAGGAAACCGTGAAGTTGAAATATATAACCAGCAGTGTGTAATATGTTCTATCTTGACCTATGAATAATTCATTGAAGTATGGTAAAGCTACTTATTCATACTCCTGGAGCAATGACCCAGATGTTGTCTCCTATGAAACACTAAAATGTATTTCCATATTGATTGCTGCTTTTAATGCTTTGCATTAATGAGAGAGAGAGATGCGATGGTAATGTACAATGTTGCTGGTCCAGAACATTAAGGATGAAAAAAAAGAGAATACAGGAGGAAATTCCATCAAAAAGTCAGAAGTGGATACCTTATCTTTTACACCCCAAGCTTCAAAATGATGTGCTGTACAAGAGCCGCACACACAGTGGTGGTAAATACTCAATCAGAACTATTCTTCTTCATTGATGTACCCACTCCTTGTACCGGTCAGTGTAGCCACACATGCAAGATCTTTGAAGCTGCATTACTATTTATCATTACGCTTTTGGCCAGGGGTTGATTTGTCAGGTCTACCGAGGACAATCAGTGTTAGAGTCAGGATAGCAAACTCATATTTCTTTCCAGTAGTCCTGTGCAAATGCTTTCTCTCCTCCTTTGTTAAATTCACCCGAACAAGAAATATTACAGTAACATTTTCAAAACTGATATAAATTTATTCCTCAGTATTTTTACAGGCAAAGAAAAATTCAGTGTAGCTTCTTTAACTGTGCTGAAGAAATACAGACAAGACCTTCAATTGTCTTCGCTTAATATTTTATAAAATATTTGAGATTGGATCACCAATAATAAAACTATACATAAATATGTTAAACTTGCTTTGTCACCTATCTTGATGTCAGTGAAAATTATCATTCCAATTTGAGTTTAGAAATTGGGTCTGCTTAGTTGTTGAAATAAGTATTAGTGGTATTGTTTAGTTGAAATAGAGTATAACAAATTCAGATCTCAATAAATCTTTTTTTTTTTTGGCTGAATCTCAGACAAGACCTGACTATGAGCTGAAAAGTAAATGCTGATGAGTGTATTTTGATATACACTAATAAATGCAAAACCAGCAACTTCTACTTGAGTTAAGCTTTCACACTCCTTAGCAAGTGCACTGTTCTTGTTCTTAGCAATTATTTCTAAACTAATTGTTTTCAAACATTCATTCTACACTGTCACGGTTTTAAACATAGCTGGCAACTAGGAACACGTAGCTGCTCACTCTCTTCCTCCTGCCCTGGTGGGATGGGGAGAATTATTGAGGGGGGAAAAAGGAAAACTTGTGGGTTGACATAAAGGTAGCTTAATAGGACAACAAAGGAAGACAGAATACAGGAATAATAATAGTAATAGAATGTATGAAACAAGTGGTGCACAAGGAATTGGTCACTTGCCTGATGACTGGTACCCAGCCTGTGTCTAAGCAGCAATCCCTGAGCAATGAACTGTAGCCCCTGGCCAGCTTCCTGTTTATGTTCTGAGCATGATGTTATACGGTATCAAATATCTCTTTGGCCCACTTGGGTCAGATGCCTGGCTGTGCTCCCTCCTAGCTTCTCATACACCTGCTCACTAGCAGAGCATGGGAAACTGAGGAAGTCATTGATTTCTTAGCAGCAACTGAAAACAGAGGCTACTGGGAAGGAAAATTAACTCTATCCCAGCTGAGCATAAGCATTACCTGACAACAACTAAAACAATACATGTTATCAACATTATTCTCATACTAAATCTAAAACACAGCAGCTACTCAGAAGAAAATTAACTGTATTCCAGTTGAAACCGGGACACTCGCTCTAGGAGTTCATTACATGTGAAGCTTGAGTTTTAAAAATTGAACAATGTTTGGAGCTCCACGGAAATGAAGAGTGGTGCCTCTGTCTTGTATATAACGCTCAGATCTTGTTAAACCTCTAGCTATCGGAGTCGGGTGGACCTATAATACTTACTAAAATTTCATCCTTCAAGCAAAAAGAAATATGTCAGCTTTTCTACATGGGATTCTTCTTTGTATATTGATTTGTGTCTATGTCATTTACTATAAAATGCCTAAGAAATCAAGCTGTGCTAGCATTTGGTGTCTCAAAACTTTTCCTTCACCAAAATGCATAGCAAACTCCTTGTTCTTTATCTGCTACTGCTAGATTGTCTGAAGCAGATATTTTATCTAGCATGTAAAAAGCCATCATAAGATTCAGCTACTGTGGTATCCAGAAAGATCATTATGCTAGTTCTATATCAGGATATTAGGTGTATCTTTTTTTACTGGTTGTAACCAGTAGCAAGACTCTTCTTTGGGTCTTTATCTACTAACCTTTGTATAATTAACTGTTTTGTGAATTATGATTTCTCTGTATTTTCACGGTAAAAAATTATGTATTTTCTCTCATTTTTGCATAAAGTTAATATGAATTGGGAATAATGTCACACTTTTTCGGTGAGATTAGATCCTGCAGGCATAAGTATGAAATGTAGGAAATGTTAGTATTTATACCTTGCTCAGACTCTGAGAATGTCATTAGAAGAATAAGGTTTAGATTAGTTGTCAATTTTACACTGCCTTACTGAGCTTTTTTGCTTTTAATGGCCTTTAATTTCAGGTGGGAAACAGCCCTGCACCAATTCTTTAGCAGCCCAAAATGTCAAAACCTAAATAGCTAAAAAAAGCTTTCTTTGCTGATTGACTATATCACTGTGCTATTCTACAAAAAAATCCACATGTGTTGATTTCTCGCATACCTCTTTGTGTAGCATACTTGTAAATGGAGGTACTCAGAGTCTTTCTACTGTGGTTATGCTCTTTTTGGCTAGAAAGGTATAAAGAAACCCGCTTCCTGTTTTTTTAAGATGAATTTTAAAGGCAAATGGTTGCTTTCTAGAAGCATAACATATAAAGGCGATAATACTTTTGAGTACGAGGTAGATAGTGTCTGTTTTAGAGGCAAATAACAGACTGTAACTAGAAAGGGTGTGTGTCCCTAGATGCACCAGACAAATTTTTTTCTGGTGTTTGAAAGCAATAGAAAACTGTTACTTATGGGAAAGAAAGCAAGAAGCATTTATGTACCCTGCTATCCAAATGTCGCAGAAGGAATTATCTTTGAGCCCTGTAATATTAAACCTTGCCTGCAGCACCCTTAATTTTGTTTTCAGAAGTTAACTGTGGACTTCTATAATGAGATGAAGAAGAAAAGGATACTGGAAAAAAAGAAGCCAGTACTCTAATTTCTAACTCAGTAGAAAAGTGATTTGCAAATACTCATTTTGAAAACTGTATAGACTACTTAAAGTATCATGATTTTCAAAAGTGCAAGTTTAGTCCTTCATATTACATTAATTAATTTAAAACATAAAACAATAACTTTGATTGATCTTGATTGCTTTCCTGCAAATGCATCCATTTGTCATTGACTATTCACAGGTTTATAATATCTTTCGGAATGATTCTTCTTTACATCTTATTAATTCTGCCTCCAAATACTGGCTGTAATTATGCCTGTGAAAACTATTCTGTTGCTCACAGTTTCTAAGCATCAGCAGCTGAAGAATATAATAGGTTTGATAGAATTTGTATATTCCAAATCAATAGACTTTTGTTTCACATGCAAGAGTTAATCAGTAGCAAACATCTCAGCTTTTACTTTTCTGCTTCATCTGCTTGGACTCTGATCTTGCACAAGTATCAGTACATACTTAGTATAAATATTACAAACAGTCTCATTGAAATCAGTTTAAAAGATGTAGGTACTGAAGTTCAAGTAAAATGTTCAACATTGACGTTCTTAAGAAATCAAAACAATGTACCTGCTTACACTAGGCTTTATAGTACTTGATTTTTTAATTCCTACATGCACAAACAAATGCGCACCTATGCAGGTGAGGCTGAGCTGCTGTTGATACTCCATTGAACTCTGAGCTTCCAGGTGAGTGGATGATCTAGCTGCCCAAATGTATTTCAGCTGTAGGCCTAATATACAGTCAAGCCTAGATATTCAACTAGTTTTATTCACAATTTTGAACATGTGCACTGCCTTGTGGAAGATAAATTTGTGAAATAACGTTGGTTTGACAGCTTGCCAGTCAGAGCAATATATTTGGCTTTTCTTTGACTCTCTCGCATTTTGGGACCTTATTCTGGGACTTGTAGTAGTTAAAACCCAATTAACTTCATGTCCCTGCAAAGCTCAATTATGTATGACATTTGGAAGGAAGAACAGGAGATTAAATCAATGACAATTCATCATATTAGGTCTCATTCTGGCAAGCTTAATTGTAAGAATATCTGCAATTCCTTTCTCTGTTTCCTTGTACTTTTGCCATGATTGTGCCAACCCAAAGTGAGGGTACTGTATACCGATTAAAAAAGGAGGTGAATATTTCTCATTTGTGAAGAAGGGGGTGGCTTACTAAGAGTGTGCTCCTAATATCAGCCTAGAAAAATGTGAATGTGAGAAAGTGCCTACCCTCTCTCCTTCTAGGCTTTAGCACATAAATAGAACTGCGTTTTTTGGTATGTCGAGTTCTCTGGCTACTTCAGAGATTGAATCTAGCCAGGAAGAAGCAGTGAAAAAACAGTTTTAAGTTCCCGTGTAATGAAGCTGCAACACTTATGCTGTGTCTTTGCACTTGTGAGTTGGTTTTGAACATGCTGTTGTAGTAATCTAGAATGCAGATGAGGCCTCATGCTGACTACCTCTCATGCAATAAAAACCAAGCCCATACAGTAGCTAATGTTGATTACAGTCGAGCTTTTTTTGGCCACACGATTCAGAGAGGGCGTAGTGGAGAGAATAGTAAATAAAAGAAGTTAATTTAATTAAGACTTTATTCCAGTGATGTATGTAGTATACACAATACCCATAATGCCAACTCCAACTGGGGGATGTCCTACAGCCTCTGGTAGGAAATAAAGGTGAACTTGGCTATGCTGTAGTTTATGTTGTGCTCTAAAGTGTAACAAAAGATGACGTCTATTTCCTTCAGGCTGAGCCAGATTTACTAGGACATTGTGTCCAAAAACACACACACAATTCTAGTTTTTGAGGAAACACGATGCTCTTTTACCTGTTGCAATGTAATTGGATAATGCATGTACAAATGACTTGTTTAGCCTGCCAATGAATGTTGCTAATGCCTTACCAAAAAAAAAAAAGCATATTTTTTGTATTTTTTTCCTCAGAGGCAAATCCAAACAATGCTAGATTTGGGAAACTGTTTACTGAAAAGCATTTTCTAATAGATCCCTGAAGAAGTGCAATTGTGTAATTATTATTGTTCAGTGCATACAGTACATTGTCTCCATCACTCTGTACACTGCTGCTATTAGTGCTTGTTCTAATAAATCTCAATGTACACTGTTTAAACTGTTGTCATCTGTGTTCTGATTTATTAACATAAGAAACAGTTTAGAATATGGTTATTGAATGAACTGTGTGTTGTAACTACTTAAGTGAATTGTCTGCTAATTGTAAAATTCTTAATATACATTGTACAGATTGATTTTGGAGAGGTGGGTGATAGTGGCAGCAATAGCATTGAAACACTGTCTTCCTACTAGCATCGTCCTGTTCCTTTCGAACCTTTTTCCACTGCAGGATTATTTTTATAAAACTTTTCCCATGCAATTCTCTGTGCAGTTCCTTTAGATCTGGCAGGAGCTACCAACTGCAGTCTCAGAAGATAATTTTCTTTTTGGCAGTTCCAGTTTTATCTTTGTGCTACAGCTGGTAAGAGCCTTTTGCTTGTTTTGTTTACTTCAGCTTGCTCTGTATGATTAAAGGGAGCTTGCTGTATGTTTCTCAATTTTTATGAGAGAGTGTAGGGAAAATGGTTCCTGATGTTCTCTATTAAAAATGAAAAAAGAGGTGAGGAAATGAAAAGAACCCAAAACTACTTGGCACCTACCCCTTCTGGCATCTTGGAAAAATAACAGCATGTGGTATTTTTCCATTATGCGTTCTTGTGAGTTGTTCAGCCTTTATATCAATTACATTTTATTTTAAAATGAAATCATAATAGAAAACAAGGATTTGGTTGTGAGGAGAAGTTAAGATTTTTGTTGTTTCTTGGCATTATAAAAAGAACAAGTGTTCAAACAGTCTGGAATGCTGCCTGAGCGGAAAGCAATAGAAAAGGAAGGAAAAACAGTTTTCATGAATGGCAGTGCTTTCTTTCCTGTGTCAGAGTACACATCTGATCTTGTCCAAACCCGTGCTCTGAGCTAGGTTGTACACCGGGAGCTTATTAAACCCTGTTAAACAATTCTGTGAGTGAAATTCAGCTCTGGTTTCATATTTATGTAGTTGGGATCCATACTTTGCCTCTGAATGTTTTGCAAAACAAATATAACACTTGTGGATGACTATTATTCAGCAAAACTACTGTGCATAACTGAAGGGTAAAAAGCTATCATCACTTAATTGACTGAAAAAAACAACACAGCAAACCTAAGGGAATAGATTAGCGTGCAAGAGTCCTGTGAGGCAGCACTACCAATCTGACATTTAATTTAGCATAAAAACTATTACTTAAGTATGGAAGTGAATTTAAATTAAATCTAGCCAAGAGACAGATGATACTTCTTCATAACCACAAACTTGTAGGCACTGTGGCGTGGTGAAGTGAGACAGAGTGGGAAGCTGTTGGTAAGATTTCATCCTGACTCAGCTAAAGGAGTTGCCCACAGAAAGCTGTTCCAAGTTTCACTGCTGGTACAAAAATCTGTTTGGATGTGATGACACACAGCATTTTCTGCCCAGCCAATGTATCAAGCCACATGGTTCTCCCAAGTTCTCATTAGCTTATTAAATATTTAAGTTGATCTAAATGTTAAAAAACACAAGTACGCAATATTGACAGTTTCTGCACCTGAATATGCAAAATTATTTTTCAAGTAAGTAATAATTACTAAATTAGTTTAAATGAAACTAACCTGAAATATCATCAAAACTAATGAGTGACTCTGGGCTAGCTGAAGAGGTACTCTATTTTGACTGAGCAGCGTGTCTAATTTTACTAGAGGCTAGTAAATAAAATGGCTTATATTTAAACTCTGCTTTTTTTTTTTTTCCTTTTTTTTTTTTTTTCCTGAAAGCTATGTCTAAGACATAACTATTAGGCAGGGTAACTAAGAGATAGACTAGGCTGTATATCCCATATTGGTATCTAGAGTGTGTATTAAGATTGGTAAACTAAAAAAAAAAATGAGAACAAGTTAATAAAGTATGTGGAAACACATTACAGACATGAATCAGTATGAAGAGGTTTTTCACCTGTGATTAGATAACATTTGTAATCACAAGGAAGAGTTCCGAAGTAAAATCAAATATGTAGTTGCTTTTCTCACTAATGGTTGACTGCCTGTATCTCCTTCAGCAAAGAAATGAAACTAATTACTAGCTCAAATTTCATGACTACCCCAGTTTTCTTGAGAAGGTTTTTTGATAAGTCAGTAGAAGGAAAAAAAGTATGATTAAACACTTCCAGAAGGTTACACTTGTTGGACTGCAAGTGGATACCAAGCTCTGGTAAGGAGGCGGAATTATTTTTCTTTTAGCTGATAAAAACTTAAGGTGTAGATTGTCTTTTTACTTCCTCTTTAGGTTATTTTTGAGGGCCTGGCATCACATTTAGCAGTCAAAGAAATGGAGGTGTTAATGGAACTCTTCAATTCTAGTTTCAGAGCCGATTTCACTTAGGTGCTAATCAGCCAGCCTAAGATGTTAGTCAGGCTGCTTTTTGTTTAATGACAATTTTTTATGTCACCTGTCTGTTAAAATGATTAGCATCTGGAAGCTACTCAAGTATCTTCTTACTTTATGCCTACACATGTGAAAAAAAATAAGTTAGGAAACTAGATGAGGAAGTAGTTTCATAGCATGAAAAGGAACAGCCTGAAGAAGCATAGCTGTGATTATGGAAGAGGATACTGAATTCTTGCATGCCCTACAAACACCTACTTCATTTTGTCTGTTTATATAAATACTCTATCCAAAGATCTGAGAATGCTTTAGAATAATAGTCAGTTCTTGCAGTATGCTGCTCAGGGAAGGGATTTTACCACAGCCACATGCAGCAGGTTTCACAGACTGAGGTTAATTGCCCGGTATCACAGAACAGCTGGTGGCAATAACAAAAATAAATCCAGTTCAAGCATGCTGCTCAGATTAAAACAAGGAGAAGCAGTGAAGAACAAGAAGTGTCTACTACTGAAGGAAATATTGTAGAGAGAGAACTGTACCAGCTCCCATCAGACAGATTAGCATGGACAATGTGAATTACATCACAGCGTACAAATCCTTTGATTTTTAATCTTTCTTCTGACATAGTGGCATAGCAGCAGCTCCAGTCCTGCATCCTCATATAGGTGGATGCGCAAGCCCACAAAGCTGCCCTTTGACACAGACGCAGCCACTCACCCATGCAGGGAAAAAGGATTCAGCTTCCTCCAAAGGAAAGGCAGCATTGAACCTACTTTAGGTAACGCTGGTCATGCTGGCTTGTTTGTTTCTGGATTTTGTCTTCACAAATTAATAATGATAGATGATGAAAACAGCTTCATCGTGTGCAGTAATGTTTATGTAACAAATGACCACTTCTTTTGGTTGAAACATGCCTGCTTCACAGAGTAATTTTAAATGCAAACAAGCAATCTCAGCAAATTTCTCCCCAGAGTACTACTTCTGAATTTCTTCTTTGCAGCTAACACACCCATCTGCCCATTAAAAGGACTGCCAATACTATTAGGGCAATTACAAAGAAGCAAAAGCTGGGCTTTTTCATATAACTTAGTCAGCGATAGTCATTTAATGTTATGTTATTAAAAAGACAGACATGAGACAGATTAAGTAGTCTGCACGTCCATGAACAAAGATCTGAAACGTGAAAGGTAAGTCTGCGGGTGAGCATATAAAACCATGACTAGAACGTATGCTTCTTAATCTCTTTTGTGTTTCCTTTTCATCATTAACATGGCTCTAGTGAGAAGGCAGTGAAGTGCTACAAAGGAGCCAGCTGTGCAACACATTCGCTTTTCATCAAGTGAACAGATGTCACTTGTATAAAGGTGAAAGGGGGATGATGCCAATCAAAAGCTATAGAGAAGCCAGTTGAACTCCACATCTTGTAGCCTTTCATTGTTGTAATGCTCACAGTACAGTGCAGTTGTTAATACTCTGATTGCTGGGCAAGTGTCATGCTGTAATACAGCGCCTCTTGGCACAAGATTTATCTTTTTTGTGTACTGTAGCACAGACTATGAATAAGTAGTATCGTTGTCATTCACTATTAGTATTACTGAGTGTGTGTATCTGTCTTCCAATTGACCGTTAAAAGTGACCTTGAAAATAATTTAGACATCCCTAATGGTATGTTTTAGATACCAGTATAGAAAAGAAGAAGAGTGTTTTCAGTTCCTTTTACATTTTTTTTTCAAATCCATTCTAACTGGTGAAGAAACTTCTCCTGCACAGAAGTCCAACATAAGGAAAACATAAAAGTCCATTAAAATACTTAATCTATAGGAGGTTATTATTAAAATTTTCTCCTGAGACTACAGATAGTAGTGGACTATTCACAGGAAATAAAATACCCTTTAAATGTGGGGAACTTAAAAACATTTTAGAACTAGGTTTCTGATGAGTTGCCTCCTCAAATTTCTAAGTTCTCTAATTTTGATATGGTCTATTTATCTTGCTGCCCAGAGAGGTTTCCCTAAGGAACCAGTTCAGTTTCAGATACACAAGAAGTGACTACATTTTATTTTACTGCTTTACTAAATTGAGAGCTTAATAAAGTAAGTGTACACAAAACTAAAATATTGCCATATCTGATTTAATTGTTCCCCTGTAGTGCATAATTAAAATAGCATTTGTGAACTGATTAAAATTTTTCACTGCACTAGAACTATATGATAAAGGAATCCAACGTGGAAGTGTCACTGCTGAAGCTAATTCTACTGCAAACGTTATAGCAGTTTACTGATTCCTCCCCAGGGAAGGAGGAGGAGCAGGTGCTGATCTCTCCTCTCTGATGACCAGTGATAGGACCCAAGGGAAGGGCAGGAAAATGTGCCAGGGTAGGTTTGGGTTGGATATTAAGAAAAAATTCTTAACTCAGAGGGTGGTGGAGCACTGGAACAGGCTCCATAGGGAGCCTAACAATATTCAGGAAGCATTTGGAAAATGCAGTCAGACACATGGTGTAAATTTTGGGTTTGTCCTATGCAGGGATAGGAGTTGGACTCTGTGATCCTTGTGGGTCCCTTCCAACTCAGGTCATTGTGTGATTATATGAAAACCTGCATGTTGCTTTAACTTTCTTTTCTTCCCACAATTGTGTGTAAATACATAAAGCTTTGTGAGCCACACTCACTGCAAGCATTATGCCAAGTGACCCCCGTACCACAGCAAACTCCTAGTTCAGGTTTTCAGCATAACGGTGGTTCTGCTTTCACACTCAGGAACTCCAAAGTAGTATAAGTCACGGTATTAAACTAATTGATTTTTCTTACACTATAGAGTCTCTAGACAAGTTCAACCTTGACAGGAGAAAAAAAAAAGTCTAGTGCTGTAGTTAAAAAGAAATCACAGCATATATGCGACAAGGAACATAGTTGGGCCCATACATTGTTATTTTTGTTATCTACTGAAATGTAAGAGGATCTGTATTACACAGATTCTTGCTTTCTAGAGAAATACTCATGCCATCTGCTGGAAAGTTAGGGAATTTAGAAGGCAATTTTTTCAGTACCATTTTATTATGCTGGACTTTAGGTGTTAAATTCTTGCACTTCTTCCTCTGTAAAGATCTCTAGGTAAATATAACGTAGTTCAAAGGCACTTAAGTCAGGTGGCCTGGTAACTGACAGCACCTTTTTGTACACTAAGAGTATATTAAACAAATTAGTAGCATAATTTTGTACTGATTATGTGGGCTTAACCCTTTCCAGTGAAGAACCAGCTCAATTTATCTGTTCAGTTAACACTTAAAGACTTATATTTCCTCTCAACTGACTGGTTAATCATGCTAAATTGATGATATGGTTGACTATAATGAGAAACAAATTAAAGCCAGATCAGTTCATGTGTACCACAGAAACATAAAAAATCATGTACAGATGATTCTAGATTCCTAGATTGAAATTAGTGAGATAATTCCACATTTTCAGTTCCTTGGGCAAGCCTCTAGCTTGCCTGCACCTTAGATGAGCCTATAATTCATTTTTAGATACCCCATAATTACAGGTATCCAGCATTCCTGCAGGGATAGTATAGGATAACTATCTAATAATAAAACATATATCATTATGGAGTTAACTAAAAATTACAAAAAACATTCTTCATCCTCAAATGTTAAAGAGAAAATAAGGTTGCTCTTTAAACTTTACTATTAAACAGTCTCCAGGTTCATATTAATATGATGTTAGGAGAAAACACAGTATTTACATATCAAAATTCTCAGCTCTATGTAACTAATACTTGCTGCTCTGTTACTACTCCATGTTACTACCCATTGTAAAGAAACGGGACTCCTCTTGCATGTGAAGTAAACTCTTGCTGCTTGCTGCAGGTGACAATACAGCAAAGAAACTGTACAACACAGAGCTGAATAAGCTACCTTGAAGCTGCTCCCCATGTTGAGGCTTGTGATGTTCTTAGGCAAACTTGCAGACACCTTTAGTCTGTGGGGACAGACAATGCAAAACAGAAGCTGAACAGAGCATGGTAAATAGGATCAGAGACCAGAGTTAAGCTAGAGTTACAGGGACAGGAAAATAAATAAAAAAAACCACAAAAGTAGAGCATTATATCTTTACATCACTTCATATTTTTTCTTGCACAGAATTCCACTTTCCAACTATAGATGAACCTGCCCTGCAGATGAATCAGCAAATGAGGCTTCTGCCGGTAAGTCTTCAGATTTTTTTTTTTTTTAGGAATTAGAGGCAGAAGGAGTAACACAAAGAAAGTGTATTCTCATAGGGAAACTGGAGGAATAATTTTGTCTCTGACACCAACACTGGGTTCGTATCTGTTTTGAGTGGGCTCACTTAAGAACAAAGGTCATCACAGCTGGATACTAGACAAATGGGGTGGGGGGGGTGTTTGATCATATTTTTTCATTTATTCTTTAAAAACGAAATGAAAGCCCACTTCTGCTTCCCCACTGCTCCCATCCATCTCTCATCTCATGCTTTGGCCCAGGTATTTATGAAGACCTCCCCACCACTTACTCCCTGGCTAAGCGTTCACAGGTAGGTGATGTAACTGCTGCTGAAAGGCAATATGCTCTCAGCAGACCTACCAGCTTTCACGAATGTGTAATTCAGGCGATCTCCCAGAGCACATCTGGGCTGATTTCTTAATAAAACACTAGAATTCAGCTGCAGCCAGGATCCAATTATACAAAAGTAACTCCTAATGTGAAGTTAAATGTTGCAAAATTACTGTCTTCTGTTTCTAAGATTTTGATGTTCTTTTGCTTTTCAAACAGTGGCATTAAGCTGCCAAGGAGAGGGCAACAATTTCCCTATCAGTTTACATTGGTAATTAATTATTCATCATACAGAATTAGAGAGCTTAACTGAAGGTCTTTCAGAGAAGTCTCCAGCAATGCACCATAGAAGCTTGGTAGCTAAGATCCGAAATGTAAATTAATCTAAAAAAACAGTGTGACAGCTTTAATTTATTTTTTTTTAAAACATATTAACTTGTTTGAAAGAACGTTGTAAAAGGAATTGAACATGGGCTTGATTTCTGGAAGTTATACTTGATACGGAGCTTTTTAATATTATCATTACTAATGTCATAATATGTTTGCTGCTGCAACCAAAAATTTTGTTAAACAGGTTGGTGATGGAGGAAGACTAATTCCAGTGCCCAGTCTCAGTGAAGCTGATAAATACCAACCTCTGAGCCTTGTGATTAAGAAAAGAAAATGTTCTCTTTCAAAAAAATCTAAATTTGCTTCAACACCTTTCACATTAAAAGACATTCTTCTAGGGGAGAAAGAAATTTCTGCAGGTAAGATTTTTATATTTTTACAAGGTAGAAAAAAGCATGTTTTCTAGTAAATACAGAACAGTAGCTATAGTTTAAATTGTGCAGGCAGTATGGTTCTTTAGGACATGGGTAATAAAGTTTATCTTTCTTATTCATGTAATAAATAGTTAAGACAAAAGTACAATTCAAACTGGTTAAAAAACCCCAACTGTCTGGAAAAAGAGTTAAAAAAAGTCAATAATGCTAAAACACCTTGATATTTTCTGAACTTATATGAAATAAATTCTGTGAAACCTTGTATTTTTTTCACAAATTGCAACAGATTTGCCATACGTGTATTGATGTCTGTTAATTAATTGCTACTTAAAATTTGGATTTGTTTTTCACCTTTCTCTGTATACTTGCTTTTACATATGTAAGAATGTTCTGTAGCTTTTCTGTGCTAGGCATCCCTAGTGAACTGGGCTCTGCACAGGCAGGAGCATTTGCCAGCACTATCTGACTGAAGTAATAGGATTTCCATAAGAGTTTTCCCCATGTTTGTAATCTTTTTTGAGTATTTAAAGCACTTGACTGTGTTTAAATGCCTTTGCTATGGAATATCAGACATTTTTGAGGAGATTCTGTGAGAATTAGGAGGTGCTATATTGAGCTATGTTGCCTGTATTTTCTTGTACATTCCATTGAGAAGTCTATGTAATTCTTGTTAGCAGGCTGTTTTCTCAGAAGTTTTATTACTTTATTTGCTTTTGAGCAAAGGTCTATTTTGACAAAAGTATTGGTCACATTAATTGAACAACAATTGCATTAATTAAAAACTCTACTAAGACAAACCTGCATGAGCACAAGACAGAAATACCAGTTGACCCCACAAAGGGGTGATTCCAGGACACAAGCGTGATGAAAAAAAATGGAATCTCACTAATCCTGCTAGCCTTGCATTCAGAACAAGTCAGCTGGCTTGTCCTGAATGAAAAAAATTGAAAAATCTCATTAAAAGGTCTGATAAAAAGATTGCAAAATCTCATTAAAGTCTCACAAAACCTTGTGAGCCTTTTCTGTAAAGGTTAGGTATCTTATGCAAAAAGTATCATCCTTTAATGTAAGCAAAGAACTTTTAAATTGAATTTCCTTTTTCATGTGACAAATACAAGTATTTGCAATATTTTTAGAATTATGAATCATACATGAACTTTTTTTTGCTAAAAATAAATGCTAACAGTATTCATACAAGGTGACTTTGTGTCAGTTTGTCCTAGAAGTATTAAAGGATTTAAAAAAAAAATTAAATCCCAGACTCTCAGATGTATTTGGGTGCTTAATCCCTGCGTTCTACCTGCTCTATTCATTTTAATTTGGCAACGAATGCATCTTAATATTTTTTTGTTAGTGTAACAGAAATGTATTTGTAAAGAAATCTTTATAGAAATACTTTGGCACCTACCCTTAGATTGCACAATAAGTCAATGAGAACATTCAAGTAAGTCAGAATTAATCTCTTGTTTTCCTTCAAAATAAAGTGACACAGTCCCTGGAATCATCAGACATACACAGAAAGTGTGGTAAGTCTAATTGTGTCAGGCCAGGAAAAGGCAGTGTTACTGGCACACCCCTGCCTCATTCGAAATGTAGCAAAACTGACCTCCACTGCATGTCAAATTTATGCAAGTACCAACAGCATACTTGCTGGTAAAAGTACTTTAGGAGAATAATGATAAGCACAGAAATTTAGAAATGGCCCCAGTCACCATTTTGTGCCCAGGATACATCACCTGCAGGAGCGTGGGCACAACTCTCTGAGAGAGTGGCACTGAAATCTCTCAGATCCCTTTGTGCTTCCTTTCATTTAGTCTTCAGTAGTAACCCTGATAAGTAAGTGCTTAATGTAACTCTGAATTTCACATCATCCTATTTGGTAGGAATGGTTGTACTCGATGATCCGGTGGGTCTCTTCCAACCTGGAGATTCTATGATTCTATGAAAACGGCCAAGTGCATTAGGAACAGTACCATTTATTCTCTTCTTGCTGTGTAAATATACTTCATTCAGACTTTTCACCACACCATGGTTATCTTCTTTTACTCAGGTGTCTCATCTTACCAGTTGCTCAACTATGAAGACAAATCAGATGTTTCACTTAATGGTAGAAGAGGAAATCAGATAATGAATGACGTTGGTTTTGATGTTGCTGGATCAGATTCTGTTGCCTTTAGAGCTTCATTTGGCATAGTGACCAAACATGAGGTTGAAGTACCAACATTACTTAAAGAACTTACTACAAGGTTATATTATATATTTTGTTTTCTGGTTCCATAATTATATTTCATACAGTTGGATTAAACCTCTGAAATGGTTAAGTTTTGATTACTTTTAGTCTATCAATAGCAGCCACCATCTGATATTTTCCAAGAGTCTCAAGTTGGATTGCTGGGATTAGACGCATGACCTTCTGCATTATACAGACTGTCAAATTTTTTTGAGTTAATTCTCATTGAATTACAGTGCATCTTTCAGGAAAAAAAAAAAGCCAGATAGAAAGAGTCCAATCAAGGTCTTCTCTGTGTTATTCCATACTACTGAAAATCTGAAATTTACTTTGAATGACATTACCCAACTTCAGGTTTCAGAAACAGGATTTCTTTGCCTTTGACTCATGCACTAAAGACCCATATGTATTATTACAAATGTAAGTACTTTAAGGTAGATTTGTCTGCTTGAATTTTTCATAACCCTAAGTGGCTCTTCTCTAAATGCAGTCTTCACTATTCCCAACATCCTTTTTGAGCTGTGAAGACTGAAAACAAACTTGGTATCCCTACAGAGGTGGCACAAAAGTCAAACACGTAGAACTAGTCGCATTGTATTTCTATGTGTAATTGTCTAGTTTATATTTCAAAAATTATCCTTTGGCCACACTGTCATCCCAGTGAATCCCAGTAAATTATTTACTGTGCATGATGTGATGTTTGGTATTTTCAAATATATATTGTTTTCTTGTAGTTATTTACCAAGCAGTGCATTTTATTTTGTATCCATAGCTTCTTTTGTTCTGTAGATATATATTCCTGGTTTACTTGTAACTTACAAATATTATCATTAATAATTGGGGGTGGGGGAAGATGTCCTTTCTCCTGACAAAAACACTCAGTGTTACAGGACTAAGAGCCAATGCCTGTAAAATTCTCCTACAAACAATGTTTTCATCATTATTCCATGTTTATAAGGGAGATTTTTTTTTTTCAGTTATAGTTAACACTTATCAGTTAACCAGTCTTTGTCCATTGAATGTATGCCAGCCTGTATAGGCTTTTAATCAAAACATTGCATCATCGTGTGCTTTATAGAAGCCCAAAGGTACGGCATTGCAGCTATTGCTTTTAGTATGTATTTTACATAAATTCTCACTGTCTGCTATGAATTACATTCATTAAAGAAAAGGTTATGAATTACAGTGTGTTGACAGTTCCCTACTGTCACTAAGAACAGTGTCAGATGGACAGTCTTGGAATTTTCCTGGATGTCCCAAATATCCTAACATTTGTACATTAGCATTTTCCTGGAATTTTTTAGTGCCTCTGCTCCCAAACACTGAAAATCAATATTAAATTTCCAGAAATCTCCTCAGTCAGTTGTTTTACTGCTATGTGGCAAAACTTACGGTGATTTATTTACTGATTTAAAGTTATAGATTCTATTAGCTGTTTTGGAAATTGCTAATAACCTCTGAATTTCCTTCCTGCCTCCCTCTCGATTTTAGGAAAATAAACTTTGATCATTGTCTTGTCCATCAATCAAGAAAAAGTAGGATGGAGATTTTGTGTGTGGTCATGGAAAGTATTAGAACTACAAGACAGTGCTCATTAACTGTCCATACTGGAATGCGTGGAGAGGCAATGAGGGTAAATATATTTGACAAAGTTCTATAACTTAAATGAACAAACGTAAAAAGCATAACATAAAAACATATAAATTTTACGGTGGGGTTTAGTTGCATATTTACTGATGTAAGCTCAGAAAGATCTGAAGTAAATCAATATTTTTACACTGATGTAAACTGAATGAAAAGTTGATCTTTTGTTAGTGTCGCTCGTGTGACTGAGAGATGGGAAATGCATGAAAGGACGGCTAGAAAATGAGCCATTGCTTTCGGTGAAGCCTCAGCAAAATTGTGGAATTTACTTCTTAGCATGAATATCTAATAAAGATGTCTTTCATAATTATATTAATCTTCTATAACACATTGGAACTTCAGGTTATTTCAAGGGTCAGCATCTTACTGCCTGTCTTACGTTCTTCCTCCATCTCCCTCTTGACTGTGTTCGAATAACTGAACCTACAAATCTTCTGAGGTTTGCCCATTACTGGTATTTATAAATCATATGCATAATTTTCAATGAATGATGCAGCCTAAGTTACTATCTCTGTATCAAACATTATTAGAATGCCAAGCTGTTACTATTACGTACTTCTGTAGTGAAATTAGATCTTCAATTTCAAAGCTTCCACCTGGCTCAAGATATACAGTTAATATATAATTTTTTTTTATTTTTTCATTTAGATTTGTAACTTTTTTCTTTTGATGCTTTTTCTATAGTTTCACATTATTGAGGATCAGAATTCTAAAGGGCGGGACAAAGCCATTGTTTTTCCTGCACATACAACTATTGCTTTTAGTGTATTTGAACTTTATATTCATTTGGATGGTAATTTCGGTAAGTCATATGCAGTATTGTCATTACTGCTATCATTTATAATGATCTGAATTTTAAAAAATTTCTTGCTCTTGGTATACATAAGCTCTGATCACGTACAATGCTTTGCTTTGATTTTATGCACAAGTAGTCTGATTTTCTAAGGGAAACAATTCTTGAAAAGATGAACAAGGCAGGTTCTAGAAGATTGTCTGTTGTGAAAACATTTTAAAAAAGTTAAGTATCATTTTGCAATTTTTATTAAATCCTACCATCCAAACCTCACTTCCTTGTATTTCTAGCTTGCAAGAACAGGCTGATGAGGCCACCTGATCAATTTTGCATCAAATAAGCAAGTAAAAAGACCCAAGTAAAGAAGAAAGTGTGCAGAACTAAACTAATATTTTTTTTCTCTTGGGGCTTTAATTTCAGTCTGATACATCATGTATGAGTATCTGAACATATTTAGGAAGAAATAATCACTATTACTGGAAACTAGTAAAAAAAATAATAAAATAAAAGCATAGCTCCTGTAAGTTTTTCTCCATTTGGGGAAGTGATAGCGCATATGCATTTACATTATTTGCACTAATTAAAGTGTAGCCTATAACATTATCAACCTTATCAACATTGTTTGTAATAAACCAGAAAGCCAATTTAGGATTTGATCTAGCAATTGATAATATCAACAGCAAGGCTCCCTGCTGACTAATGTTAGATAAAGTTTTAACCACCAGATTCACATGTACCTAAGTACAGGAACCTCTGCGACAGTCTCTCAACTGTTTCAGGAATTGCTCTATTTCTATAAAAACAAGGTAGAAAACCTAATTAGGGAAGTAATCTCTGTCTCTGCACATCTGTACAGTGCTATGTTTTAGAAGTTGCAAATAGCTCCACACCCTTTGGCATACACAATATAAACCTTCCATGACAAGAACTCTGCATTGTAAAGCACCTTTTTACTGAACTGTGAGATACCTTTACAATTACATAAAACCTTTAAATATACTCCAAATGGTAGGTACATGCACAATGATTTTCCTAAAGTCATTATCAGTGAAATAATCAATGAGGCAGATATTTGTATTTGCATAATAAAAAAATTCTCAACTGAGAAAATAATGTATTTTGAATTCCTTATAATTGATTATCCTTTTATTTCACTTTAAATGTTTTCAAGTTATGGATAGAAACTTAAGTGATAGCTATTTTTATTAAAAATTTTTAGTAGTTGATTCAGTGTTGGAAGAGATGACTACAGAACTCAAAGTCTTGCTTATTATTTTTCATTTTTATTCTCAAATAAAATTATAGAAATGTTTCTCCTTCATAAGCTGGCCTTGCACTTATATGATATGGGACTGTCTTAGTCCCATAACGTGGCCCTATATTGTGTAGAAACCAAAACAAACTCTGATGATGTTATGGTTGGTGGTTGAAAGCCACCAACATCTTAAAATGTGTTACTTGATTCTATGGTTTATTTCTGTGTGCAGACTTGTATTAAAAAGTGGTACAATCCATTAAAAACATTAGCAAAGCTGAATTTACTGCTAGCTTTATAGATTAAAACCCATATTAAGCTTTGTTGTGCAATTATTGTTTTATATTTTGTTCTTCTAAAAACTTATTTTTCAGAACTCTGTGTGACTCCGATTTCAAAAGGAGGATTTGAAAAAGAGAAATCTGGATCATCTTCACTGACCAAATTAAGGATGTTAAAGAGTAATCTGCTTCATCGAAGTATGAATTTTGATATTTATAACCAAATGTCTTCATTAATGCCTGAAGAGCCTATTTTTGTTACTTTGTGTGCAAAATGAATTAAAGAAGAAATTTTTGATGGAAAATGTACCTCTTAAATTTCTTGTGTATTGAAATGATTGTAAAGTTATTAAAATTTATATTTGAGAATCTGACTCTTTCATCAATAACAAATTTATGTTGTTGCTGTTCATTAAAACTCCAAATATCTTAAAATAAAAATTTATGGGTGATGATAAACTAACTGGTTTGGAGTAACTATACAACTGACTTCAGTTAACAGTAAGCCTATTTCATATGCTTGACATTTACAGCTAGTGTTGTGTAATGCAAGTTATAGTCTATACGCAATATTTCAGAGAAAACTCTTTAAATATCACACAATATTAATTTAAATAATTGAATGTAGTCTTTAGGCTATATGTTCACATGGCAGGGACATGGGCAATGTATCATCAGCGTTCTATTTTCTCACCCTGATGTGAATACAACATCCAACAAAGCTAAGTATCACTCTAGCTATATTTTCTTCAGAAGATCATATACTTCTAACACTACTTGGTCTAAGTACTTTGGTAGTCTACAACTCTGAGTGGGAAAATAAACATTGAGCAGTAAATACATCCTTCTAAAGGTTGCTCTGTATAGGCGTCCTTGTTCCATTGTATTCCATTCTTGATCAAAGGGTTTTTATAGACCAGAGAATAAATCTTCCATGGGTATGACACATCTCACTAGCTGTAACTGTTTGTCATGCAATCTAGACTAATCAGTCTGTGAAGAGAGATGAAAAAGGCAGGTAGTTCTGAAAGTGATTTCTTCCAGTGGTGTTTGCATGCTCAGAAATCTGCTAGGAAGTCAGCAAGGAGTCCTCCATATTTCCTAAACCTTTTAATTATTGGTGGTTTTTTTTTTTTAAATACATTTTTTAAAAAAGTGTATTTACTATTTACAATTTTTATAAAATAAAACTAGAAATGCAGAATTACAAATGGTTAAACAGGAAATCATGCAGCTGTGATTTGATCTGGCACCAATTTTTAAAAAGCCTGTCTCTTGCATATCTCTTAGGTGCATTTCTAAAAATACTATAACTATATAGGTCATACACAAAAAAAATCTGGCCTTTGTCAGTGTCTTTTGACATTTATGAAAAATTTTCTTCACACAGGACTTTTGATGGGAAGCAACCTACAATGCATCATGTTTACAACAGTTTAATGAATCAGTTATTTCCATAACTAGATTGACAGATTGTTTTGTAAACAGTTAATAATGCGATAACAAACCATTTCTTGTATTTTGTGTGTTCTTTTTTCAGATAAAAGAGTAGTGGATATTGTTCCTACCTCTGATGCTTACTTGGAGGACCTTTTTACAGATTATTATGAAAAAGCTGCGAGCATGACTGATGTCTCCACAAGCTATCTCAGAGAAGGGTCTCATATCCGAATTAATTTACTTAATAACAACATCCCCAAAGGTCCCTGTGTGCTTTGTGGAATGGGAAGTTCTAAAAGGGAGACAGTCTATGGATGCCTAGAGTGTTCTTTTAATGGACAAAAGTACATACGACTGCATGCCGTGCCCTGTTTTGACCTCTGGCATAAGAGAGTAAAATAACCAAGCCAGGTAAGTGCCTGTTGTCACAGACATGGGCATAACTGTGCCACAAACTTTTTAGAATATGACTCAAATTGTTGAAATGCAAACTAGTGAAAGTGCAAAATGTTTTATTACCTTACTGTGTTCAAACTATTCCTTCATAGTCAATGACTTGTTACTTGAAAATGCCCTCATGCATTCCCTGACATTGTTTTTCTTCTTTCTAGGACCTTCTCATTATCACGGTAATGAAAAATATACTTTTAAAGTGAATTTTCATGTCAAAATATATGCTAGATCTTACATTAAGTTGTTTACACAAATTTGTTGTTAAATCCCAAAATGTTGCCTTTATCTACGCTGGCATACGATGGTAAAATGAGAATATTTGTTAATAATTTAGTGTTCTCATGAATGTTTAATTGACGTATCGGATTAAAAAACACGGTAAAACTTAGCTCAGTCTAATGTTTCATTTACAAGAGGTAACAGCTAAAACTAGGGATAGGCATTTCCCAGTAGGATGCCATTTCCATATGTCAACATTTTTTTAAGATTACTAAGAAGTCCCAATCAGTCCTCTTTCTGCAATTGGATTTTAGGTCACAGTTGCTCTTGCCTTCCTTTTATGTGTTCGGAAAAAATTGATTAGCAGAAAATGTTTTGAAAGCGTACAAAAATAACAGAACTACATCCTTCCAACAAGAGTTCTGGGGCAATGGTCTTTAACTGGTAGATCTCAGCCACAGAATATTAAGTCTGTGTTGTTGAGAATATAAACACCAGAGGGCACTATGGAATTGTGTCCAATACTGAGATTGCAAGTGCTGTTTGTCAGTATTCTGTAGTAGCTCTCCCCCTGGTATTTTAAACTGGAAAACCAATTAATTTTTTTTTTCTACATTTCAGAATAATTTTAAGGATAACCTATGTATGGAAGCTTTTTCACTTGTGTTCCCACTGTAACCTATGTACACCTGATTACTACATGTTGAAATAAACACAGCCATTGCTTTTCACAAAAGAGGCAAGTATGTTACACAAGTTTTACAACGACACTGCATAAGCAAACCAGTTAATTATTGCTATATCTTTGGCTTTTTCCAAAGTGAGGAAAATCAGGATGATGCCCGAGTAATTACTTGTGTTTGTATAGAATATATCCCACCTCTTCCAAGTAAATCCCACCTTATCCAAGTAAATCATGATAGTGTATATTGTCAACTTGGGGCTGCTGAATAAACTGGCTAACTTAGTAAAATTACTAAGTCAAAGTTTTAAAATCCATTTAAAACGCTGCCTTTCATGAACACTAAATCATTCATGTTAATATTACATCCAAGAAGATATTTTAAGTTGTTTTAAAACAGCATTTGTGGTTTTATCTTCACATTCCATACGTGGCGTTCATTGATTTTAAGGCCTTTTATAGCTAAATTTGCTGCAAACAGGAGTTCCTTGAGAAGCAAGCTTAGCAGCCCACTGAAGCTGAATCGAGTTACCTTCCAGGGATTCCGTTTTCCCCTTTTATTTTACAGGCAATTGAGAAGTTATGTTCTAACTCTGTCAATGGGTACTGGAACCATTTGTGTGTGCTTAGTAAGACAGAAATGATTATTTTCATCACTAATTTATGCGAAAGACTACTGAGCAATACTTCAGATTAGGACATGATGCAGAAAACACTAATACTAGATCATGGTGATTTCCAATTTTATTTCTTTCTTTTGAAATGTAACACATTTTATTAGTTCAATGTTAAACCCAAGATTTTTACAGTCACATTAAGAGATATAAAAAGATGTCACTGTGAAAAAAAAAATACAAAAAATGCTGTGGCAAAGTATTATTATTTAAAATTCAGTGTCCAGAAAATAGCCAAAAAAATTTTTTTAAGTACTTAGAGCTCCTCATGCTGGTAGACATTGTACTCCTTTGCCGATATAAAACCATCTCCATCATGGTCATTCTTCTTAAATATGTCAGCTAAGACTTCATCATGGACTGAGGGATGACGTGTTTTGCCATCTCTTGCAAATTCTTCTTTCAAATACTGGCTTATCTAGAAGGAAAGAAAAAACTCCAACCATTGTGGCTTTCTACTGTCAAAGACACTTGGAGAATTTATGTACCGTATTGTGACTCCAGTGCAGACATGCCTAAAGTTTGTTTCCCCAGAAAGTCCGAGAGATACCAATGTATTAATCAAAGTGAATTTCAACACTGCACAGTTTAGTTTGCGTCAGCACACAGAAGCTTTATATGATCAACTGCAGCAGAGGCAGATCATGTGAAGGTAACACTGATGCACCTATACCTATAGTTTCGTAAATTATTAATTCTGAATTAGTTACATCATATTACCTCATGTTCAGAGAGTTTCTTGTCACTGTCCTTGTCTATTTCATTAAATGCTTCAACACTGCGAGGTCCCTTATTTACTGCATAAAGTTCAATCTCAAAGATCAATGTTGCATTGGGTGGAATCTTGCCCTGTGCTATAAAAGAAGTAAAAAAAAAAACCATTAAAAAAATCAGACATTCTGGTCGGAGATCAAATCTATGATAAATTCACTTGTAAAAAGTATTTTTTAATTACAAAAGGCTGTTTTAATATTCAGTTTAAACTCTGGGTTTAAATATTACACAGCTAGACAGGAAGATTGTTCAGACTGTTGGATAAATGATTTTGAGAGAGATCTGCAAACAATATACCTCCTTGAAACCAAATTACATTGTTCATATGAATTCAGGTACCTTTAAAAATTAAGGAAGGGTTTGTGTTATGAAAATCAAGTATTTCTACAGCTGTCACTCCTTCGTGTACCATCATATGATGGGGTGTATTGAAAGACTGATTCTAAGACGTATCTTTTCAGTATATATCTGCAATCTGATTTAAAGGATTCCAGTAATGAACCAATGCTCGTATGTGTTTTCTGTCTGAAGAAACAGGCAAGCAATATCAGGTTTTACCAGCTTACTACGAATTATACCTATGGTTAGAAGACTTTATATGAAATAGTATTTAAAATATACATCTCATTAGAAAGAAGCAATAGAATGCAAATCCCGATTCACAAAAAAACCCCAAACCCCAACCCACTCAACCCTAAACCTCAAACTACTGGAATATTTTGTAGGGTCTCTGAAGAAAAAAAAACATGTTAGACTTCATTATTCCTTTGTCAAAGCATTTGCTGATATCTGATGTAAAAACACCACTGCCTATAAACACAGGTCAATTTCTCATGCATCTGGCAAAAAAAGGGAACTGAAGAGAGACAGTAACAAATTAATGAGGTCTAAAAGTAGTGCCAAAAAAGCAGCATGAAATCATGCAGTATGAAATTAAAATGTAAACATGCAAATTGCTTCTATTCATAGCCAAAGCCAGTGAGCATGACCTTGCAACCTCGGACTTTTAACAGAATTTTGAACTTGTGCCCATCCTTCACAAACTGAAGAAAAACTGAAGAACCTTCTTTGTTTTTAAGCAGGTGGTGAAAAAAGCTATTACTTGAACTTCTTATCTAAAACATCCATAGTAAAAATGACAGGTTTCAGAGTTCAAAAGATTGTAATCTTACAAGCTTTAAACATGTAGAAGTTTTAAATATATCTGGATATAAATCATGGTTGATACACTATTTCAAAGGAAAGATACAATAATAGAATTCAGTGCCAGTAGTTTACAAAGATACATACCAACAGAGGAAAGATATGTAAAGATTTAGAAAGCCACATGCATCTTTTCTAATTCAAGATTAGGCAGGCATCTTCCCCAGCATGCAGGAATACGCTGAGACAGAGGACAAGTATGCTGTAGGAAAACAACACTTTCTTGAAGTGCTCCCTAGAACAAACAGTTAACACTAGCATTAAATACTTTTATTTGTGTCAGTGTTTTTCCTTGTTGTTATGAGACAACATTATGCTCAAGGGAAACTTCACTGGCTACAATGCAATTGTAGGAAAGACAAAACTGTTGGTGTGTAATTCTGACATAGTATCACTACCAAACAATTATTATAGAGCAGGGGCTACTTTGCTATTACACCAAGGACAGAGCTGAATTTAAGTCATCTACAATTAGGAGTGCTGAAACACTGCATAAACTCTCACTGGAACTTTTTAAAAGTAGAATACACACTTAAGCATCATAAATTCAAATCAGATTTCATGCATTGTTCTGTTGCAATTATTACATAATGTGATGATCCACTAACTATCCAAAATGTAAGCAGGAATTTAAACAAACTACTAAGTAGGTAGGAGTCAATAACAGAAACTAAATATGAATATAATAGATTAAGACAAAAAATGCTGGTATGAGTCATGAAGATCTTCCTTTTGCCATCAGTTTTGTATTATGGGAACACTTTGAGAAACGCATCATGTGCCATGCACTTAATTCTAATGCAAACTGCAAGGCACGGGTGTGGGTCTATGATGAAGACTACTTAAACCGCATAGGAATGAGCAGGAGTAGGTTGCACAGCTGTGGTCAGCACCTTCAGGGCCTCCAAATATAATGGAGCACCAATTCTTACAGTCATTTACAATACTGTATGATTGAAAGGGTAAAATGGAGGAAAGACAAAGGTCAGTATTAAAACTTTTTTACCGTATCCTTGCTGTCCATATGCTAATGACGGAGGAATGGTCACTTTCCGTTTTTCTCCAGGACACATATTCATCATACCAATATCTAACCCTTTTATGACTTGTCCAACACCCAGAACGAACCATTTCGGATGACCTTCATTTTGTGTCCGACTATTAAAAAGAAATGTAAGAGGATAACAACCAGTTTAGTATCTTAATTCTCTTTATATAAAAATAACTTTAAATTAACAGCCAGTAAAAGTATAAATTAGATTATTAAAACACCAGAATGTTTAGAGTGGGAGACTATGAAAGTATTAATGCTGTTTCTGCTACACTTACTATTAATTTATGGTCAAATCTTGAGATGCATAAAGGTCAACCTATTTTTGAAACAAAAAAAACCAAGTAAAAATCCTAACATATTACAAAAACATCCAATCTTCCTTATCATATATACTGCATGCCAGAAACAAGGTGCTGCTGCAGGAAGTCTGCAAGGGGAGGAGTGCTGGGAGCAATTCACTGCGAGGAAGCAAAAACATCTTCAGCAGTTCAGATCACTGCAGGATGGGATGAGATGGAGCACGGGGGTGGGTGTTGGGGGAACCTGGCAATCTTTCCTGCAGCACTGGGTGCTCCCACGCCACTCTGTTCAGTTTACATATTCAGTGCTTGAGCCAGCTTCTGGTCATATAAGTGTCCCCAGCATGGGACCTATAGCGAACAGTGACTGAGCAGCATGCAGCTCAAAAGGCAGAGGACAACACTGTATGTGCCAAAATCAGTCACATAGAATCATAGAATCACCAGGTTGGAAAAGACCCATCGGATCATCGAGTCCAACCGTTCCTATCAAAACATCTATGGTCAAAAAAAAGAAAAGTAAAGAGGTACTGTTAAACGTAGAATTACCCCCTACTGATTTTTTCTTAAGTGATACAAATGGGGAAAATGAATCAAGATTCTGTATAAACTATGTCACTGTCTGTAAGATCTGTCAAATACGAGTAAGGAATGAGCTAGGTACCTAAAAGAAATAGAAGATTCTTGTCCATAGTTCTGCGCAGGTTGAGTCCTGCCTCACTACTAGGACGCACCACCATTAAAAGCAAGGCACGGTAAAAATAGAACTTTAGTATAATAGTTTTTGTGTAAAGCAAGCTAAACGAAGATGAAACAGCCTGAAGACAGACAGATGGTACAAAGTGAAAAAGCAAAAGCCTAAATGCTAGTATTGGGGAAAAGAGGAAGGCAGCACAAATGGAGGAGGGAAGCAGCAACAGGGAAGGGGAATAAAGACTGCAAACCACTAGCGTAATGCGGCTGCCCCGCATAATGCCAACTATGCAGTAGCACACGCTGTACTTAAGTTTCTGTCTAAAACAGTCACTCTGCATCTCTACCAGAAGCTCCTCCTCCAAACCCAAATTTCCTGCACAGATTACAGCACTGAACAAGGTGGGTGATAACACGGTGGGATATTTTTCTTCGTGCCAAAGGGGTTCTCCATGCAAGGTGTGGGATGCAGGCTCTCAACAACTCTCTCAGTCGGTCCCCTTTGGTGGTGACATCCACGAGCCTCAAGCATGGCTTTGGTTTCCAGCTTGCCTCAGTGCTGGTCCCTCTTAACCCTAGGTAAATCCTACATCCTTCAACACTTGGCTGAGGCAAAACCAAGGCTGAAATGGGGTGATACTGAAAATGCCAGCAAATAAACTCTCTAAGACTCATTTTAGCATTTTAGAAAGCAAGCATCCTTTATCAGGCCTGGGCAATGTGAGGGAATGATCTCCATCAATCACGTGCAGCAAAACAAACACTGGTTACAGAATATACTTCCTACTTACATGCATATATAGAAATTTTCCCACAAACCTTATGCATATTCTATCACTTTCCAAGGACTAATTTTAATGTTATTATGAACTTCACAACAGTCAAATCTCTTGCAAATTTGAAGCTGGCTCCAGCTCACTTTTCTGATCTTGCATTTGAGATGGGGAAATACTACGGAGGTGATTATAGAAGACAAATCTGTTCAACACAGATCATACTTAACACAAGATGTTATCATTGCCCAATGAACGAAGAATATAACAGTGCCTGGAAAAACACTATTTGAAAAAAACCCATGCTATTAAAAAACATGCTATCAGAGGGACATTCTGTCTAACTTTCAAAAAATAGTTACTTGGATGAAAAACTTAACTCTACTTTAAGCTTAAACCAAAATATTCCACTTTTTGCAATAGTAACTACTTTTTGTATCGGGGGAAATTACTGATGTTAACGTGGTGTGGCCACGCTGGCAATGAAGTGACAGGGCCCGATCAACAGGCGACATAGGTGACCTGTGGATGATTTGCACTGCACTGCTATGCGCACTGTTTAATCAGTAGCTTCTTGCATTGCTATGGTCAGTAGAATTGTGCTGTGTTATTCTTGGTGTAGATAGCATGAAAGAGAGAGGCAATAAGCAGCTGGGGCCAAAGAGTGCATTTTTGGGGTGATGTACTTTGTTTATTCAATGATATAAAAGGTGGACCCCTCGCAGTGATGGTGGGAGACTTCACCTACGTGTAGGACCCAGTTGTCAAAGCTCTCCAAATCTTCGCTGCAGAGAGAAAAGAAGAGGGGCTCCCCAGGGGATGCAGATGATGATAATGGGACAACTGGTGATGTATTTCTCTTAATTACCATAGTTCTCATGTAGTAACGATAAGACGCATTCCCTTTAAAGCTGTTACTGTTAACTTGTTGATCACTACTAACCACGTTACCTTTCCGGCTGTAATAAGTGGTGTAAAACTCGATCTCGACTTCACAGCCTATTCGAGAGTTTGGGCTTTTACGCTGATGATGCTTCACGCTCAGCCCCTAGTGATCAAACGTGGGGAGCAGCGGGCCCCGGCCGAGGGGAGGGTGTCCCCGCCGCGCTCGCCTCGCCCCCCTCCCGCTCCCAGCGCCCCGGGGACCCCACCTGCAGTAGAACTTGGAGCCGTCGCTGGCCAGGAACCCGTCGTAGTGCGCGTTCAGCAGATCCCCCTTCTTGCTCCTGGGGCTGCAGGCCTCGGGGAGGTGCAGCACCTCGATCTTCACCTCCTCCGCGCCGCCCTCGGCCGGGGCCGCCAGCAGGGCGAGCGGCAGGAGCAGCAGCGGCAGCGCGCGGCCCATGGCGCTGCCCGCGTGGCAGGGCGCTCGCGCCGCCCCCGCCGCTCCGGAAGCGCCGGCCGGAAGTGGCGGCGGCGGCGGCCGGAAGCGGCGCGCCTGGGAGATGCGGAGCGCCCCGCGGGGCGGGTGGCGGCGCCGGGGCCGCCGGGGCCCGCCTGAGCCGAGCGGCGCCGGGAGCGGCGGCGGGGGCGGGAGGTGAGCGCCCCATCCCCGCGGGCGAGCAGGAGGATGCGGCCCGGCGCCGGGCTCTGAGCGATGGAGGGGGTCCTGTACAAGTGGACAAACTACCTGGCGGGTACGCGGGGGCCGGGGGCGGCGGGGCTGGGGCGGGGGGAGTCGCGGGTGCTGCTGCTGCTGCTGGAGGAGCGTCTTTCGCCGTTCCCGTTGTGAGCCCGCGGGTCCCTTCGTACCCCAGAACGGAGCCCGGGATTGCGCCTGGCCGAGTTAGCCAGGCTGCAGGGAAACGCGCCTGAAGGGGCTTATTTCATTGGCCCGGCTGTGGGATTCCCCTGTCGCCTCTGTTTTCTCTCAGAAACGGTAGCACGCAAACTTGCGGGGTGTCCTCCCTTGCGGTTGAGGGGACATTTAAGGTTACATCTTTGAATCGCTAGTGCTAAATGTAAAACCTGAGTTCTCTTTTGGGTGGTAATTTTCTTGAGTCTGTGCTCCTGTATCCTAACCCACAAAGCATGGAAAAAGCTTTAGTTTTGGATAAAGTATTCCTTAAATGTATTTTTGGAAGTGCTGCAGACAGAAATGTACCAAATGCCTGTATTTAATATTGGATTTAGTTTGCCTCTTTCTCTGCTGTAAGAAATACCACCTCTCTCTGGAGATGGGAGTGGGCAGACAGTACTATCATAGAACCGTAGAATAGTTTTGGTTGGAAGGGGCCTTAAGGATCATCTAGTTCCAACCCCGCTGCTTTGGGCAGGGACACATCCCACTAGATCAGACTGCCCAAGGCCACATTCAGCCTGGCCTTGAACACCTCCAGGTATAGGGCATCCACAGTTTCCCTGGGCAACCTGTGCCAGTGCCTCACCATTCTCATAGTGAAGAAATTCCTTCTTGTGTCTAGTCTAAATCTGTCCCTCTCCAGTTCATACCCTCTGCCCCTAGTCCTGTCACTACAAGCCTTTGTAAACAGTCCATCCCCAGCTTTCATGTAGGCCTGCTTTAGGTACTGGAAGTTCACTATAATGTCTCCTCGGAGCCTTCTCCTCTCCAGGGTAAACAACCACAGCTCTCAGTCTGTCCTCGTGTGGGAGGTGCTCTAGCCCTCTGATCATCTTTGTAGCCCTCCTCTGGACCCATTCCAACAGCTCCATATCCTTGTTATGTTGAGGATTCCAGAACTGGACACAGTACTCCAAATGCAGTCTCACAAGAGAGGTGAAACATTTCTATTCTGATCCTCTATAGGACTAATTGTTCCTCCAGAGCAGGTCAGTGTTGGATCATATAGCATGTTTCATCAGGCCTCATGTTCGACTGCTTTGGCAATATGTTCTTTGCCCTCTCGTTCTTTGGTACTTCACGTGTGCTGTTCTGCCTCAGCATATGCAGCTGTTGAATGTGGAGTGGTGGGAAACACAGTTCTGAGGGTTTATAAAACGTGGGTTACATTGCATGGACTGTGTGCACTCACTGTGAACTGAAGTGCACAGAGCATAATCCTTCAGTTTTCAGAGCACATATATGCACAAGTGTACTGACCTTCTGGTGAAAGGGAACAATTGTACTGTAATTAAATAGATACTTGATAAGATATTTTTGTCAATTCTTCATAATAAATGTGGAGCAGACATATGGGAAAAATTGTGGTTATGAAAGAAATAATGAGTACAAATTTCTTTTCAAAATAGAATGGAAATTGTCACTTTCACTTATGTGACCAAAAATGTAAGGTAATGCTAAAGGTAAAAGGTCACATGTAACAAGCTCTTGTGGTGTGTGATGTAAACGTCCCATTTGAATCCTGTTATTTAATAAATAAATAAATGCTTAATAGCAATTGTAAATCCTGTATGCACTATAGACTGTTTTATCAATATACAGCTGACTTCTGCTAGAAGTCAGTAGCCCTCTAAAGCAGCAAACTGCAGAACCCTTCCTTCTGTGCGTGCTGACCAACTGAGAGCATCTGGTCTTGCATTTCAAAATTACAGTGTGTCAGATATTTCCTACTGTGTACAGAATATAGGAGGTCAGCAAATTTAAAAAAAAAAATCATATTAGTGACATTTTTAAATGTTATTGCCAATTTCCGTGTTACTCTACTATCTGTTTTTGTAGCCAGAAATAGGCTGTAGTACTTGTCATTAATGGTAGAAGCCAAGCAGCAAAGGAGCTTGTTATTGCTGAAGCACTGTAAAAAGCAGTTTCCTCCTTCACTGAAAGCAAACTAGAAATACAGCTTTGTATGTATGTCCCCCTCAAATACTATAGGCATAGAATTTGTGAAGTACAAGTTTGTTACATGTTTTGTTAAACATAGGACGCACTGTTTGCCCAACTTCAAATCAGAAGAGGTGTTTTTGTTCTCTAGCTTGCTTCCGTGAGACACTTGGAGTCTTTTAAATAATTTGCTTTTGTGTTTTTCAATGCCACCATAGTGGAACAATCATCCAAGTAGCATCCCTTTTTATCAGAATCTGACTGTTGAGACAGACACTGACAGCACCTGTGCATGCCCTAAGGATGCAAGGGTGGCACAGAGTCAGTATTTTGCAACACAGTGTAGCAAGGAAAATAGCAGCAGTGCATTTCTAAGCTGCATTTTTACATTGCTGCTGTCTTCAGTAAGGTTGCTTCATGACTGCATGTTCTTTGAGTTTAAGTTGTGATGTGTGTATACAATTTAAAATATTTTCTGTGGGAGTTGGTATGTTTATACTTTTTTTCATTCTGTTTTTATATCTGAGTGTGGATCTGCTTATTAGTTATCACTGCATTTTAAAAGACAGAGATGCTTACCCTTATAGCGAATAAATAAAAAAAAGTTAGATTTTATTTTTTCCATGTCATGAATTGTGACATGATGTAATGGGGCCTGGTCTTAACAGCTGAATTACTGTTAAAGCTTGTAATGACTTAATGTGAGTAGTATGAAGTCTTTGGCTGATTTTTAAGAGCCTGGTACCTGGTTAAGCCTTCTGTGTTATAATACACTGGTGCCGGATGGCTCCTACTTGCTCTGTTGGAGTAGCAGTTGGTAAGCGCCATGGATGACACAGTCATCTCGCCAAACACCTTGAATTCTTGGCCACACCAAGGCTTGCCATTCCAAAGCCTAAGCCTAGCAGGAAGTTAAGATTTGGTGACGAGTTGTAAAATAGAGGGATAATCTGCTTCTATTATACAGCTTACCCAGACTGTAGTGGGCCAGTAGCACTATTAAGCTCTACTGGAATATTTTAGTTCCATGCTATTTTGAGAAACAAAGATGATTTACGAGGCAAAATGGTTTGCATTTAGTAGTACTAGAAATTAGGGCGCCTATTCCAGTGAGTTTTGAGCTTTATGAAATAGCTGTTAAGAAAGAAAAAAGGTAAGGGGGGGAAGAAAAGCATACTAATATACTTGAATAAAAAAAATTACAATAATTTACTATTTAGTGTAATGCTACAAGGAGTTCTCACAGATATTTATGTTATGCATAAACTGTTCTGTTTAGTAGCTGTAGTGAAGTTGGAGATTGTTATATAATTTTGCTTATGCAAAGCTGGTGAAAACCTTAGTAGAGGAGCTGATGTATGCTGTCCTCACAAATGAATCTAGGAATATAAGCCATGTCTCAGTTCACCACATAATGCCTGACATTAAATTGTTGAGTGATGGAGCTGGGCTGCTTTCAGAGAAAATGATGTGTCAGTAGTTAAGTGTGAACTAGAGAAATACAGTAGGCAGAGGAGACTATAGCATAGCAGTTTGACATCAGTGATTTATTTATGTTATACAAATAAGATCTTACAGTTTTAGGAAAGTCTACCTGAAAAATATACTTGAATGAGAATGGCTCTTCAGAGGCATGTAATTTATCAGCCCTCAAAATAGGGTACCTTGGTGGCTAAATTAAAATTTCATTTTGATCTAGAATGAAATATAGTGAAAACTGAAATACTGTTGATCTTGCATCCAAAAAGAATTGGAGTGAAATTTCCACATAATACTGGCTTGGTTATAGAGTGGCTCTGGTCATCAGACTGCATGGATTGTTTACTTCCTGCTGTGTTACATGAACAGTTTAAGGTTTGCATTGTTTACAAAAGTTTCAACAGCCAAAGAGCTGAATTTGATTTGCAGTTTAGTCATTAGACTAAACTTTCCTTCTCATGTTTTTGATCTTTCTAGGTTGGCAGCCTCGGTGGTTTGTTTTAGACAATGGGATATTGTCATACTATGATTCACAGGATGATGTTTGCAAAGGCAGCAAAGGAAGTATAAAGATGGCTGTATGTGAAATAAAAGGTAAGAGTTGATAGATTTCTGCTTCAGGAAATTTTAGCTTCCAGGGAAATAGAAAAGATAACCCAACATACATTTTGTGTCAAAAGTTTTTCCTCTGTTTTTGTCTATAGTCCAGTGCAGTTGCTTCACGGTTCACTAATAATAGTAATGAATGTGAACTGCGAAATGGTGACAAAATATTTTTGACAGTTAGAGCTCTGTTTTGAGTTTTAGAACCCACCATATATTCCTTTTTGTTTTAAGTAGTTGTGTGCATGTGGCTTATGTGTGAAGTTACCTCAGCTAGGTATTTAGTTTTACCACTTAGTTTTTCTTACTCCTGGTCATAACAGGGATGATTCATAAATGCTGCTTTTTCAGAAGAGCAGCAGCAATGACCCCAAAAGGGAGATTCTTAGAAACCAGAGATGTTTTTGTTTTCCTGAATAATTTTTACTTTTGTCTCTGTCAGCAGCTCCCCAGGTGTGTAGGTGATGCATGTATTAGAGTTATTAAGTGAACTGTTTGTATCACACTGTGAGTTTGGCCTTTAGTATATTCTAAGCTGTTGGTCGACCTCCTTGGCTGATAGCAAGGCATTGTCTAACTCTCCATTACTCTGAGTTCTTGGCCTCTTTCCAGATACCCGCAGATGAGTGGACTTATGATGGACTTACGTACTTGTATATTAAAAAGTGGGTCTTAGTTTACATGGGCCACCAAGTATTTTTCATATGGTGACTCCTTTTTGTTACACTGCTTCTTTGGTGTAGATGAAATCGTGGTGTAAAGTGGAAGGTCCCATATTTTGAACATTCCAGTTGTTCATTTTGCTTGTCATGTTGTTCTTTTGGTGAAGGAAAGATAATAGTTGACATCTAGATTTGGTGCTGCCTTCTGCATCCATGGCTAGTGGGGAGTGGTTCTGGAGGAACTGCGGTTGATAACATGAAACTCAGCAGATTATTCAGTTAAAGATGTAGTATTAAATACAATAGGCTGCAAGAAAGTCCATCTCAGTATTTGATTCTGGGACTCTGTGACCTGAAGTCATATTTCATCTAGATGGGAGATTATGCCTCGTCCTTTGTATGTACTTGTCCTTGCAACAAAACTCTTCAGTTTGCCATGTTTAGACCAGGCCTGATCAACCTAGTGGTTTTCTATGATGGGGTAGCCACATCAGTGGACATGGGAAAACGAACAGATGTAATCTGCCCTGACTTCTGTAAAGCCTTTGATGCGATCCCCTACAATGTCCTTCTCTCTAAATTGGAGACAGATGGATTTGATGGATGGACTGTTTGATAGATAAGAAATTGGTTGAATGATTGTATTCAGAGTAGTGGTCAGCAGCTCGATGTCCACATGGAGGCCCATGACAAGTGGTGTCTCTCAGGGGTCTATACTGGGACCAGTTCTGCTTAGTATCTTCATCAGTGATACAGACAGTGAGATCCAGCGCACCCTCAGCAACTGTGCAGATGACAACGTGCTGAGTGGTGCAGTTGCCACACTGGAAGTATGGGATATAATCCAGAGGGGCCTGGACAAGCTGGAGAAGTGGGCTGGTGTGAAGCTCGTGAGAGTGTATTGAAAGAAGCGTAGCCAGGAGTTCGAGGGAGGTAATTCTGATCCTCGTTCCGCTCTTGTGAGACCCCACCTGGAGTATTGTGTCCAGTTCTGGAATCCTCAACATAAGTATATGGACATTTTGGAATGTGTCCAGAGAAAGCCTACAAAGAGGATCAGAGGGCTGGAGCACCTGAGGAGACCTTATAGTGACCTTCTAGTACCTGAAGGAGGCCTATATGACAGCCAAGGGGGGCACTTTTTGCAAGGGCATGTAGTGACCGGACAAGGGGAAATGCCTATAAGTTGGAGAGAGGAAGATTTAGACTAGACATTAGGAGGAAATCTTTTACAATGAGGGTGTTGAAACACTGGCACAGGCTGCCCATGGAAGTTGTGGCTGCCCCATCCCTGGAAATGTTCAAGGCAAGGTTGGATGGGGTATTGAGCAGCCTGGTCTGGTGGGAGGTGTCCCTGCCCATTGGAGGGGAGTTGGAAGTACATAATCTTTAAAGTTGCTTCCAACTCAAAGCATTCTATGATTCTATAACAGTTATTACAAGTTCTTATGCAGTATATTGTTAGTGCAGAAAGGGAACCGCATTGTACTTGAGTCTGGCCACTGTTCTGTGTCTCATTTTCCTGCCTGTTCACTTGAGGGCATGCTGGGGAGAGGGCGGAGCAGCTTTGGGCTTTTTCTTATTTAGCAGTGGTACATTGTGACTTCCTGTATTACTTTGGGATTGTAATAAACATGTTAAAATATTTGATCAGTATTTGATGAATAATTGTTACTGAGTTGAGGTTGCATTTTATTTTCAAAACTGATTTTTTTTTCGTCTGTCACTTAAGTGCATGCAACAGACAACACAAGAATGGAGCTTATCATCCCAGGGGAACAACATTTCTATGTGAAAGCAGTTAATGCAGCTGAAAGGCAAAGGTGGCTGGTAGCACTGGGAAGTGCAAAAGCCTGTTTAGCAGATACCAGAACAAAAAAAGAAAAAGGTATGCGTGTTGCCTAAGGCATATACAACCTTACCGCTTTTTCAAATGCTTTGTTTCCAGATAATGATAGTGCAAGCATTGTGATGGAAAGTCAGTATTACTGTCTTTTAATATAGAACATAATTATTTCTAGTATTCTATATAGTAAATTCCCCCTTGATGTATGAAGTGGAGGTCACTCCGTTGACGTCTATCTAGTTGCTAGTAATTTGTCTTCTTTATTGTCATTACAAGAACACACATACTGTTTGTAGCTATGATGAAACCATTTAATTTCTGCTGTTTTGATTCTTTACAGTTACTATTGTTTGTTCCATTATTTGTCTCGGATGGCTTAATGTAATCATTTCTAGACACTCTGATGGGTGTAAATTTCATCTATTAATTTTTTTCTGTTTTACGTTGCAACTAAAAGGATTTAAATTTTATCTTTCCTAGTAGTGTACCCCTTTCTTAATGGTTGTTAAATTAGCATCAGTTGTCAAAAAATACTAACTATTGTCTGCTTCAAGTACAGTTCTTGACTCATTGCAGTATCCCATTTTCTTCAAAATTAAGTGAAAGTCTAAGTGAATTTTTGACTTTATATTTAAATGAAAAGTGCTTAAAAAATAAGTACATACATTGTATGCAATAAATTGATATTTCCTTTATTTTTTATAGAAATAAGTGAGACCAATGAATCTCTTAAAACCAAAATGTCTGAGCTTCGTCTGTACTGTGATCTTTTAATGCAGCAAGTTCATACAATACAAGAATTTGTTCACCATGATGAGACTCACTCTCCTCCCAGTATTGAGGTATAGAATTTCTAGAATGCCATTAGAGAACCTAATTTTATAATAAACTTAATTATGTAGTACACCTCAAGTTTCTGTTCACACCTTATGCCTTTTTCGTCTCCCTAATGTTGGGAGATATAACCTAAGGTCAATTCTTCTGTGCTTGTGCGTATATAATACTATCAGTGATTGTATGTGCATAAAGTACCTGGATATTTCACTGTAATTGTAATGTGCATTGGAAAGCAGTTGTGTTGTTGAGCCATTTGGTTGAAAGACCGGAAGAGCTGCCATCTGGTTTATGCAATAATTTGCCTTGTTTCTCATCTCTGTTGTAGGCAGAAGAGTTAAAAAAATCTTGTTTGTTCATTCTTTACTTCCTTATTTAGGAGAGAATTCCATTTTGTTATCAGTGAAAGCTAGTATTAAATATGCACAAGTAAAATTATTCTAGTATTTCTGCTTTTTAATGATAGTACTGGAAACGATGCATGGATTCATTCTTTCTGCTCTTGAGGAGACTGTGGACAATATTGTTGTCTACTTAGGGCAAAGCAAGGGGTCAACACATAGTCACAACACAGCAAGTTGTTGACAATTTACAGCAAGATGAAACTGACCTGTAGGCTCCTTGCACTGGGGTGATAAAACTGTTTGCACCTGCTGCTGCAAGCTTTGCATTGAAGACATTATGGCATTGGCTGATTCCCTGAAGAATTCAGATGTCGTTAAGAAATTATAATGCTGTCACGTTTGTTTGCTTAAATTAACCACATTGGAAGGTGTACAATTGATTAAATGAAATGCAAAATAGTAGTAAGAAGGGAAATTGGTGGGTGTGTGAGTGGTGGTGGTGAGTTGTATTTGCATCTTCTCATTTTCTTTTTTCTTGTTTATGTTTCTGATTTGATTTATTTTCAGAACATGAATGAAGCTTCTTCCTTGCTTAGTGCCACGTGTGATACATTTATCACAACACTCGAAGAATGTGTGAAGATTGCTAATGCCAAGTTTAAGCCAGAAATGTACCAGCTGCCTCACCCTGATCCCTTAGTTTCTCCTGTGTCACCGTCACCTGTCCAAATGGTTTAGATGTTTTGAAATACTATTTTTTAAAGCGTCATATTGTTGGTTGGATGTGGGGAAGAATGGCAGAAGACTATGCTATTGCTATGTGGTCTGATGTCAACAGCTGAAATCTTGACACTGTTATAATCAGTAGTAGTCCTAAATATAAATCAGTAATTTTCTCTTTCTGGTCTTTATGTGCTAGCCTTTACATAATTTGAGTAATTTACCATACATGTTAAGGCCCTGTAATGAGGTATCTCTTAAATGAATGAGGTTTAACTTTTCCTCCATTCAGCTGTTCCTTTGTTTTTTAGAATGTTAGCTGTACACTGATCTTAAAAATTCCATAACCTTGCCTCCTGTTTAGTGCCTTGTAGATTGAAGCACTTCAGCAGGATAGCATGTCTTTCAGTATATAAAATTAAAAATATTTTATTAATCTAACATGCCCTTATTTAACAAAACGGTAAATAATGGTAAAGATAATACTTGCATAACTAGCACTGATAATTCCCCTTAGAAGGACGATGTATGTGGAATCATCTTAAATGTCTTCTTGGTTGTATGTATAGATTCCAAGATGAGCTGTATTGTGGGATTTTGTTGCCCTTCCTTTGCACTAGGATCTTTTGTCTCTATCTCTAATCAATTTACTTACAAAGCTGATCATTTTTGATCTAAGTCAATAACTTTCTTTTGATATGTACAGAAATTTGACAGTGGTATTTGAAGAACCACAAAGAATCAAGAGAGGCAGAATTTGGCTTTCTTGTATAATGAGGAATTTAAGCAGGCATGTGGTAGAGGAAAAATGTCTTGGTATTTCTGTACATCGTGGTAATTAACAGATAGCTCAATGAGTAATTGGAGCAAGAGAGAATTAATTGCATAGAAACAAAACAGTATTTTTCATAGTAAACTATTTCCTTTGTGAATGCTTTATAACTTTTAATATTGATGGCAAGCCAATCTGTTTTTATATAGTTAATTCAGATTTTTAACTGGTTGCTTAAGAAAGAGATTGTCTTCCCTCCTTGTAGAGACTGTAAAAAAGTAAAAAATAGTATATGTATGCATATTATTTTTGTAAGTAGCTCATGACATTTTTTTGTGTGGTTTGTTGTTTGTTTGTTTTCTTTTTCCCTAGATGAAGCGTTCAGTTAGCCACCCTGGTCCTTGCTATTCAGAAAGGTAGTTTTCCATTTCATTAAGCTTTTTTCTTATGTCTCAAAAAACCTCCCTGAACCTGCCAGCGTAAAAATCAAAATATGAGAATAATTATTCACTTGAGGAAAATAATTAAACAGCATAAACTGATATAATTTTGAAAACTAACAGTGCAGATTCAATGTCAGTGACAAATGATGCAGCTGCTGTCTCTTAATACATTATAGAAAATTTCTTTGTGCTAGAAATTTTATGCAGATGACTTATTCTGACAAGTTCATGAAATTAGGCATAGAGCTTGAAATACTAACATTCTTTTTGGGTCAGTATTTCAGATTCTTAAAGTATTTCTGCATGCATAGATTACGCTTATTTCAGTTTTCAGGCTTTATAATTGTGAAAATTAAGAATGTTCTGTTGACTGTGCCAGTTTTAGTTTAGTGTAGTGAAAAACATCAATACTAACAGTTTAAGCACCAAATTTATTTAAAATGTAAAATATATTGGATTTTGTGGAGGTTGTTACAGATTTTGCTTACTAATAGATCTTATTTCTTTTGTAGGAATAATCAGTCTGTAAAAGAATCTAATTCATCCCTTCACCGATTTTCACAGCAGCGCAGAAGAACATACTCGGATACAGAATCTTACAGTGATACTTCCGTTGAAGATTCTCAGAGTAAGTTCTTTTCTGTCTTTTTGTACAATTAGCTTATTTACAGCAGCTGTTCTAGTGTTGATATCAGCACAAGGGAAAAAGTGCTATTAGTTACACAAAAGTTTTGTTGCAAGATTCCTGTATTATATATCTAAGTGCTTATGTAGTTTATGTGGATGACTTCTGCTGGCTTTCATTTATAATGAAAAGGATCTTACAGCTGGAGTAGTTTTATTGAAATCAGTGCAACTACTGGCAAGATAAAATAGAGACACAGTCAGAAAAGGGATGTTTGCGCTAATAGAATCTTACATGAACAGCATTGTGTAAGTGGTGTGGAGTACTGTTGTTGGCCATCTGCTTGTTGTCACAAGACAGATTCTCCGTTCTGTGACCCCTGCTTTGTGGAGAGGGGTGATTTCTACCCAGTGCATTGCGGAAGATGTTCATTTCAATGGTTGGTTGCCTTTTGCAGAGAACAGCACTGTTCTGAAAGAATGGCACTGTTCTTGCCAACAATAAATAAAAGCAACCCCAAAATTACAAAATAATGTCGCGATCAGATTATTGTTCTCTCTGGTTAGATGGGTCTGCAGAGTTAGTAGCCAGTTTTTCTGTGGTTTTTCCTTTTGAATCTTGCTGTCGTTTTGACTCCATCCTATCTCCTCTCAGGGAGACTGTAACTTGACTAGTTCTGCTTTAGTCTTGCTTCGTTTTTTGAGTGTCTTAGTGCCTCAATTGGATTGGAAAAACCGTAGGCCTTTGCATTGCTGAAATCCCACGTAGACATTAAGAGGTACTAATGCCTTGCGTTCTGTTGTGAATCAAATATTTGCATCTCTGCACAGTTTTCTTGCTTTGCTGGTGCTCATACGTTGCAGGGTAACCACCTCTTTCACCTCATCTGCTACCAGCGTAGGGTGTACCAGCAGGTGTCTCAAGCTAATAAACTTAGTTTACATACTGTTGTGTCTCATGGGTAATGGAGATGCACATCAGTGTAGACTTTCTGGTGCTGGTTACCAGTCTGACTCCTTTCTGCTGAGAACAGTCTTTGTCTTTATGTGTTTCTGCTAACATCAGGGTTTTTTTGGTTCCTTGCTATGTAGCTCTAGTTTCTAGCTCAGATTCTGGTTGTTGCTTTCTTTTACTATGTTAAAAGCTTCCTCTGCTGCTTTCAAGTTATTTTAGTTCTCTATTTTTCCTCTCAGGTAGCCTAGCAATACTCAACTTGTAATAAGTGATCCATTTCATTATAATAACAGAAACTGTTTTAATTAGATGCTTATCAATGCGTCAGTTCTTTTAAAAAAAATAAAATAGATAAAGTCATATTTTCCTTACACAGAACGCATCTGCACCTCACAGAGTACTGTCGTTCATAATGTAACAATCATTGTAAAGACAAGTAATTTTTTTTTTTTTTGGCTGAACATTCTTCATATCTATCATCCGTGGGCATGATATTGATTTAGATCTTTCAGGAAAAGTCCAGAGTTGTTATGCTGCTGATGGTGTATGTGTAGGAAATAGTTAACAAATGGAATAACTGAGAGATTGGATGATTTTTTGTGGGGTTGAAAATGAAATACTTATTGATATCTTCATAGGATCTGCTCAGTGTTCTAGAAGTGCTGTCAATGGAGATCTGGTATCATCAACCATTCCTGAAGAAAATAGATCAGTATCAAAGGAAAGCTCTGAACTGGAAGAGACTCTTCCATCCTTTTCTTCTTGAAGAAACTGAAAGTATTCGATTTTCTAAAAATAATGCTATGCAAAAGCTGCTGTAATTATACTGTTGTTATAGGATGTAGTCATTTCCCTTTTTAGAAGGATTTCTCTGCACTTTATAGAATAATATAAAAACTATCTTTGAAGTGTATTTTATCTTTATAGAGTTTATTTGCAAGAGTATTTTCCTAATATTTCACAGTTTGAATGTGCATTTTTTGGAACAAATGATGGCTTAACAGATAAGCATCCACATTTGTAAATGTAGCTCTTTTTAATAAGCGTGAAGGTTTCACTTGATACATTAGTAAACCTGCAGGTTAGCAAAAAGGTTTCATTATTTGGAGAAAATGCAAATTGTGCCATGGGCCTCTTGGTCATTTGAACCAAGTCATCCACCAGGCGCTGTGATTAGCCCTCCAATGGCTTTTTTTATCCCATGGAAGGGCTGTAGGAATAGGCATTAGCGGGTTTACTCTAGCAGCTTAATGGTAATGGACATTGCCTTCTTTAAAAACAAGGATATACATAATCCGGTCCTTATTTTTAGCCAATGAAAGTAGAAATATTAAGTGTATTTTTCTAAACTAATGTATAAAAATAACTTAATATGAAGCATTTGTACCAAACATTGGATATTTAATAATTTTTATTTATTTATTCTTTTTGCATCAAAAATTTCTACCTACTTTCACTTCTAAGGATCTACTAAGTGCTTCAGAATGCGCGTGAATTATTTCTGGGGTGTGTAGCATTATAAGTAGCTAATGCAGTGCTATTAAGATTTACTCTACTCACTTAAGTTTTGTTTTTAGCAAGTGTTACAGAAGCAAGAGCTGAAATATTAGAACATTAAGCTGCTGTAGTAATCATTATTTGTATCTATACACATTTTATTTATGACATATTTATACAAAAGGGAGCTTATGTTTTTGTGATTCTTGTATATAAATTGAGGATGGTATACACCAGGAGATGGATTCTGCTCTCATTTACATCGGTGTAAATTTGCATTAACAGTAACTGAGATCAGACTCTCTTAATAATTAATAAGTAATAGAGTATAACAGTGCCTACTAGCACCTTGGTCCATAAGGTTGTTACAGTTAGCATTGTAAGCTTTTGGATTTTTTGGGGTATTCATTTAGGGATAAACTTTGTCTATTAGGTCTTAGCTGTAGAGCACTTTAAGCATGACACAATTTTGATTCACACAATTGTTAAACAAATGTCCAGGGTTTTTTTTGCACTCAAGCACATACCAAAATCTGTTTTTTATAATCAGATCTTCTTTAATTTGGTTTAACTAGTCTTCCTTTTGTGCATATGAATACCTTGGTGGTTTTGGAGCAGGCTGGAAAGGACAGATGGGAATGGAATGGAACCTTTCCTTATAAATTTCTGGAATGTTGATTTATCTAAATCAAAATAGGCCCCAAAATTGAGGAAGAACATATGAGCTATTGCCTGTATATGAGATGGCAGTTTATAAACAGTTATGTCAGGATCAAATGGAGTGAAATGGCTCATAAAAGTACAGTTGTTTTTTAGATACCAGCTCAAAGCTGATGATTTTTATGCAGCTAGCATTTGCATAATACATATCAGCAACACACATGCTTGTACATTTTTTTCTGAATGTTTGCTTTAATGTATTCTGTATTACACTTATTACAATTGTAAAAATAAGTATTAAAAAAGATGTTCAGAGAAGTAAACACATTGCAATGAGAGTGTTGTCTTGACTCATATGCTGTCTCAGAGCTGCTTTTTGAAATTTTGTTGAGTTTTTTGCCATTTTATGCAGTGTTATGTACATGTTGCATTAAAAAGTAGCTTTTTCTGGCTTTCAGCTACTACAGAGAAAATATTTTGGACTCAACATTGTGCAAAAAAACTTCTGAGACATATCAGTGCACGCAGTAGTAAATAATAACTTTAAATACTACCAGAGATAGGATTGTTTAGGCAGAAGTTGTAATGATGATACTCAGGCACAAAATTTGCATTTAATGACTTCCACACTATTTTGAGTTTCTCCATGTCACTGAAGCTGGAATGATGGCGTTGTATCTATGTAACACATTTCTGCTAAAGATAAATCAGCCTTTTTATATATACGTGTGCTGAACTCTGTGGCAAAAAATCTTGAAATGTATTTTGGTGAAATTGATGTAGATGATATACTGTCATGCATTTTGCATCTGGAGCCAAGAAGTCATTTCTCAAAGTGGTACTTTGCTGGCTGAATCACAGAAATCCATATGTCGTAAGACTGAAAAAAAATCTGACTACTCTTACATTTTAATTTCCATGTTTAGGAGAGAGTTTATTGGGAGTGCCTAATTGTATCATTCTCTCTGGAGGAGAATGAGAGCTGCAGCTGGTTCCTAACTCAATTGCTTCTGAAGAGATCAATCTGAATTCAATTTAATTTTTAAAAGTAGTATTTATCACTTAAAGAATATAAGCATACTACATATATTTAGGTGAAAAGTGATAACTTCTAGTTATGGAGTTATCTCTCTGGAGTTGCTAACATCAGATAATTAGAAGTGGAATGTGCCTAAATGGCTTACCAGCTTGTACTGTAAAGAATTAACCATCAGGCACTCAATGATTTGGAGGTTTTTACAGTTGCTGAGATTACAAAGTTTAGGTGCTTTAAAATTATAAAATTAATGTTTGTGTTTCTTTCCAGTTAGTATATATGGTGACTTTTAAATTTTTTTTCCACAGAGAAAGCAATCTTTGGGAAAGAAATAGTTCAGAGGTTGCTTCTGCGTTAGCAAAGTACTTATTTTATTTAGAAATGTAAATCACAGCTATTTGTTTATTTTCACAAAACTGTAAGCTTGAGTTTTGCTTGTTATGCCACTATCAGTTTAAGTATTGTCATGTAGCTGTTCTTCCTGCTGGTGTAGGGTAGTAACTTTTTCAAGGGGTTTATTACCTAAATGAAGGAAATGTCTGTGTCGTAAAACAAACTATTTTTTTTTCAGATGTTCCTCATTATCTGGCTTTAAAAGAGTTAATGTGAAACTTATCTGTTATGGGTGTGTCGTTACTGACTGCTTTGAGGGCTGAACCTAGGAGTTTCAGATCCAGATCTAGAGGAGAACATGACTGGTTAAAGGGCATTTAGGTAGAACCTGGGTGGCCAAATCCACGGTTGCTATCCTGAATGTCTCTACTGTTTAACGTGCTTCAGCTTTTTCAAAGGGAAGGGTAAGTGGATATGTCTAAGACTGTCACATGTCAAAGGTAATGCTTTAAGTCCTTCGAGGGACAGGATTTAAGGAGGTCTCCTTTTCCATGTGTTTCATGTTCTCTTGTGATAAATATTGCTTTGACCATTTCTGTATATTTCCTCTCTCAGTTCCATAGGTTGCCAAGGCATTTTCTGTGTTACAGAGACAGGACCAGGTGATAATTACCTGATGTGTGTCTAGCTCTTGTTTTTCCAAACACTGACTGTCATCTTATGACATGTTAGACTACCTTATTTTCTCTATCATTCTTTCTCCTTTGTACTGCGGCTACTGTGGCATGTTTCAGTATGGGAATAACACAATGATTTATTCTTGACTGTGTTATGCTTTGTTTTTTTTTCATTAATGGTTTGGGTTGAAAGGGATCCATCCATCCTGACCTTGAACACTTCCAGGGAGGGGGCATCCACAACTGCCCTGGACAACCTGTGCCAGTGCCTCGGCACTCTTGTCATGATGAATTTCTTTGTAATGTCTATTCTAAATCTTCTCCCTTCCAGTTTAAAGCCATTTTCCCTCATCCTGTCACTACAAGCTTTTTTACAAAGTCCCTCCCGAGCTATTTTGTAGGCCCCCTTCAGGTACTGGAAAGCCACTATAAGATTTCCCCAGAGCCAGGGGAAACTGGCTCAACTCTTTCCCCAACTCTTTCAGCCTGTTCTCTACGGGAGGTGCTCCAGCCCTCTCGGCCTCTTCTAACAGTTCCATATCCTTCTTATGCTGAGGATTCCAGAACTGGACACAGTACTCCAGGTGGGGTCTTATAAGACTAGAGCAGAGGGGGAGAATCACCTCCCTCGACCTGCTGGCCGTGTTGCTTTTAATGCAGCCTACGACACGGTTGGCCTTCTGGGCTGTGAGGGCACATTACCAGCTCATGTTGAGCTTCTTGTCAGTCAGCACCCCAGAGACCTTCTCCACAGGGCTGGTCTCAATCATGTCATCCCCCAGCCTGTATGGAAACTGCAGATTGCCCCAACTCAAGTGCAGGACCTTGCACTTGGCCTTGTTGAAACTCATGAGGTTCACACTGGCCCACTTCTCCAGCTTGTTCAGGTCTCTCTGGATTACATCCCATTTTTCTGGTGTGACAACTGCAGCACACAGCTTGCTGTGGTCTGCAAACTTCCTGAGAGTGCACTTGATCCCTCTATCTGTATCGTCAATGAAAACATTAAACAGCCCTGGTCCCAGTACAGACCCCTGAGGGGCACCACTTGTCACGGCTCTTCATCTGGACATTGAGCTGTTGACTCCTACTTTGAATATGATGATTCAACCAATTCATTATCCACTGAAGAGTCCACCCATCAAATCCATCTATCTCCAGTTTAGAGAGAAGGATGTTGTGGGGGACTGTTTCAAAGGCTTTACAGAAGTCCAAATAGGTGACATCCGTTGCTTTTCCTGTGTCCGCTGTTCTTGTCACTCCCTCACAGATGGCCACTACGTTGGTCAAGCAGGACTTTTTAAGTATACGTAAGTATTCTGGGTTGTGATTTGTTTGGTTCTTTTTTTTTAAATGCAAGCCCTCCATTAGGACATTATCATCTTCAGAAAGGTGGGGAAGAAAGAAAGAAATAACTAGAGAAGATATGGTTTTAATATTTTATCAGAGATGTGAGGTTTTTGGGTTCTGTTCATACAGTTTTCTCCCCTTGAAGGGTAAGGTCATGGAGTAAAAACTGAAATGCAGTGTTAAGACTAAGATATCTTATCTGCTAGTGGTAAAATGAATCTCTTAGTATTACTGAGGCTATCCACCGTCGCAGTTAGTTTTCTCAGGTTGTCAAATGTAAAATGTTAGTAGGGAATTATAGCCCTGAAGTAGAATTTATACAACAGCTCATAGAGCAGTGCTAAAAATTTTTTTCTTTATGCATCAGGACTCAGGAAACATGGTCCTAATACCTTCACACGTGTATCAATGGTAGGCTGTTTTCCTGAACTTGGACCTGTAGTACCATAATTGCAAATGTAGAGTTAAAAATCCCAATATTTGACCTGGGTGTAATAAGCAAATAGCTTGAAATGTTCACTGCTCATTTTTATGATTATTTTTCATCCGAAGACTGCTTAATCTATTGTGTGGAAAAATGTTACTGTTTAGGGGTGTGTTCTGTGCAACTGAATATTGAAGCTTTGCATATTATCAGCATCACTCAATATTAGCATTTGCTTTAGTCTTTTGAAAAAACACTAGCTCAGTAGGTTGGCACTTAAAGTTATCTGTTAAGGCTGTGCTTCAGCAAACCTGTAAGTACTTTGATCCTCTTTATAGGCACGTGGGTGACTCATCTGCTTAAAGTTAGGTGTGCTTCCTGAAGTACTACGCAGATGTAGGCCAGAGGAAGTGGTCAGAGCCTTGCTAGCCCAACTAGACACCCACAAGTGTATGGGACCGGATGGGATTCATCCAAGGGTATTGAAGGAGCTGGCGGATGTGGAACAGGTGATCTTGAGTGCTATCATGAAGCACATGCAAGAGAACCAGGTGATCAGGCCCAGTCAACACAGGTTCACAAAAGTCAGGTCTTGCCAAACTAACCTGATCGCCTTCTATGACAAAGTGACTCGGCTGCTGGATGAGGGAAAGGCTGTGCATGTGGTCTTCCTGGACTTCAGTAAAGCCTTTGACACAGTTTCTCACAGCATTCTGCTTCAGAAACTGTCAGCCTCTGGGCTGGACAGGCGCACACTCTCCTGGGTGGAAAACTGGTTGGATGGCCGGGCCCAGAGAGTGGTGGGAAATGGTGTTAAATCCAGCTGGAGGCCAGTGACAAGTGGGGTTCCCCAGGGCTCAGTGCTGGGTCCAGCCCTGTTCAATGTCTTTATCAATGACCTGGATGAAGGCATCGAGTGCACCTTTAGCAAGTTAGCAGATGACACTAAGCTGGGTGGAAGTGTTGATTTGCTGGAGGGTAGGGAGGCTCTGCAAAGGGATCTGAACAGGCTGGACCGCTGGGCAGAGTCCAATGGCATGAGGTTTAACAAGGCCAAATGCCGGGTCCTGCACTTGGGGCACAACAGCCCTATGCAGTGCTACAGATTAGGACAAGTCTGTCTAGAAAGCTGCCTGGAGGAGAGGGACCTGGGGGTGTTGGTTGGCAGCAACTGAACATGAGCCAGCAGTGTGCCCAGGTGGCCAAGAAGGCCAATGACATCTTGGCTTGTGTCAGAAACAGTGTGACCAGCAGGTCCAGGGAGGTTATTCTCCCTCTGTACTTGGCACTGGTGAGACCGCTCCTCGAATCCTGTGTTCAGTTCTGGGCCCCTCACCACAAGAAGGATGTTGAGGCTCTGGAGCGAGTCCAGAGAAGAGCAATGAAGCTGGTGAGGGGGCTGGAGAACAGGCCTTATGAGGAGGGGCTGAGAGAGCTGGGGTTGTTTAGCCTGGAGAAGAGGAGGCTGAGGGGAGACCTCATTGCTCTCTACAACTACCTGAAAGGAGGTTGTAGAGAGGAGGGTGCTGGCCTCTTCTGCCAGGTGACAGGGGACAGGACAAGAGGGAATGGCCTCAAGCTCCACCAGGGGAGATTTAGGCTGGACATTAGGAAAAAATTTTTCATGGGAAGGGTCATTGGGCACTGGAACAGGCTGCCCATGGAGGTGGTTGATTCGCCTTCCCTGGAGATGTTTAAGGCACAGGTGGACGAGGTGCTAAGGGGCATGGTTTAGTGTTTGATAGGAGTGGTTGGACTCGATGATCCGGTGTGTCTCTTCCAACCTGGTTATTCTATGATTCTATGATAATATGTGCTCCTGCTCCGCTTATGAGAATAATATAGCTCCTATGTTGCCTGCCTTGAATATATTTACTTTTAGTCTTTTAATACTGACCAGAGTGTGATACTCTTTTCCCATTGATAACCAAAACCGTGATGTGCCTGCATGAGGTTTTGTGGTTTCCTCTCCAGGAATGTAAAGACAGTCTTTGCTCCTATAGATGTGTCAGGTGACTTGAGGGATGGAAAACTGATGTGGTGTAGGCACTTAACCATCTGTAGGAGGTGAGAACTTGTATGTCCAGGCAATTAGGGTCAACTACTCTGTACTAGTTTCAGCTGCCAAAAAAATAGAGGCAATAGCCAGGTTTCCTGTAGGTGGTTTTTAACTGTATTTGGTAGAGACCAGCTATGAAGAAGAGAGAGGAGCAATTTATCTATATAGGGTATAGTAGAATACCTGGAAGTATATACAGTTTGCAGTAGTACAACTGCCAAACCAGAGCATGTTAAATAAATAACAAGGGGTCGCAGACTTTGTGGTGCAGAAAGCATGCTTTATTTCAAATGAATAATTCTATCTCAAGGAAGTTCAACAGCTAACAAGATTTATTACTACATTAGGAGAACTAAAGCAAATTGAAGTGCGAGGCGATATTTGATGTTATAACAACAGTTTGTTTTCAAACTGTGGCTCGTTACTTAGTTGCCTGGGAAGTGACTACTGGATATCTAATACTACCACACAAACTCAATCAGTGCACCCTACAAACCTCCAAGAGGGGGTACTGCTGCTGCACTTGAGTACCTAAATAGCTCGTTGATTAAGGGGATGGCCAGGTGATGTTACTTTTTTAAAGCTATTCAGGTAGTCAATATGTCAGAAACAGTACACGAACAGTGGGTGAACAAAGTGCTGGCCGCTTGCACTTTGTCCAGAAATTGTCAGTCAGGTATGGAAATTATGACATAATCAGATTAAATGTAAAACATTAAAGCAATGCTTACAGGAGGGTAATTGCAAACACCACCAGTGCCTTACATTTCTGATTCAACATAAATATTTGTGCATGTATGAAATACTATGCACAGTATCATCGCTTAGGTGAACGTAATCTTCAACAGGGAGCCTCTCTACCTGTTGAGGCATTCTTAGACATCAACAATGAGTTGAGGCACAAAAATTAGTTAAAAGTTGAGCAGGGTAGTCATTTTCTAGGAAACTTTCTCCTACCAACTCTGAGTTCCAAGAGTTACGTTTCAAAATGTCATAAAATAAATGGTACAAAACTTCATAACCGTTAACTTCGGCTATATACAGTATGTACATGTCAGTGAAAAAAGTGTTTAAAATTCTTAAGTCATAATTTATAGTTCTGGACTTGTCTCATTCAGGTAGGTAAAAAAATACTTTTTTTATATTTACAGATCAGATATTTCAGTCCATACATGAAACACTTGTAAAAAGACAAGTGTAAATAATACAGATCAAGCTCTCTAAATTGATCGAATATTAATATTCACAGTGGCAGAATCGGTACCGAATTCATTTCCTAAATTCAGGGTATAAAGTCCACCATCATTCTTCTGGACATCCATGATGATTAGAGTTGTTAGATCTTCACTGGTTTCGATGTGGAATCTGCCTTGCTGGTCCTGACTGGTAATTTTTCTCCCTCTGCAGTACCATGTTATTTCAGGAGTAGGTTCACCCGAAAAAGCACAAGATAGTGTGAGAACTTTTCCTTCATCAATGCTGATATCAGATGGGAGAGCTTCAATTTTGGGTGGTACTCCTTTACAAAACAGGAGAAGAAATAACAAGTTAGTCTGTTTCCCCGAAGCCATTCAGCAGGTTTACTCTGAGGACTACTTCAGGATATTGGAAGCACTAACTCTGCTAGTAATTGTATTGCTCACCTCTCAGACCCGATTTAAGCATTTTACTAGTTGAACTCTCCAGTTGAGCCATACTAGATTTCCCCATAATACTGCTGGAGCTCATCTCTACAAAGGATTCTTTCATGGAGGACATGCTTTTGGCAGACATGCTTGCAAATTTCATTTCAGTCATGCTGCTACTGCTGAAACTGCTGAATGAAGCCTCTTGTTTAGAAGAAGCCATTTGAAAGGACTGAGAAGAAAAACTTTCGTGCATGCTTGCGTCGCCACTTGTCTTCAATACTACCTCTTTTGGAGGTTCTTCAATTAGAGCTGGAGAGCATCGCAAACATAGAAGGAAAAACCAATAACGTCACATTAACAAACGAAATCATGCAGTTCTATGTGGTTAATTTTACAGAAATGAAGAGACAGCATAGTTTACTTTCAGTGGAAAACTGCAGTGGAGTATACACTTGTTTACAATCTTTTGTTTCAAGATGTCCGAATCACAAACAGTAAGTAGGAGAAAACCACCCTGTTACTAGTATGTGTGAGCTTGAAGGAAAAACATACTTGAGAAGAAACAGGTCATTGCATGGTGTTTCCTATTAGAATCGTTACTAGAATTAGCCACTAAGAAACTACGTGTGTGTTCAGGACATCTTTGTAGAAGCTGTGATATGTTTTCAAGATCTTACAAGCATGGTATGGGAAAGTCTGTATTTCATTGGATTATTCTGTAGCTATAAAAGGCAACAGAAAAGCTGAGTCACTAGCTTTCCTTTAAACCCAAGCACAGTAATACAAGCAAATCATAGCAACTCCTTGATGCTAGGAACTGGGATATAATACAGCAAATAATATACTAAACCCCGTTCAGTTATGGCTAAGTTACCATAAAAATTTTTAACTGTGTAATTACTTTGTTTTATTGGAACTGATTCTGTTAGTAAATGAGGAAAGAGTAATTGCCAGCACCAAGGTCTTAAGACAGGCATCCTAGGAGGAGTGCTCATAGCCTTCTGTCAACATGCATCTATTGATGTAAGAGAGCATCCGCATGCTCCTCTGCGGGTGCTGTTTTAGTTCTGTATATATAATATGCAAAAAAAATAGAACTTGTTACAATTTGTAAATCAACATTCCCAGTGGCTTTTATAATAAGCCATTTTAGTAGACATATCACAGCAAAAAGTAGTGATTAGTCTGAGCACAAGACCTGGAGAACACACTTACGGAGTACAGTCAAAGATGCTGTAGCAGAGCACTGCCCGTGATAATTTTTTGCTTTAACTGTGTATTTTCCAGTGTCACTCAGTGCTGCATTTTGAATCTCAAGAGAATATAAGTTTTTAGAGCGTGTTACTCTGATGTGTGATGAAATGGCAATCTGAGGAGGGAAAAACAATTATTTCATTAAGATCAGTTTTATGAATAATTGAAAAGTTTTGAGTAAATAGAGTAAATAATTACTTACAGGTTGATTATTCTTAAACCACTCAATTTCAGGAGAAGGATCCCCAGAAACTTCACAGGTGAACAGTACATCTTGTCCTTCATTGACATTTTGAGACTTAGGCTGTGTGATAAACGCTGGTTCATTGGAGCGCTCTTTAGAAAAGGTCAGAACATACTGGCATTTAATAATGCCTTCGTCAGTTTTACCCTCGCAGGTGAGAATACCTTCATCTTTATTACTAGCCTTTTTGATAGTCAGTGTGTGATCACTTCCAGAAACACCGTATCTGTAATCATCTGAATTTTTCAGCTCCATTCCATTCAGCACCCATTTTACTTCAGAGGCACCAGGAATGCTGGCTTTCAAGGTCACTTTCTGCCCTTCAGATACTGTCATTTTAGTTGAAGAAGCTTTAATTTCTGCTTTCACTTGTTTGATGTCTTCAGTAACAATTGACTTCTTAATGACTTCTTGAACTGCTGCTTTTTCTTCAGCTGCCACTGCTGATTTCTTCTGGGTAGAAACTTTAAGCACCTCATCTTCTTTCTGAACAGATTTATGAGTTTCAGATGCACCTTTTACCTGGGAATGGATATTTTTAAATACTTGGCCAGTAAACTGGAAGTTAGTTTTTGAAACACCTCCTTCTCCAATAATTTCACAGGTGTATTCTCCTTTATCAGATTCCATGAGGTCATGGATTTTGAGCTCATAGGTGCCGTCTGCTGCATAATGAAACTTGAAATGATTGTCTTCTTTTAGTTTTTTGCCATCCTTATACCAAGCCACTTCTCTGACACTTAAAACACTGCTTTCAACTGAACAGGATAACTTTACCTTGTCTCCTAGAGTCTCTGCTTTGAGATGCTGTTTTATCTTTGGTGGAGAAGCAGTTGGTAATTGCACTTTCTCTGCTGGTGCTGTTTTGTCTCCAGGTGGTGACTTGGCTTTTGGAGGGCTAGTGATGGGTTCAGGAGATTTCACTCGTTTAGGAGACTTAACTGGCTCTGGGGATTTTACACGAGGCTCAGGAGATTTGACTGTTGGGGGTGATGTAATTGTTTTTTCAGGAATTTTTGTTCTTTGAATGGTCAAGGTAAAATGCGCTTCCTGTCTTCCTTCAGAGTTTTCCACCACAACAGTGTAACTTCCTTCATCTGACATCTGGACCGCAGAAATTTCAAAGGTAGACTTATACTGTGTTCGTGTTACTTGGAAGCGCCTTGAAGAAACAATGGGTTGACCTGCACGGAACCACGTTATTGTTGGTGCTGGTTCACCATCAGCGTCACAGGAAAACCTTGCATTCTCCCCTTCAGAAACTGTGATTGACCGTGGTTTCGTAAGGATTGTTGCTGGCAGAGTGCTCTTAAATGCCTTGTGTACAGTCCTTTCTTCCAATGATTTTTCTCCAGCTGCAGTGATTTTTTCTTCAGAAGAGGCATAGTGTTCATATGACAAAAGTGATTCTCGTGTTGCAGAGATTTCTGATTTGATCTCTCTTACTGAGGAACTTGCTTCTGTAGCAGTTGCTTTCTTAAATGAGGAGACCGCATATGCCTCTGTTTTTGTCAAGTCAGGTAAAATTGACCTTGGTACTTCTTCATCTTTCCTCTGGGAGGAGTATGTAGTGTAATCTCCTCCAGTAACATCTAGTGTTGCATAATCAGAGCATTCCCCTTTGTAGTTTGTGCATACAGCCCGGTATGTTCCACTGTCATCAATGTGGCAGTCAAGAATCTCCAGAGTTAATACACCGCTGGTATTAGTAAAATGTATCTTACTGCTCTCCTGGAGCTCAATACCATTATGGTACCACTTCACTTCAGCAGTTGGTTTTGACTGGACATTTAGGATGAACCTGGTATTATGACCACATGGTACCCGGTGTGAGCGCATTCTTAGGGTAATGCGAGGAGCATGGTCGAGGGTGAAAGGCTGCTGAGTCAGAACTTCGTATTTCCTTTCCATAGTTTTCTGAGTTTTCAGAGCAGATTTCATGGACTCATATCTAGAAAATATATCAAATCTTGCCATTCTCTCAAACCGAGAGAGTGATCTTTCACTAGAAACAGGGCTAGGTGAGCGTGGCCGAGTTCTTTCTGGTGTTGGGGATCTTCTCTCACTTTCTTCAGGAGGCCGTGAACGAGGTCGAATTAGTTCAGATACAGGACGCATCAACTCAATGTAAGTTGGAGAGAGAGATCTTCTTCTCCTTAGTAATCTAGAGGGAGGTGAAAATTCCCTGTGAACATGTTGCACCATTTCTATTTCTTCTTCTTCTTCTGATGCGATCTCAGTTATTTCTCTTTCCCTCCTTCTCCTAAGTCTACTCTTCTCCTCCTCTGCCATATATTCGAGCTCACTCCTGTATTCAGAGAGTCGTTGGGCAGTGCCAACGGGACGAAGCAATTCTTCATCCTCTCTTTCATCCATTATCCTTTGCTTTTGTTTAGGTGGTCTGTAGGCAGCCCTGTCATGGCGTTGACGAAGCTCTGCATAGCTCGCGCTGGTCTCGGCTTTAATTGGGATGTGATAGCTCGAATACCTCAGCTCTCTTTTTCTTTCTTCTTCTGAACTGACCTGTGCTCCTGTAGTAGAATACCGAAGGGCAGACAGTTCGAAGCGTGGAGGGCTTCTGCTTGGTGGGGAAGCAGAAAAGCCTAACTCCAGCTCTTCTTCAAGGCGCAGTCTTTCCTCTTCAGTTCTTTTCATGGCTAAATAGTCATCAACAGGCAGGAGTAGTTCCTCATCAGATAAGTCACCAAGTGATCGTCTTCTTGGTCTATAATAATATTCATAGTCTGGAGATGGAGTACGTCGACGGGCTGGTCTCACAATTTCAAGATCGTCTTGTGTTAGCTTTGGTATGCGCCATTTAGGCTTATACTGATCAGAAATGCGTGGCAGTGGCATCACGTAGAATTGCTCCCACCTGGAAAGACGTATGCGTTTCTGGCGTTTCTGAACAGTTCTCTCAAGTTTTCCTGGCATTTCATATTGGTCTCGCAACCTCTTGTACCACTTCATGTCTGACAGAGGCACAAAATGTTTAATACTCTGATCTTCCTCAAGAGTGTGCACATGTTTGCGGGGCTCTGGGACCTCGTATGGCATACGAAGTCTTCTTTCTTCCTTCTTTTCTTCTTTCTTAATTTCATATTCACCTTTGACGGTCTTAGTGCTAACAGCTGGTTTATATAAGATAGCAGCTTCTCTGAGTGCCTCTTGTGCAGTTTGGGTCAGTGGAACAGCTTCAACCCCAGAAAGGATTTCTGCCATTCGTAAGGTCTTGTCAATTTGCCTCTGTACATGCTTTTCCCGTTCTTCTTCAGTCTTGTACTCACGCTTGACATATTTCAAGCGTTCAACTTTTAGATAAGCCTGACAGCTTGTAGATCCAGCACTGTTTGTAGCAGTAACTCTGTAATAACCACTGTCTTCTGGCAAAGTATCTCTGATATGCAAAGCATAGTAGTCTAAACCTTCATGAATTATATCAAAGTTAGGACCAAAGGATAGAGGTTGACCATCTTTCTCCCATTTTAGTGTTGGTTTTGGTACACCAGATACCCTGATCTCAAAACTGACACTTTGGCCTTCTTGACATTCAGCGTTTGCCAGCAGTCTTTTGAACATTGGCCTCATGGTGGCATCTGCTGGGGGTGGATGCGGAATGACAGTCAGCTTAGCTTTGCAGCTGTCTTCACCATATTTATTGCGTGCCACAATACTGTATTCGGCATCATCCTCTTCAGTGACGTTATTGATGATGAGCTGGTAAAGACCCTTGTCTGATTCAAAAGTATACTTCTTATCATCATCGCCAGGTTTGATTTTCTGGCCTGATTTGAACCATGTTAAGCGAGGTTCTGGGTGAACTGTTATGGTTACTCCGAACCTGACATTTTCTCCAACGTACGCAGTGCGGTTATACAAAGGCAGAGTAAATTCTGGCGGACGCTCTAATAGTCTCATAGTATCAACACGTCGCTTTATTTTCCTAACAGTTCTGCATCTATAGTGCTCAGAAATTTCTCTCACACCTTTAACAAAAAGTTCTGCATAAGAGCTGTCTTCACCATAGTCGTTTACTACCTTGCATCTGTAGGTACCGTCATCAGATTTAGAAACATCTTTGACATACATGGTTGCCACACCATCTTCATATTTGATTTCATATTTCTCATTGCTTTCCAATTGCCTCATGCCAAAATACCATGTGACTTGTGTGGACTGATCATAGTTTTCAATTCTACATACATATTTGGCATGCCCTCCTTCTTCTGTAACAGTGTGCTTTATCTGCCCAGCAATGGGACCAATGTCTATTGGTGCAACTTTAACTTTAGCCACTGTTACGCCTTTCTGAGATCTAATCGCGCCTCCACAGGAAATGCGGGCTACTGACACAACTGTGTTCAACTCCTTCTTTACTAGAGTTTGGTAGTAACGCCTGTGCCTCAAGGTCTTGATGACTTTAGTGCTGGTCTTTTCTGTCTGCTGTTTTAGCCACGTGTGGTTAAGTGCTTCAGCAGCTGTCATCCGAGCTTTTCTTTCCTTTACTAGCAGGCGATCAATGAAATCCATAGCCTCAATGCTTATGTCTTTGAATGCTTCATCATCAAAGTTGTATTCAGCATTTAGGATATTTTCAATAACTTGTTGGTTTGTTTCAGCAATGAAAGGATTAATGCCACTGAGAAGAATATATGTGAGAGCACCAACTGACCACATGTCAGTAGCTGTGCTGACTAAATCATGATGATGTACTTCAGGTGCATAATATTCAGGAGAAGTGAACTGGAGTCTAAAGCTGTCTCCAGGCTTCAGTTGTCTGGCTTGGCCAAATTCAACAATTTTAACTACAGAGCTTCTTCTTGTGAAGTAAATAATATTGTCTGGTTTAATATCAAAATGTCCGATGCTGTGGCGATGTAAAAATTCTAGAGCATCGCAGACCTGGCGTACATAACTTATTATTTCTCTTTCATTAAGTTCAAATGAAGCTGTGCTGATTCTTTCAAAGATATCAACTCCAGAAATGAATTCAAAGATCATAACCAATTCTTCTAGGCTCTCAAATGATTCGTGAAGATACAGGATATTTCGGTGCCTAGCAATGTTTAGAATGGAAATTTCTTTCTTCACCAGAACTTGGTCAGCACCCTTTACTTTGACAAACTTGGCCAAGTAAGTCTTTTTTGAAACTGCCTCAACACAGCGGTGTGCAATGCCGAACTGCCCACGTCCAAGCTCTTCTGCAATCATATATTTGTCATAGAGTTCCTTTGTAGAATAGTGAGCTGCTTTAACTGTGCTGACTTCTCTGGTCTCATCAACTTCTTCATCATAGTTCATTACTCTGGTCTTGTCTTCCTTTGTTATAATTGGATCAGTAGGTTCTGAAGGTTGGCTTTGGCCAAACTTGTTTTCTGCGATTACACGGAACTGGTAGGTGGTCTTGCCAAATAGGTTCACCACTGTGTATCGTGTATCACGAGCTTGTGCAACACGAATCCATCGCTCTGCTGTTGTAGCACGTTTCTCAATAATGTAGTTTATGATTCTGCTTCCACCATCAGTAGCAGGTTCATTCCAGGTTAAGTTGACTGAATCCCTTGAAATGTCAGTTACCTTCAGACCTCTTGGTGGATCAGGCACATCAGCCACATCTAATTCAACTGTTTTTTGATCGATTCCAAATCTGTTTTTGGCACAAACGATGTAAAACCCTGCATCTTTCCTGTCAACACCATTTGGGAAGACAAGAGATGTGAATGATCGTGTAACAATGACTTGGTAGTGTCCATTAGTATCGATGAGGTCTTGTCCTTTCTGCCATGTGATCACAGGGGGAGGCTTGCCACTGAACGGAATCTTGATGCTCACTACTTCTCCTCGGAGGGCATGAACAGCTCCCATGCCTTCCAGGTTTTTGGGCAAGTGAATCTTTGCAGGAACTGGAATAGAAAGAAAAAGCAACACATAACCAAAAGCACATGAGAAGAGCAGCAATAATCTAAATATTTAAAGCTTAAAAAGAATTTGTCTTAGGAATTGACTCTTCATTCACCTTCAACATCCAAAGAGGCAGTGCCAGATACAGATCCTCCTTGGTTGGTAGCTCTAACTTGATATACAGTGGCATCATCATCCGTTACATTTGTGATGACCAGCTGATGATATCCACCCTTGAATTCCTGTATTTTGATTTTTTCACCATCTGGCATGATTTCTTTGCCCTGTCTGTACCACTTGACAATTGGTTTAGGATGACCAGTGACTTTGCAGACAAACGTGGCATTAGCTTGAAATTTCACATTCAAATTCCTTAGTTCTTCCTTGAAATGTGGAGCTTGAATTGGTACATCAGATTTTGGAATGACTGGTTGTGATACCTCACTCCACTCACTTTCACCACCGAGATTTTCACATTTTACACGGAACTCATATTCAAGACCTTCAATAAGGTCTTTCACAGAATAGACAGTTTCACGAATTTCATCTGTTGTTACAGAAATCCACTTGTTTTGTTTTTTCTCACGCTTCTCAAGATAATAAGTTCTAATCTTTGCACCACCATCACTTGCAGGTGGCTTCCATGAGACAACACAAGAATCCTTTGTGACAGCACTTGCTACTGGCTGGCCAGGTTGTCCTGGTTTTTCTGTAAAGAATAAAAAGATTCAAAAAGTGAAGTGAGCTTACCTTAGTAACTACAAGGTCATACAGAAATTAGTATTTTGGCATCCACTTACCGAATGGAGGTTTCATAACAACAACTGAAGAAACCTCCAGTGCTTCACTAATGCCATATGTATTCTGAGCAGAAACACGGAAATAATAGC